>NC_042496.1:30665792-30870712 GCF_005508785.2 Acyrthosiphon pisum
TGACCAAATTACGCCACTGCTCCAGCTGTGTTAATATTCTCATATTATTACCTACTATCGTTCTCATCGTTATATCTATCCGATTTCTCGCGACAACCATAATAATATTATACCTACCGGGTACCCGACAGTAATAAAAACAATAATAATGTTATAATAGTTGTACGACGGTCGTGCCGGCTTTTCCGATGAAACGCCCGTCATGGAGGAAAGTGACGGGGCGAGGGGGAAAAAATAAAACCGGCGTTAATAATTTTCCAGCGTCGTTCACCGCACCGAAGCCGCCGCCGCCGCCGCCGCCGAGTCTCCGATTGTTGTTTATCGACGTAAACGGATTAACGCTGGTCGAGTTCTTATGATATGCTCGCGACACTGGTATCGCGATGAAAACACTACCGCGGTATACGATTATTTATTATTTTTATTATTATTATGAACGGGCGACGCCGCCGCCGTATTACAATAATTTATAATGTGTATATATGCGTACCTATATGATGTATATAATATTTTATACCCGTATATATTTATAGTTATGTTATTGTCAAACGACTAAATTTTACGGTTAGCGCGACAATTTTTTTTTATAAGAATTTCCCGTTTTATCGTTTTCACTGAACACGATAAAAAAAATAATAAACCATAGTCCGGTTGTTTACGAGAAAGAAAAAACGTACCCTGCATAATAATAATAATAATAAAAGGAAGAAACGTAAAAAAAAAAATTAAATCACTAAACACGGTAGGTATTTTTTATATAGGTCATACAACGATTTAGATTTTAGTCTATTGAAATTTTGATTTTGAATACTCTGCAGCTATAACAGATTATATTATGTTTATATGAAAAAAAAAACGTTCCACAAACCCTAAAAATTAGTCGTTTATATCTATGGTCGTATAGTAATAATATACATTATACAAGGCGGTTCTTTTAATTGCCTTAAGTAATAATGTTTTTGGAAATATATTTTTTATGTAGTTTGAAGTCATTATAATTTGCAAAACAACATTTTTGAAAATAAATATTTTTTTTTTTATTTTAACAATTAAATTTTATAATATTTAAAAATTATTTATTTTTTAATTTAATTTTTTTTTTGTCCTTAATTATTTTGATATCAGCATATTACATTAACCATATTAATACCAAAGTAGAATACATTTCTAAGAATTTTAGTATAATATGAAAATCTAATTTCAAACATTTATTTACACTTATATAACTTGACTGTTTAACTTTACTGCAAATATAAGTTATAAGTATATACAGTTTATATGAGTTGAGTTGAGTGGTACAGGGCTATCCCACAAAATGTTAGTTCACACTTTAAAAGCTTGTAAGGTTATACACCAAGGTACTCATTATCTCATAAGACAAAACTAATTAAATGTTAAAAATTCGGTCTTAATATAATATAATAAACCTATAGCCTATACGAAAATTCTTGGAAAAATTTTTTGCTTAGGAATATAAAATTAAAAAAAAAAGTTCATGTGGTAATTTTATTTCAAAAATAAGAAATTTAATAAATATACCTACCTAACGTCTTAACGCGATATTATAAACTATAATATAGTACCTAAGTGCATTTTCTTTCAGAATGATTTGTTTTGCAACGACTTAAAATTATTAAAAACAAATGTTCCCTAACGCGTTAATACGTTTGGAAAAATGAGTGTTTACCATCAAAAGAATCAACTTGTATAATATTATTAAATGCAAATTTATCCATTTTGAATTGTTCGCAAATAAATAAAACAATTTTTACGTTGTTGATTGTTTTTTTTTTTCTGACGTTGCACAAATTCAGAGCAATAATTATTTCCATAACAAAACCCCGACAGAATAAAACCAAAACTTTTCAAAGTTGTGCTCGCAAGTTGCAACTTATAATGATATGGATGTACAGCTGACAATATGTATGCTGACGTGACCACAATTTGTACCCTATTTTCAGATTAGTTTCAACGTTATATAATATTATTTTTGGCGGGACTCGAAAGTTTAATAAAACGCAAAAATCGTATCATCTCCTTCGCTGCAGTTTGTAGTAATAAATCATATTTTACCCCGATAAATTCCTTTATGTATAATAGAAGGTATATATTCGACTAAAGTTGTATAATACAAAATACAGTTATCCGATCACAGCCATCACCGGTTGTAATTATTAACGAAACGATAAACGGGTGCTCAAACGATGCAGGTATAGTAGGTAACCAATAAATTGACAAATATTTTTGAGGGGGTTTTGTACACATTCATATCGGGTTATTACCACGTCAAGTACGTTTTTCGCAATATTGAGTTCGTGTCTATTTTCATTTCTTTTTTTGTAAATAATAATAATACGAATTTCTTCCCGAAATGTTGCGGTTAACTATGAGTTTTATAATTTATGCGTATACAAACTTGATATATCTACCCGACAAAGGTGTAGTAATAATATTATAGGCTACAGCCGATCTGCTTCAATACGCGATCGCGTGTACTACAACCGTCGATGGAAATATTTAAAAGGTACATAAAATATTTAATCAATTCATAGAACTACTGACGCCAACAGCAGTATTAATCTGTAACCAAAATTTAGAAACCGTAAACAATAATAATAGGTAGGTATAGGTATACTAGATAAGTATATACGCATACCATTTATGATAATATGTGTCACTGAAACTAATAACATTTGCAAAATACACAGTAAAACCGATCGTGCGACGAGTGCAACTATAAAAATACGGAAAATATATACCTAATTACGCAGTTCATGTCCAATACAGTTGGGGGGCAGTAGCGGTATAGGTAATAAAAATACATATTTTCCGTGACTAAAATATTATCATAGTGACGAAAAAAAAAAAACGATAAAAATAGAGCACATAGTATAAGAATCGATGACTGAAAAACACGGTACGTGAAATGACTATAGATGAGCGCCATAGACGATCAAGACGAAAATAAAATGTTATATTTGAATGTAACATAATATTGTTAAAAGTAAAATCAAAATATATGTATTTATAGGTATATATATAGTACCGTGAGGTTCGTAAAAGTTTGAATTTCTTTGAATCGCAAAACAGATTTTTCACTTACACGTGCTATATATAATGATATTTCCTTTAAAAAAAAAAAAAAAAAAATGGATGCAAATATGCTGCTGTAGACAGAAAATCCGTTTCCCGGTCATAACCATCGCGGTAGATTGCTGCGCATTACCATAGTTTCCGATGACGTAGCGCGTAGGTGGTATAAACCGCGAGGCGTTTATCGGTTGTTTGAGCGGATTGGTTTTTACAACGATGTTTTTTCAAACTTTACATTTTATCTATTTCTGTGCGACAATTTTTCGGGCAATGAAAATGATCGACGAGACCGCATAATATTATGCGCTCCACAGATCGGAAATCTCACCCTGCCTCCGCTGACTCCGGCAAACTTTGCACGAGAGGTGGAATTATATTATATTTTCTAAAAGCTGAATATACGCTTCCGAGTTCAAGGGCAGAGTAGCTGGTGGTAGCGTAGTGATGGCCAAAGTTATGCAAACCTGTTAATTATAAAAATTTAAAAAAAAAATCATTATATACCACTGCAATTAATATTAATATTAATTATTAATATAAGCAATTTATTACAAAAATATCCATAGCGATCTTTCCACTGAACTACATCTGAAGTTTGAAGAATAAAACACATTTTAACAAAATTTTTTTTTATATCTAATAATGATCTAACCACCATAGAACTCAATTAAAGTACTTTTTTCCTCTCTCGATCTCAACTTTTCTTTTATTGATGTTCTTTCATCCAATAACGTACCTATAATCATAATAAAACATATTATTATATCCTTAGATATACATTGCAGACAGGCCAAAAAGTTGTTAAAGGGTGAGCATAAACCGTTTTATTTTCTTGCTTTCTGTAACTTATATAATTGTACCTACCGATTTGTATTTTTTGGTAACAGTCGAGGTATAATAATTACGTTAGAATCTCATTAATAAGAATATAAGACAATTAATTAAAAGTATATCGAGCGACTTTCCGGTCGAAAACCACTGCGGAAGGTTTAGTTAATGTAAATAATATAATATATTATATAGTCAATGTATAGGTCTACAACATTACTGCCAAATGTGCAATCACACATCTAATTAAATTTATAAAAATTCACATAATTTTAGCGGCATTATTAAATTTTTTTAGAAATTAATGTAACGCGTTATGAATTAAAATAAGACAATTTAATATAACACAATATTTATATTTAAACGTTCTAATATCATTGGTTATAACTTATAAATGAATGGTATGTACTATACAATATACAAGTTTTAATCCGCAGAAGAGCTAATAGAAAAACGGTTTTCGAACGTGCAGGTGATTTATCGCTACTTTTAAATTAATAATATTATTGAAAACACCCTGTATTCTATGCTAGGTTTCTGTGAAGCCTGTGGGGTTCGATAATAATAATATTATTTATTTGACACAATGACACCAAATCACAAATAAATTAGGGTTTTGTATATTCTCTTTTTAAATCGTATTCCAAATATTAGATAGGTACCTACTTATGATTAAATTTGACGTCTTCCAAACAAATTGAATACACAAATAATAAGATATTTTTTAAAAAATATTATAATTTTCACTATCAACGGAAATAGCTCAAAATTGTCGTCTTTCACAGTGGATTTATTTAAAATTATTCTCAACAGACTATATTTGAATACGTCTATAGTGATGAAAGTCGATATCGTATTCTACTCGGTTTCTGTGTACAGCCCGTCGGACTTTATTTAGAACAATTTTATATTACCCACGTATGTGATGGCGCCTACCCACTGTATTATTCTTTTAGCCGCCGTAATAAAACATGACCGTATTTTTATGTCGCGCGCGCGATGTTTGACAAAACAATTTCGTCGATACGACTCGATATAGGTAGGTAGGTAGTGGTAGGTACCTACCTCGGCAAAAATATATATACTCTTGTTTTTTGTTTTTTTTTTTTTATATTATTTACCTCGTCGACAGACGGACAGTGAATAAATTAAAATTGAAAATAATTGAAACGGTCCGCAACGTTTCGCAACTTTTGATCTCGACGGACGACGGTTCAGCGTATACGTCGTACACTCGTACAGTGTATATAATAATACTATACTACCTATCCAGATACATATTTTTGTCCCCTATGGCCAATACTATATGTATACCTATAGTACATTTGGAACACGTAATAAATTATCGAGGGAATTTTTTTTCGTCTCTCTATATTGTCAAAAATTATAACGCGGCTTAACGCCACGCCATTATAATATATATTATTATGATTATAATATTAGGTATATATCGTATAATGTTATCGCACTATATTGGTGCCCATTAGTTTTTTTTTTTTTTATATATATATTTATACTTACACTTTATTGACGTTTGTTTGATAATAAATGTCCGATTAGGAATTTTGGATGAATAATAATATATTCCCGCCGCAACTTCCGGCCACAGCCCCGTATCCGCGACGGTAATAATAATAATACGAAAGTCATAATCATAAATACCCAAACGTTTGTTATTGGACATAATCGTTGTGTCTTGTCTCCGCTAAGAATCGTTTTTCGTATACAATAATATTAATATATCATTACATCGTATTGAATTTAAATTTAATACCATAATATATTATTCAGTGGCCCACGTGTAACCTAATGCAGTACAGCAGAGCGAATCTACTTACCCGTCTTTTTAATTTTTTTTTTTAATTTAAGCGTTTATAGGTATTTAAATTATGTTGAAAATTTGTCAGAAACACAGTCAATTATTTAAGCGAGTTTCTATACTTTCGACTTTCCCACAATGACTATTAATTATAACTTTTCAGTGTTTATATAGTAAAGTTCAAACTTATAAAACCAAATCCAGTCAATATAATAATATTATCTGCTGTATATGTTACGAACTGCAATTTCATAGCATACAAAATATAATGACAACTCATAAGTTTTGATGTACGAAAACGGATGTGCGCGGCTGACATCCTCATAAGCATCGTTCCGAATGATCAAGTCTCTGCAGTCATTGCAGGTTTTTCGTTGTTTCACACACACACACATATATATATATATATATATATATATATATAAATGACGTGTAAAAATATACATGGAAGCTTTTCTCGCCCCATCACTCGACATTTGCGTCGACACGACGATAATCTACACGCTGTTGCAGAATATCACCCGGCGGCGGATCCGAAGCTAGATTCGCGTGTGGGCGGGGTGGAGGCACAAAAGGCTTGCGCGAAACTTTTATTACAGCCTTTCGACGAGGATTTATCACTTGAAGGGATTTTCTCCGCTAATACACCTCCGGCCGAGAGTTGACTTAACGTTTACACGTACACGTCCTAATGCGGACCAATACAATACGCACATTGTTCCTTGCGAAATCCTCACGCCATCGCCATCGTCGCCGGAGGACGACGTTCTTACGTGTAAAATGTGAATACCACGTCGACTTATACCGATCGCCGATCAACGATGTAATATAAAATAGAACGTGAACCTATTCCTACGTTATTATTTATAGTTAGGAACACAACTTACATTTTTCAATAGCTGAACCCGAAAAAAAACCTTCGCATTTTATGAGGTAAAAGGTTGGCGTTTTAATATCCGCAAATACGACAAGGTTTGGATAGGATAGCTGCAGTGTGAAATATTATATAAGTTTACACATTTTCAATATAGTATTTAAATCGCGTAATTTAATTTTTTTTTTATAAAATAATAGTATTTTAGCATATACAAATGTAGATAAGTACCGGAGAAAGTTATCGGACATTTTCAAATATTTTTAAAAATATATCGTTTACAATTCATCTGGTACAATGAACATAAACAGAGAATTCGTTGGATTATTACCATTAAAATCAGTGATGTGCCGACGAGGGAAGTGATGATGAGTGATGACGGTTTTTCAAGGACTCGATCCCTTCTACCAGAAATTGTTCGATTTAAAACTGTCGCTAAATCTTTAATTACATTAAGGGTGTGTATTACAGTAGTCATAATGAAAGTGGGGTCCATCCCATTTAACTCTTTTAAAAGTGAAATGTTGCTATTTCAAAGTTATGTATTTTGTTTGTGACTGCACGTGTTTCAGATGTTCAGAATCATAATAGATTTTACTTTTCATGCCATCACACAGAGTGAATTATTCAATTGATACTAGGCGCAACTGGCACATTAAAAAACGAACTATATCAATTGTAATAAACAGTTTTAATATTATAAATAATTGATCCAAATGGTTGTCAAAAGGTACCTACATAAAAGTTTATTATTAATTTCGAACAAAGTTATATTATTATGTAACGGGTATAAACATTAAATATTTATGCGTATAAATATACTATTACATAATAAGATAATAATAATATATTATATTATTTTATATTTAAATAATAATATAATCGTCACGTTGCGTGCTTTATGTTATTCAGTGCATAATATAAGGCGTGCATTATATCAGCTATAAGTTATAATCTTCTTAACGTATTATAAAACAAAGTCCCATTTTCTTTCTATAGGTACGCTTAGATCATTAAAACTGCGCAACGCGTTTTGATGTAGTTTTTTTTAAATTTAGATAGTGATTCAAAAGGAAGATTTATTTGTATATAATATGCTTAATATAAGAGAGATAGACCCTTGGGAGGCGCTCAAAAAGGAATTTTGAGATTTACGATAGAAATTTTTGTTTATTTTGTTTATTATGACTATGTTATAATATAGTTAATCACTATTCAGTATTATAGGTATTTATTATATTAATATATATATTTTTTTCTCATTATTTCTACTTTTATTTAATTAGATTTAATACTGTTATGTATTTAAATAATTGTTAATATTTAATACTATAAGAAACTCTCACTTATTAGCACAAGCTTTTAGCTTTTTAGAAGTGAGTCAATATATTATCTTAACTTTATTGTATTATAATTTATATTATATTGTTCTATTTAATGTCGTTATGTGATATATTGGCGAAAATCAACTTATTATTATTATTATTCAAATTAATGGTCAATAATAGAGTTCACAAATATATAAGAAAAAAACCGGGTATACTTATAAGTGGATGTCGCTCTGCTGTACAGTAGGACGTGGGTTACAAGTGGTTGACATTGTGATTGTATTAAACTTGAATTCAATGATATAATATCATTATATAAAAAAACGATTCTGAGCGGAGACGGTTTGTCAGTCTGGATAATTTATATTTATATTGTTATTATTTATTATATTATGTAAGTTGAATTAATATTATAATATTATTATTCTTTATTCGTTTCTATGGTGATAAACAAAGTGTTAGAAATTAAAATCCCATTTTTAGCGGTTTTTCGTTATTTTTCGGTGGTTTTTCCCGTGGCATTAAATAACTATTGATAAAACCTCTTTAAAGTACCGTCCTGATCCAATTTGCTAAAAGATAAGGTACTGTACGTTGAAATCAAAGCACTCCTTTTGGTAGAAATTTTGTATACAGGATAAATATAAAAAAAAAAAAAAGCCCCATTATAAAACCATTAGGTTTCTCGTTCCGCTCAGAATCTAAAATAATAAATCTTAATCTTAACTAAGTCTTGTCGTCTGCCTGTATACTTAGATCTTTAAAACTATACGCAACGGATTTGTATGCGGTTTTATTTAATTGATAGAGTGATTCAAGAGGAAGGCATGTATTTAAGTAACATGCATTATATAGTAGAGAAACACTGCCCCTTTTTTGTATGTACGAGCATATCTCGAAAAGAACTCTACTTATTTTAATACGGTTTTCACTAATAAATCGGTCGAGTTACGGGGAAGGTTTTAAAAAAGTCGATAAAAGTTATTTCAATAGATTATTAGGTACTTGAAAATTGGAGGGTGTTACAGCTTGATTTTTCAACTGATATTATAGGCTGTAGATAGGAAACGGGTAGCTCACATGTGATTTTTTTTAGCATACGAAAAAAATCATTTTTTTCTTGTTTATCTAAATGGTTGTAATTCGTTACATATTATATTGATATTATTATAATCAGAAGAAATATGGTATATACATTTTGTACAAATGTATTTAATAAACATACAATTGCTTTGGCCTGGACAACGTCGGGCGGGACAGTAGTATATAATATATATATATAATATACCTACTGGCTAGACGGGGTAATGTAAATCAAATAAGTTATTCGACTATTAAATAATATGACTTTATACATCGAAATAACTTATATTTTATATGTATTATAGTTTTTAAACAAACAATTTATTGTGAAATTAGATTCCGTGGTTAGTTGTACTAATATAATAGTAATTTAAAGTTATTCGCAATCTCAAGATACCTACCGAAGGCGGTTTTACATATAAGAAATCGAAGGAGGTTTTTGATTTTAATTGCCCAAGCGAGTGACCAGGGTCTATATAGGCCATGTCTTGTGTACTTTTTTTTTGCAAAATACTTTTTTAAATTTTCAGCTGTACAACACAGTGTCTACAATACACCACATGTGGATTGCCTATATACCTGATTTGTCATAGCACAGTGTCCACGATCCGATGAAGTAAGATTGCCTACCTAGCTGGCAACTAAGTTGAACGTTAATCGATTTTCAAACGTGGCTTTCAAATTTGCGTTTTACAACTTTCATAAAAGAACAAGACCGTAGAGGTACCGTATCAACCATCAAGCCCATTCAATCACCGATTTGAATGGGCGTGAGAGATTTTGTGACCCTCAAACACGACTTTCAAACATTGCAGCCGCCTTTGAAACGAGACCGCCAAAGCACCCATCACCTCCTCTGACTTTTGAGTTTTAATCGACCTACAAGCGCGACTTTTACAATAATTCAATCGACTCTGTCTCCAAAATCGGTACCCAATTTCATCTAACACGTTGGGGTCCGAGTGAAAAAAATTATAAGCGTCAATGCGATCATTTCGACGTTTCGTTCAATAAAAATGATCAGAGAGTAGTATGATAAGATATATTATGGATCTCTTCCCCCTTAAATTTTACATGTAAAACCATTGGCTCCTAAGTCCTAAAATAGGATATATTACCTATTTTATTTCGCTCAAAGGATTACCTGGCAACGTACACAATAGTAGGTATATACTTATGTACCTACTACCTAGCATATATATACTTACTCAGGAGAATAGAGGATATCCATATCGACTCAGAGGGTCTTAGATAGTCGCTTTCGAGTATAGTCTGATTACTAAATGCAAAAACTGTAGTATATATACTATCATATATCCACTTCACTGGCGATATAGTACATTTTATGCAAGAAAGAACACAACATAATACGTTATAATATAATATGTTTTGTCGTATATTGTAGACAGTCGTCACTGTAATATTATTTAATGTAAACATATTACATGTAGAAATCAACTTAGCAATTTAGATATTAATATAGGTCAATGAAGCAAGATGTGCTGAGGCAGCAAAAACTATTTTACTATATAACACCGCTGTACGCGCAGGCACGGGGAGTCCCCGTTGTCGTTGAGTGAGTCGGTGAGAACGGGCTACGGCGGTCTGAATTCGCCAAGTGTTTAATTTATGTTTGTTTTAAAATTTAATAAAAGTGTTTCCGACCAATAAAACCCGAGTTGAGTATTATTTCTAGGTCTTCTTTGTCCTTACCTTTAAATATTGGAACAGTGCTCAGACCCACACACCTATAGTCAATGAGGTTTATTACAAAAGTGCTCTGGTCGTGGCGTCCTAATAGTCATTCCAATTTAGGGAACGGACGTAAGATCGACTAAACGCATACCATCGTACCTCAAAAGCTAACAGTGCATTAATCTGAATTTATCCTAGAGATAGTCATTAGCTTAGAGTGTACGGAGGTAAGGCATATAGTTGGTTCATCGTGTATTATCCAATACGGGTGATACTACAGTTTGAATTAAACACAAAAATGCGTTTATACGTAGGTACTTTTGATTTTAAACATATAGGTACACTAGTTTATATTATAATTACCATAATTCACCTTATATTACACTAAGAATATTATCAGTGTTTTTTTTTTTTTGAAGTTTCTTTACGATAATTTAGTTTTTAAGTGAGTTATGACCATATTTATTATACCTAATATATAATTAGAAAATAAATGACCAAAGTCGAAAAAGAGTCAACGAATCAGTATAGTTTAGCTATTTCCGCATGACATGAACAGAAAATTAACCTAAGTGCACGACAATGATAATTAATTATAAAAAGTTAAGTTACAACGATAACAATTTTAACCGAATAAGTTAATAAGTTATAAACAAAAATAATTAGATTAAAAAGTTAAAGAAAATTAACGCACACCTTTGGTGCCAGTATATAAACGTAACTCCTTCAGCTCGTCAGCTGCTGATGGGCGCAAATAGGTGGGGAGCTAATACACCTTCTGGCTTAACAGATAAAATTAATATAATAATACAATTCACAGCAATGGTGGAAAAAGGTAAAATTAAAATAAGTACTCACAATAATATGACGTACAATATATTGTGGTCTGGTCAGCTGGTCCCTATCCCATAAAATGGTAATCATCGCACACGGATAATTATATACAATAATATAATACGAGTGGCGTTTAGCGTGCACTTCAGGTTGACATAATTTGAACAGTAGGTAAAACGTCAATTCGCACATAAAATAATGATGTAGTAAAAAATTGGTGATTTGTGACCTGTGCAACAAATGGTGATTCGAAATCACGCAACATTAATTTACAATAATATTGTACGGAGATTCGCGCTGTCCGGCGAATTTAATACAACCGACGATCATGCGGCAAAATAATAATTATTATTATTGATGCAAAACGTTAATATACGTACGGTATTCTGTGTACGTCTGCTCAAGATAACCACGGATACATTACAATATGTTCACAACTGAACATAATGTACACTATATTATAGGTGTTGTCACCTTTGACGCATAATGTAGCATACTGCAGTATGGTCGGGATTGATTACCTATAACACACCGTCAGGGAATCACATGTAGTTGCACACCCACAACCCGAACAGGCGGTTCATGTAGTTTTTGTACTTGTCGACCACCAGCTGATTGATCTGTATTTTCGTTGCTTATTCATACAAATCACGCATACATTATGTCAATTGTACCAGAAACCGAAGGTGAAAAAAAATGTATTCAATTAAAAAAGGTTTGAATCGGGTAGAATACGATATTGAGAATATGAGGTATGTACCTACCTATGTTTATTATTATAATATCATTTAACTTTTTTCGACACTAAACAGTATGACGTTATTGTTTATAAATTATAAAACAATATATTAAGTAATTTAGCAAAACTATTTAGTTGGGTAAAAGTTTTATCGTAATAATATTTTGTATTGAAAAAAATTTTAAATATAATATATTATATTTTGTGTGTAGTATTTATTATACTCACCTAAACTTAAGATAATTAAAATTAAATATCGAAAAATAATATTATACCTAATTTCGCTTAAATTCCATTGTAATATGTGAATCTTGGATATTTTCCATTTGTGTTTTTCTTATGATAATTTTCGGGCGCAATTGATAAAGGTGTTTATGATGTGTATTTTATTTCTGATCAACTCACCGGCGCAAAATATGTTTAGGTACCTCCACCAAAAATATGTAAGTATAAAATAATTCAGATGGTCTGAAACAAAAAAATCGGTACAACTGAATCACACCGAAAATAACAACGTACAAGCGTACCAACACTTAACCGTAATTTGTGCAGCACTATACTGTATACACACTTTATTACTACGTACTTATAGACATATATCTACGTAAATAAATATAAATTCAAATTTTAGTAGGTAATCCAATTTTAATTTTGAAAAAAAACTTCATTTCTGCAATAGCCTTTTCTCTATAATATGCTCTGTAGGAATCGGATCTTCGAAATTTTTGATTGTTAATGTAGCACGGTTCCAAATTAATTAATTCAGTTTCTCGAAATAACCATGCACTTTAAAAAGGCCAATGAAACGAAGAATAAGGTTTTCCTACAAAACATCGAAGAGGGGCTGACGAGTTCAAATTATTTTTCTAAATTAAAATTGTACTACTAGAAGTATTATAGGTATGTTTATTTTTTGCCAACTAATACGCATGAAAAATCCAATCGCTCAGTACCTAGGTACCCCCTTAACCTTCCCCTGTAGATGTGGCCCGTCGGTAGAAACATATTTTGGCACGCCTAACGATCTGCTGAAGCCAGCCTTATTTTAAACTGAAATTTCCGAAAGTGAATTCGCTCTTTTTTTCTTATCACTCTAAACCGATAAACGAACGTTTCGTAACGCGCGTACACGATACACCTGACGATAATGACGATCGCAGTCCACTTATATCGAGATCGGTCGTGTTCGACGGTCCGCATCTTAATATGATGTCTGGATAATGACTCGACCGTATGCCATCATACGTACAAATAATGCGTAATAATACTATTATGATAATAATAATGGAGGAAAGTTCGGTACCTGAAAGGGTACCGATAAAGATGTGGTAACCGAATAGTTGAGAGGCACGCACGTGTAGTGTAATGGTGAAAGTCGAGTCAAAAGGCGACCTGCACTGTTGTAGTAGGTACATAGTTGTGATGAATGTCCAGCTCGTTACCGCGACCACTGATGCTGCTACGGATACCGCGTATACCTATATTCAGTGTCGTCAAATTACTTTAACCTTGTCGCGATCTTCGTTCTTCATTTTTTTTCTTGCGACCCGAGCACCGATGTAATGACGTGTGTAGTACCTACCGCTCGATATAACGACGACGACGGACACCGAGAACTACCTATAGAAGGAGAAGGAAAAAATAAAACCACTCGTTCACAATCGCGAAAAAAATTTATTTCAGCAAAAAAAAAAAATATAATAATAATATATAGTATAGAGGCAGACGATTGGTATAATGACATATAATATTATAATATATATATACATATACCACCTACGTACATACAAATATTATATATATACTTATTATAATATATTGTTCATAATATATATATATATGTATAGCTGACACTTAAACGTAACACATGTTTATATTATGTAATAGTTAATTATTAAAATATAATGTTTATTATTATTATTGTTATATAATATTAGGGGTTGAATATAATATATTATGTTATTTACAATGCGCGTTTCTCGTACGTGGAAAAAAACGTTGTCCGCGCGTCAAAAATATAATGTGAGAGGCTATTACTATATTATAATATTATATAATTATTATGGGATCGCGTACCGACATGATAAAATGCAATACCTACGGAAGGTAAAGGATATATTGTTATTATGAAATCAAACGAATACCGCAGTTGTAGCCCACTGACCTACGCGTAACCTACACGGACCGGATCGTGGCGATCTGTGTAAAACAATATGTCATGTAAAAAACCGTTCGTCGCGCGGCGTAGCGATTGCTCTCCACACGGAACGTTTCGAAAACGATAGCAAAACATTACGACGACCCGCGCGGAAATGACGCCGATTAGTGAAAAATATAATATTTTAAATCGTCTAAAATCGCACGTCAAAAGACGCGGGGCCGAACGGGAGAGGTGCGACGACGGCGAGGAAGGGTTTATCGCACGTTTCGCTGCAGAACATGATATTTATTATCTTAGGCGAAAACCACTACTGTACAACTACCTACTACACAATGATATCGGGTTGCGTAAGCAAACACGCGAGGTGGAAAACGGTTAACCCGGTCGCGGTAAGTGTCGTTTTTGAAATGTATTCGAAGTCGACAAGCTATATTGACGTGCGTCGGCGGTTTAGTGGGACGGGAAGAATAACGCAGAGGAAACGTAAAAAAAAAAAAAACAGTAAATTGCCGAACTATTAAATCGTTAACTTATTAAATCGTCTACGATTGTTATTGAAGTATAAACATAGAACACATATTATTATTATTATTATTATTATGCTAAACATATCATTGTGTCCATTATTAATTTTAGCAGATTATATTATAATGTTATCACTCGTCACAATAATTTAGAAAAAAAATTTCAACTATGGCGGTGGCGATCGATAGCAAACAGAAATGTATAATAAAAATCTTACATAAAAAAAAAAAAAAAAAAACGATAGTCAATATATTCTCACAATAAATTTAAATATAATAATATACAATAATTTACATTACGATTTATGATTGATTTATATAATATAATGTTATTTACAAACACTGCACATTTTCCATGTGGTAATTTGTAATTTCCGTATTAATAATAATCATAATAAAAAATATAAAATAAATGGCCGGTAAACGCGCGTATTAAAAAAAAATATAAATCGCATCGACAATCATAACAATAATATTATACCCAGGTATAATAATAGGTCGACTTGTGCATAACGCGTTCGTATATTATTATAATAAAGTGTTGTACGCGGCTCGATTGTTCGAATTTCTCGGAAGGTCGACATTTTGCGCGATTACAAACACAGGGTGGTGAAGGGAAATAATTTTTGTCTTTCAAAAAAATAAAATTTATGAATATATGGACCAGGCGATTGGTCTTTACTACAAAAGTGATATACCTATATGTTGTTTTAATTATTATAAACGGCGATAATTTAAGAGAGAACTTTATATAGTTTAGCCGATACCGCGGTGCGCACCGCCAATCAACTTAAAACCGAATCACACAAATTTCACAAAAAATATACAATATCATCATACATAATATAATATATAATTATTATTATACGACTGACAATAGTATAATATCCACACGATTTAAGTTTAAAAAAAATAATAAGTAAAAAATTATGTACGTAGGAACAAATTTAAGGAATAGTAATAATAATAAAAAAAAAATAAAAAAATCATCAAATCGTTACACAATAATACGAAAATAGTTTTAAGACATAATATTTAATCCTTACACGACACATACATAATATTATTTTATTAAGTACAAAGCAGCGTCAAACAACCGAAACGATCGCGTCCGTGGTGTAAAAGCAAAAAATCAAAAGACGCGTAATAATAATGGTATTTTGATCCTAAACCGAGATTCGACCGAGAAAACAAACGAATTCCAATAAAGTGTACAATTTATATTACGTACGACACCGTTTCTTGGCTACACGCGAAAAGTTGTACACGTACAGAGATGATATTATTATTATTATTATTATGACGTAGGTAATACCTAATATTAGGTAGATTAAAATCTGTTTAAAACCGTTTAAAATCACGCACTTACAGCTGCGTATGTATTTTTATTTATTTGAATTTTTTTTTTTGGGCTTTCGAAAAGTAGTGGGAATCTTATCGAATCGACGTACGAGCGAAAAAAAACTAAAAGCGTTTCTTATAATAATATTACTGTATAACTGTTCTCGACCCGAGTCGTCGAGCGAGATGAAAATTGATCGATGGAAATTCGTTCGAAATATCGTTTATTATGTATAAAATGAAATAATAAAAATTAATAATCCTTAACGCTAAACACTTAAAAATATAACATTGAAAAATCTATCTACAAAACGAGGCGCAGGGAGGGAGGGACACGAATGCGTTACACTGGGTGGGTAGTACTAGCGGTATATTTTTATAATATATATTATGTTATCAGTAGTGGGTAATATTATAAATGTTATACAGTAACAGTAAACATTGTACAGTAATAATAGTGTAAAAGTATAATGAATATAATATAATATAATAATGATAGTAAAAATATTATATAGTAGCAGTATAATAGGTTGTACTTATGTAGTATAATGTTGCTATGGGTAGTATAAAACGCTACGGTAATAATAATAATAATTACATAAAATAAATGCCAGAGCGGCGCGAAACTCAGTCGGTCAAACTCGGAGAATTGTTTCGCGTACAAAAACTTATCATACACCCCAATCATCATGATATCATATTATTATAGCGTTTATCAAATTTTAATGTTATTTATGAATTTTGTTTTTTAAAATATATTTTTCAGTCGTGAAGAAATCGTCGCTCCGCGTACACCGCCGCCGCCGTCGTAATGTGCGTATTTTACGCAAAATAACACGTGGTCGTGTAGAATCGTTGCAATCGTGTCATCGTCGGATCGGTCGGGTTCGGGTGCTGTCGTTTTTAGACGGCCGAATCCTTGCCGACGAAACGGGTCTGCGACACGGACCGTTTGACGTCGTACTCCACTTCAGTGTCCTTTTTCAGCCTGCGAATGCGGACAAAAGCCAAACGGTTTAATTCTGTCGTTGTTAGGTATTATTATTATCCATATTATTAATTTTCTACGGAGGCTATGTACGAGCTGTTTGCGTCATACGCAGAGCCGGATCAAAGACCCAGAAGGCCGGAGTGTACCCACTATAATATCGGAGGCATCTTAAAACAAAGTTGCTATTTATAAGTCATTTTATGCGTTAATTATATGTTTTTTTATTAAGTATTTGATAAAAGCGAAGATGGATTTTAAAAAGAAAACATATTTTCAAATATTAACTAGGTAGGCACTTATAACTTATGAGTACAGGTTAGTACAAGTATTTCACGGGTCAAATATGAGCAAAATATTCTGTAACAGAAGTCCAATGTCATAATTGTGCGTGATTCATCGAATTTATGATCGATATTACGTTTTGCGTAATATGCGTGGAACGGGAAACCTCTCCTATTCGTCGTCCCCGACTAATTTATTTGAGTTATTATTAAATTATAATCTATAAACGAAAACTGCAATAATATAACAATTTATTGACGGCACGCGAACTAATTACGTTGTGAAAAAACGTCTGTGGGAGATCTGGCCTAACCCCGCGGGGGTGCGCTGAAGTACGACCCCGTATGGCGTGTGAATGTGTATTTGGATGGGAGGGGGGGGGGGAAATGAATACGGGGAGGGTTGTAGCACGAGGTAATACAAACTTCCGCCGTCTGGACACCCGGCGAGGGGTTAAGGTTTTTCGATTTTATTCTTGAACGCCGTTTTTCGTATTATATACTTACATTTCGGTGGGTTCGATGCGCAGATTGTTGCTCTGGTAGGTGTTGCCGTTGGTCAACAGTTCTTTGCCCTCGCTGAAAAACAACACGTACATATTATAATATTATAAAATATAATATTTTCTAAACAAAAAATCGTTTACATTACGTCGTACAAGACTGCAGCGGTATCGTATCATTATACGAAATATATACATATACGATGCGTGTGTAAGTACTATATATATATATGTTGCACACAATAACAATATATCATAAAGGTATATTTACCACTATATAGGTGGAGGCGGCGGCGCGAACGTTTTTTTCCCCTGTTTTAGACGCGCCTTTACACGAGTTACACATAATAATTAATGTTTACACCGGACTGCATGTACCCAAGTTGTAACACCAACGACCCAAATTATATTATTTTTATAAGCGTCATAATATCTATTATACGCGCATATTATAATGCGTTGTAATTATGTTGTTTTAATCGACAATTGTGTATACCTACACTGTGCATTTATACAGGGCGTTTATTTTAACGTCACTCATTATTCGCCAGTCGAAAATGTTTTTATACATCATAATTTTTTTAGTGCTGGGTACACATTAGGTTTTTAGATGGGGGTATATATAGGTACACTTCTAAACATTAAACGCGTTTTTTCCCCACTAATTTTCATATTTTATCGCGGCGATTTTTTTATGGGCTTAACATTTTAATTTTATTTAACAACTGCCCCTTCGCATGGAGTCGGTTTGCGATGTGAAATCAAAAATATGACCGGCGTTAAAAAATTTGAAATTCCTAAAAAATCACTGTGATCAAAAAAATTATGCGAAACATTATATTTTTTCACCAAAAATACGTATAGACAGTTTACCATTTTATGGCGCTTAGTTGTTCTTCTGTTGTATAATACCGCGGAAATGTATAGAAATAACCTATTTCTGTATATTATATAGAACTATTCCAAGGTAAAAATTATCAATCGTAATATTTAAATTTTATTTATACAGGGGTAGCTGGCCAGCACATTTCCCCATGTAAGGCAACTGGAAAACAGGAAAAACACGGTTACCTTGCACCCTATATGCATAGGGTAACTTTTTCATGGAGGACCACGTCTCCGAGGGTAAAAATTCACTACGTATACATACGAAGGGTTTCCCGCCGAGCGCCCAAGTTCGCGTCGCCACTGACCTGCGTGGTGATATACCGTGGTACAAACATATATATATAAACTCATAATAATATATAATATATACATTATTTATTTACCGTACATGTATATAATATTATATTCTACATCGTATGAAAATGTAAATACATAGTGGAAGTATATAGGTACGCGTCGGCATGTGTTTGGAAAAAAAAATAAAAAAAACACCAAACATTTTTTACATAATATCGCAAAAGCAGGAAAAAATCAATTTAAAGCGAGTCAGTCTGCAGAAGACAGGTAATTGGCTTAAATGTATATTATCACATGTAGATATAATACTAAAACAGCTTAAAAGCTTATATTATATTATGTATATTTTATCATACACAGCAGTGTTGTTATAATATCAAATGTTATAAAGGCGAGTGTGTATATTATAACAATAATAATAATAACAACAATGATATTATTATACGTTGGTCGAAGTGTACGACGGACGCGCGACCTTTGAAGAGCGTCCGTCGCTGCAGCGTAGGTGGGCACAGCTCTATAATATATAAGTAGGGTATTAAACCAAAGCCGTTCGGATCACGTCAAGCTCATAAAACTATTCAAATTTATATCGTCATTATATTATAATATAATATAATTATATAATATATATTATTATAAACTATATTATTGTTATTATGCGTCATAACGTGTTAGCTGCAGCAGGCGTATATTATATTATAGACGATAAGTGTTATAGCAATATTATTATTACATAGCGGCGAGATCTACGCGAGGTGCATACAATTATGAATTATGGCGACGTCACCGATACAACAATACATAATATTACGTATAGGTGTTACACTATTATATATATCATCGTTATCGTATCACGTCGCTTATCGTTCAAATTAGGTGCTTACTGCTTACCAATCTCGAAACACGCAGCAAATATTTTCATTGCGATCGCGCAAATACGTATGTAGATGCACGATGAACGAAAATAGAATTTAAAAAAAAAAATAACTAAAACGGAATAGAAGAATTCGTAGGTACAATAATATATTATTAAAATAATAAAAAAAATAATAAGGCACACACGCAAAACAAACGGGAGGAAGATAAAAGAGAAAGAGACAGAAAGATAAAGATAGAGATAGAGATAGAGAGAGAGAGAGAGAGTGAGAGTGAGAGGGAGAGGAAGAAAAGGAGAAGGTATAATAATATTATATAATATTAGGCTGCAAAGTTCCTAAAGTTGCGGACAAAATTCGCAAGGTCATTTCTTACCACTATTTTTGACACAGCTGTGGTGCAGGGCATGGGTTTTGATTTGGACATACTAATTAAATTTACCCTAAGCTAATAAAATATAAATTATTTTATGGTTTGTATTAGATATCGAACATTTTCTGAGTGGCGAAATTACTAAATATGAATTTATTTAGGCTGAATATCGAAAAGGATGGTCATACAAATTTTAATTAATAGTATATAATGTTTTATATTTTCTCTTTACTATTCGTTTACTTACTTTGGATTCACGAATAATTTATTCCAAGACAATTATATTTTGAATAACCCCCGCGTACTAAATTGATAGTTGGGATACTAGGTATCAATTTAGCACGGATTTACTTGGATTCAGGTAAAGGAAGCTTATCCTAAGTCCCGAAAAAGGTAAAGGGAAATATTTGTGTTCGTAACTTGCATGGTTTTCATTAATTTGTCCGCAACTAGGAAACAACGCAAGTACCTGATATTAGATAATACTATACATTACATCGCAGTAATATCATATAGATAATAGATAAGTAGAGAGAGTATAATATTATATAGAATCGAACGCATTTAGTAAATAAGGTTTTGATATTACGGTATAATTACAAGCGACCAAACCAAATCAATTAAATAATAACAAAAAATATTAATAAATTAAACAGACAACACGTTTCTTACAACACAAAGTTCATATCTGGCAAGGGGACTTTCTCTACGTCGGAAGTGTAAGAAGAACCGTTTCCGTTACTGGACGATTCGCCCGTGCTGTTGTTGCAATACGGCAACGGAAAACGCCAACCATACAAACTGAAAACGGCCCTCGGTATTTGAATAAATAATAACAATAATAACAATAACAATAACAGGTAATATTATAAAAACACGGGTAATAAAAACTCAATGAAAAAATATAAGTTAACAACATGTAAATTGATATAGATATATTATTGTATAATATTATAAAACACCTAATAAAACAAAAAAATAATGATAATAGGTGTATAATATGGTTAAGGATTATATTATATTATATAATATTAATTATATAAAAAGTAAGAATATAATAATAATGTTTTGTACGTATAGCATTTGAAATGTTCATGATTTAAATACATTTTTTTTCATCAATTTTCATCAAAAACTAAAAAGTATTCATTTCGTAACTGATAATATCGTGTTGGTCTTATTTTCGCACTTTATTTAGCTGATATTTTTAAATTCTTACAATGTTATTAAGTAAATTATTTAATAAATTATTAATTAATATATGGATACAGGTTCTTATAGCCTATATGAGAGACATTTGTTTGAAATAGGTACCTAATACCTATTATAAGAAGTAATCACAGTGATACTATCGTGAATGGCGAAATATAACCAAAAGACATTAAAAAAAATGTAATATCCTATTAAATTACTCATATTGGTTAAGATACCTATATATATTTATTCCCAAAATCTCAAACTATATATTCTAAAATAATATAAATATTTAACGATTTTAAATACTACTCATTATAATATTAGAACAATTCATATTTTTTTTCGTTTTTTGCAAGGGGAAAAATAACATCACACATAGGTACCATTAATTGTTAATGTACCTATATTTATATGCGGGCACTCACGACTTAACGGTCAAAGGGTTATATTATGGATTACAAAGGGTGTATTTAGGTAAAATAATATGATTTATTTAATTTACATATATGTTGTGTATATGCTCGTATTTAATAATATAGTTTAAAAATAAAATGCGCGCACACGCGACCCACATCCAGACAGACGCACAGACATACATAATCACAGACAGACGGACTTAATCTCATACAAAGGCGAGCGTAGACTACGAATACCTATGTAACACAAACAATTCTCCCTTAACCCTAAGTGAAATTATACAATTACAATTTAAAATCATTAAAATATAATAAAAATTGTATCGATTTGAGCTCTATTCAATCCTTCATCGGGGCGAGGGATTTCCGATTCGTTCATAACATATATTCAATAATGTGTAATACTGTTTCAGAGGTAGGTTTTTGAAATGTAGGTATTATTAATTCCGTATGAGTTTTCAACAAGACAAGGCCCTTCAAACCTTTTTTTGGGATTAAAAGAGTGTATAATGCACATTTTACACTCATTATGATATCAATATTTAAAATATACTACGTATTATAAATAATATTTAAAATCAATTTTTCTGTTAGGTATCTATAATATACATAATAGGTACTACACGCTAATATAATATAATATTATACACGAATGACCGTCACCTTTTGTACCTAACTACTATATGCTACAGAAGCCTGCTTTCGCATTAATATCTCATTATAATAATATACATTGTGACTTTAAGGGTCATAATACACAGTGAAACTTCCATATTACAAAGTCTCGTAGGCAACAAAAGAAAATCGTATCACGGAAAAATTTGTTAAATATAATTTAATAAATTAAGTTCTAATTTCGTTTGGTTCTCGAAAATATTTCATCAAACAGAAAATGTTATTGTTAATGAAAGTTTCACTATATAGTACAACAAAAACAATATTTATATTGGTAAACAAGACGATTATTTTATTAATGTGTAAATGAACTGTCAAATCAGGGTGCAATATAAACTAAAAAAATTTGGGCATTGCAGAAGTTCTTTATTTCTTCAGCTAGTCTTGCAGTGATCACGGACTAGAGAAATCACTTGTTGTCAACCATTCAAAATAGCATACATTGTATACAGCATAGATGATATTGATATGGATAGGTCATGGCTGTACAAACCCTACATGATGACGCGGTCTTTTTTGTGTTAAAGACGATTATAATATTATTATCTATACGTTCATGGAGGGTTTCTCTTGCTAGCACGTAAGGCATAATATTTTCATTTATCAACAATTTCCTGGGTCGAATATAATTATTTTATCGTCTATGAAAAAGGTGCTGAGCAAACCCAAGCCCACGAAAATGTTGACAATGCGCGCCCAATGTCTGCTTATTGAAAAACACAAGAAATTAAAAAAAAATGAATCAAATTTTAAAAACAATATTAATTCTGTTCATCGAAAAAAAAACCTTGTGTTCTGAAAATTCCGCTAACGACGTTCCTTGAATTAAATTTCTCAAGATATTGTCGAACTGTTTCATGATATAACAATCAACATGTGTGTATGCGTACGTGTTAAAGAAGACATGAAACATATCGACATATTATAGACATAGTGGTCGGTCCCTTGAAAGGGCAAACAACAACGTATTATTATGATTTTTTTATATTTTTATTTAGATAATCCTTGGCACATTGTATTGTTGTTTGAACTCGCAAAACCTTCGTTACCAGCTACACCCAGCTGTACTGAAGTAGGTACCTACGTATTGCGACGATTCGGAAGCGCAAAGTATAATACTTAACGTCCTTATGTTATAATGTCATCGCACACAGTTCTTTTTAGATCTTTATAATGGAAATCCACTATTTCTCTTTTTATGTTAACGCACTATTGATTTGCAAATAAACGCCAACGATCGAATTCCACTCGCAACGACGATTACCCACGGATTTCATTGTGTACGTTTACAAGCTAATACTTTTTACACAAAAACTTAAGTGGTGCAAATAGTAAATACAGTGGCGGGGAGGTAAGCCCTCTTAAAAAATATTCGACTTATAGCGAATATGGGAGGAGATTATTTCAAAACTCTGTAGAGAGGTTATATATTATTCATATATAAATACTCCCCATGAGAATTAATTCATTTGTGCCACTGTCGATTTTCGGATTTTTTGAAAAATAATGTTAAAAATTTAACTTGAAGTATATTTATAAATAATTTGTATAGATTTTTTTAACTTCAATAGCTGCGATTCTAATGTAATATTCACCAACTACAACAGCCATTATTTTTTTAAAAAGCGTTTAAAGTTTATATAAATGAGAGGAATACTATATAGTATTGCGACTTGCCAGAAGTTGAATCTTCTCTATATAAACTCTAAACACTTATGAATAAAAAACCGCATTACATCAATATATTTAATATATAAACTACACCCACATACATCGAACTATCAGTAAAAATATCTGACAACAAAACGTATATGCGTAGTAAGTTATGAGATCAAAAAATAATACAGCGCGGTTTCTTAGGTAAAAAAAAAAAAAAAATAATTAGAAACAGTGATTATTAAATACATTTTACACAACAATATAATATATAAAGTATAGTCCAAATGATAAGAAATAAGAAATAAAACATTTCGAAAAATCGACACAGACACCCCGACGACAGCATATGTTATTTCGTTTCAATATAATATAATATAATGACGTATAAAACTAAATATTGTGAGTATTTAAGTAAAAACACACACATATATATACACAAAACATAAACATATAAAGCATACGCCACACGAATATGAGACGGGTTGGAAAATATAAAAATGATGATGGTTTTTTCAGTAAAAAGGGTCAGGTTTGACGTGTGTGAATCGTGTGAATAACGACGCGGACGTTGTATTATATTATATTATGTGTATGATGAATGCGAAATGATGATGACACACTAACCACAGACAGCAAAATAATCTTAACGCGCACTTGCTGGTATATTATTATATTATTATATGTATATGGAATGCGAGTAAGTTGTGCCTTAATATTATTTTTCACGCCATTATGATAATAATAGAAAACAATATTTATGTAATATAAATTATATATAATATACAGTATACACACACACACACACGTACATATTATAATAATAATATATTCTCGTATCATATCAAAGTATCAAATGCGTTTACTCTTCTTCTTGGTGGCGTTAAATAATGGGGAAAAGGGATGTACACTTTCGGGGCTGCTCGAAACACGTACCTATCATATTCAGGTGAACATCGCAAGAGTACCGACACATAATAATATTATAAAGGTATAATAATATTATAATTTATAATATCCTCGCATACAAGTGCTCTCTCGTACGATATAATATATAATATATATTACATATAAATGATGAATAATAATAAAACGTCGTTGCGGGCTAGCGGGGTGAGCTGCAGGTGTGACGCTTTCGACGTTATTATATTTTAACATGAAAAAAATATATATATAACGGCGTTGCATTATATTATTGTCACCTTCGTCGAGGCGTATTAAATTTAACGTTTAAAATTAAAATTATTAAGAGTTGAGGGGAAAAATAGCGAGAGGAAAAACTTTTCCCGTACGATTATTATTCCGCGTCTTTGGTCGCGTTTGCACTGTATTATTATATAGGTAACATACCTAACACGACTTAAAACGAAACAAACGGAAAACTTTTACTCTCGTCATCATCCATATTATATACCTACACTTTAGGGATTAATTTAATAACGTATGAAAGTTATGCGCATAAAATAAATATCGTCCGCAATGCACCCCCGCAGCCCCAACCACTAGAATATTCAACTGCACTGCGCGTTGTACACATTGTATAAATGTTAACATTGGATAATGTCGATATTTGCCAATACCTATACAATGCCACATTAAAATATTATTGACTGTTAGCCAATGTCAACCGGATAATATGATATTAACCAAGGACTTTTATTGGATAATTTCTCATTAACTATATGAACGTATCGGTCATAAGATAAAATAATTTTAGTTTTTACAGCTAGCTGATCCCGCACAAAATACTCACACACCCGCTAAATAAGCCCCGTCAAAATATTTCACACATAGCCCCGATATTCATCGACCCTGTCTATCCAATCGGATTATTGAGAGAATGTGTACAAGCACGACAATAGTTTCTCTCTTTGGATTGCCGTGCCCCAGTACACTGCTGACGATATTATAGTTTCAAAACGAGCGGATTTTACGAGTGCAGTTTTGAAATATTTATATTGTTCGATAATGATGTGATTTATATAGTTTTGACTGCAAACTATTGTAGGTAACGTGTTATACTACGAGAAAAATATAGGACATAAACTAATTTAAAAGCTAGATAGTTATATATTATTATCGGGTTCACGCATAAATAATTTTACATATAACTACGCGTCTGCGCCTCATCAAACCCATTTATATAATACATAGGTAATACAATCTAGGCAATAGGTACATGATAATATTATAGACGAGTCCCTGGACATTTTATCCCCTAGTATGTAGGCCACATATTATGCAGAATATATTGTCGATCGTCGACGCCGAACCGCAACGATTAACATTTAAATACATAGTACGATAATATTATGTCATGCTATGCGTGTACGAGTATCTGGGTAAATGCTGTGTATATAGGGTGTATATAGATTTAACGAGAGCTCGTAAAAAACTGTTGTTGGTTAAAGACCGGTCAAACCCTCCTCCGCGGATACGTTCCGTATATAAGGAACTATCCTGACTTTATAGGCTTCTGACGACCGAACGAGTACTAAAATATAAATGCAAAACATGAACACGAAAATAATATTATAATAATTATTAAGACATCCATTGTAATATTATTTTATTGCTCCACTGTGTTGCGATTTGGAACAACCCTCAGCAAGTACACAACTACTAAGGGGGGAGTAGGCTGTTTATAACACATTAAATACGCAAGGAAATTAGGGTAGGTGTGGGCGTAAAGCGTATATAATATACATCATAATATATATAGATACGCACGTGGTATGTATATTGTGCGATTCTTTTAACAGCTAACACTATTACTAATTACTTTACCTATTTAATTGTTTTGGAAATTTTTTTTTAGAAATATTTATGATACCTAACAAAAATCCCTAAACTCTGATCTTTTGATTTATGATTTCATAGTGATGTGAACGATTTTCAAACATAAATATAATTTATAAGTTCCAAATTATCGTAATAATATTTATTTATTTTTTATTGATACACATTTAAATTGTTTAGACGAGAAGAGAAAATAAACGGCGAGTCTATTTTCGTCAATTTAGACTTGATTTAAACCTTCATCATTAATGGAAAATATACCATTCGCGTTCGATAATCAAAAGGTTTTAGAAAATTAGGTACTTCGCCACATATTTTGAAGATTATGACACGATAAAGTATTATATTATTTATGTACATTTTATACGGTCGAAAAAACACCCATGTGTACAAGTAGGAAGTATAATATGCATTGGTCCTTTTTTTTAGTGTCACTAAGACCTGTTTCACATATGGTTAGTTATGTTCACACATTGCCTCTTATATAGTTGAATTACCTACAGTAAGCATTATAATAATCGGAGCAAATAAACTATAATGATGAATAAAACGTATTTCACAAATTATATAGAAAATAAATAAAATACGATATAAATGAAATTGTTTGTTTCAACTATAAATACGAAATATGTGGGTATGTGGTATACCTAATGTATGTATGTGTGTACATTTAATCAAAAGTAATACAAAATATAAAATAAAAGTATTTTCGACAGAGTCTTTATAGGGTCGTGTTTCGAAATTTTCTTAATTATTTCAGTCTTACTCTTTACCTCTACAACCTAGACTTAGTAAGATATCACATCATTAAACTCTGATAAATTTAATTTCTTTAAACCATTGATTTTGCTTTTGAACGAAATACAATATATTAAGGTTGGTACTACAGATTTATATTTTATTTTAGAGTTGGACTATCAAAAACAATATCCAGCTTGCATAAAAATGAAAAAGTAACTAGCATTGGTATCTGTTTCACTCCGTCTGTCATACGTTTCTCATTCACATGATGGCAGTTTGGAAATCGTTGGTAATTTCTATGTTTATTCTATCATGTATATTTTAGCATATATTTAGACAAAAAAAATTGTGTTTTACTATTTTTATTGCGTATATAAAAACCTTAGTCCTAAACATTTATACAATGGTGCAAATATAATAGATTATAGGTACCTAAGTATAATAAATTATGTATCTTTTTAATTTATAATAACGACGTTTCGTTTTATTTTTAGGAAAACCCGAGGGTAGGCGTGGTAACAGTTTACCTAATATTATAATAATATACCGCTATGTAAAACCACTTGGTATTTACCGCGGCGTGTTGACTATCTATTTATCTTGCTGTCTCGGTCAGGATGCATGATGATTATACGGCGGTGGAGATGACTGCAGTGCGCACACCCGAGTGCATAAAATGTAAATATATTATATGGTATGGTATAGTATGGTATATGGTATGATATGATAATATTAAGTTATAGCTACACGCACGAATAGAACGCGTACAGGTACGATGTCAGGATATCACGAAACCCGGTGGATTAGTATTATCAGCAAAGTGATTATTATATGTGTTTGTATGTAAATACCCGAAAAAAATTTAAAAAAAATAAAATCATACCTTCCAAGCTTTGCGTCCTCGTCTCTCTTCTTCTTCCGACAACACATCCCGAACAGTATGTACAAGATACCTGTGGAGTGCGCATGAAATGAAAAACAAAAACAAACGACAACGACACATTATTAAATATTATGTAATAATATTATCAAATTATAATAATATTCCGACGACGAAGCTTATAACACGTCTTAATTTAATGTAAATATACGAGTTGAACATATTCGGCGTGTGTCTTCACCACGAAAATACTTTTACCTAATGAAAATATAAATAATATTCTGGCATGTGATGATATTAAAAACGCCTTATACAAAAGGATATTTAAATTTGTTTATAGGTGTATGGGTGATAAAATTAGCTTTGAAATAGACATTTTATTTTATTTTTATTTGTATTGATCCTTAAATGAGATAATCTACGTTACAGCCGTGTGGTTATACTATACGTTATCTAATGATATTTTTGATACCTATATTACATTGTTTGTTTTTTTTAAATATACATATAAATGAATCAAAATTATGAATAATAATAAATATATAATATCAGACGGTGATATTAAAAATAAAAATACTAGAGTACCTATAATATATCAGAGTACAATTTAACGTATTTCTCACTATATTGAGGTTAATAGGAGACGGTACACTAATTTGGTAATCACAATATTGTAAATTACCTATAATATAATATAATGCTTAAAGGGTGACCGTTGTGCTTCAATGGAACTTTGACGTGACCGAACATAAATTTTCTAAAATTTCGGGCCAAGGATAAATCGTAAGTGTCATATAATATAAATGTATTAGAAAACCATAGGTAATCACTAATCACTAATCCCATCACTAAATATTACATTCCGATGTGATATAAGAAAAAGTCTAGTCGTACGTAAATCTTTATATTATTTTATTTCCTATTATTACGTGCTAAACGCGTGAGGTTTTGCAAAATTATATAGTACCTCGAAGGTGATTTAAAATAAACATATCAACAACTCAATTTGAAGCACGTTGAAATATGAGAAGTATGAGAAATGAGAATATAACACAATTTCATAAAAAAATAACTCCCTACAAAGAATGAAAGTAGATAGGATACAAAAATATATGAATCTTTTAGTTGTATATTTATTATTTGATCAAATTATGACGTTATATTAGAATAAAAAAAGTTATATTTTAAGCATATAAAAGTCTATATGATATTAAGTAAATTATAAAGTAAAAAGTTAAGTACCTCTAGGATCTAGTAAACGTATTAAATTATTTATTTTTACCATGTTTTTTATTCTACTTCTTTCAAAAATCAATAGGCTACGCTACTGATGACCGGTCGGATAATGACGTGTGAATTCTTTGACTCTAGGTTTTGATATACAACATGTGCGCTGACATCCTTTTTATATTAAATATGTTTAGGGCGTATTCGTGTTGTCTACTTATACATATTAAGACGTTTACCAATTGATTATAAGATAATTTACGGAGTTAAGTGACAAGGGGAATAGTGTAATATCAGCTGAAATCTAAAAAACCAGAGAGATACAATAATTTATAATTTTTTTTTGTTTTTGAGGGGTAGTTAAAAAATGCATCCGGTCGATCTACCGAGGCGGTCACCCCCTCAGCACGAACAAAAATGTGTTATAATAATATTATAATGTGGTTAGTGGTTACCGTTGGTCCGACTTTAACTTACCAGTGTTGTTGGCGAAGTAACACGACACGTCGATGACCACCAACACGGTGAACAGGACGGCCAAGACGATACTGATTATGACCACCGAACTGAGCCGGTTAGTGTACGGCGGCTGCATTGGAGGTATGTCCACGCCTGAAAACGAACACGGTAAATCATCATCGCATGTACAATAATAATAATAATAATAATATAATATTTTAATTTCACATCGCATTATTGTAATTTTTGTCGCGTTTAATGCGCCCGGGTTTAATGATTAACAATAATCATTTATACCGCTATGCGCGTGCGCAGCGCAAAAGAAAAAGGCGCATTCGACGAGATGCAGTTCTTACAATATAGGTAATAATATATTGCACTATATAATAATTTATTTATAATTGTCGTAAGTGGAAAAAAAAAACAGAGGTTAGCCGCAAATCATATCATATTAATGAGTCTTCGTAATTTTGTGATTGGTGTCGTTCACAGGTAAGTACACATCCACATACACACACACACACACACACGCACACACACATGCTATATTTTACTAATATGTACACATTTAAACATGCTGCAACGCGTATAACGACAACAATAATGTTATATACGAGGACGTAATATGTGCTAGGACGAGACGTTTGTTGTTTTCCCGCATCGTTTCAACGGTTGTCGTTCACCGGAAGTGACCCGTCGACCTATATTTAGCGTATCGTTTATATTGTTGCTGTCTGGTACGCGAAGCTGTGTAAACGAACACATAAAAAAAAAAAAAATTATAATAAAAATTTAATAGTATAACACACCGAAGAAGCGTTAGTGCAAAAAGCCAAGGAAACAAGACGTATATAGCTGCTGGTATAATACGGGTAGGTATGCGTGCGTCGTATACATTACGTATATCGTCAGTGAATATATTGTATAAAATATATACGTACGCGACAAATCCGAAATCATTGTCATCCGATATAATATTATTATTATCATAATAATATGTATACGGCGGCCCCGGGTCGTCGGCTATCGGATTTCGTCGCAGGCACTGCAGGCTGTGTGGGGGGGCGCGAAGAAGCCACGAAAAGATAATATTATGTTGAAGAATACCGTGCACTTTATATTAAATCCGTAAACGCATCATGCTCTTACCTCTTCGACATGACGTCATCGCCATGTTTTAAAAAACAGTATTATTATTATTTTTGTGATGTAGTTGCGACGTTGCTGATGTAGTTGCAGTCGTTGCACCGTTGTCAATATAATATTATACTATACAGTATACAGGTAACTGCTAAGTATGTACAGGAGGGTATTTTTTTTTTTATCGATCGTTATCCCTCAACACACGACCCTCATGACTAAACCAAACCAACCTAACCTAAAACTCAGACCCTGCAAACTTTGTGCTCTGACTGTAGTTGGTTAGGTTAGCAGTTAGGGGTTAACTCGAGGAATAACGCGACTGTCCGGCGATAAAATATAACCACCCCATTATTGTACAATAATAAATAAATCAAAATAATCACGCATTGATCGTAGTAGATATACAATATAATATTGGAATATTTTTGAGGGTAGGTTATTCCGGGACAACCAAAAGTCGACAAACGTATACCACAATTCGTTCATATAAAAAAAAAAATTATACGTTTATTATTGTCTTATTACATTATATATAAGTATTTTGTTTTTTAATAAAAATGATGTAAGTATAATATAGATCGCTCTAAATGCATTTACAACAAAATGTAATTATTTTAGTATATAATATAATTACTTAATGAGACTCTAAAACATAATCAGTGAAACACTTTTTTATCATATTATAATATAATATAATAATAATAGTTATCATAATATCAATAATGGTAGGTACATTAATAAAATCGGTGACAAATTATACAGAATAATAATAATATAATATCATAATATCTAAAACAGGCGACTATTAAAAAAAAAAAAAAAGTGAGTATAACTTAAATCTTAAGACTTGTTTTTTACCCTATATTCAAAAAAAAAAAAATTATAAAATAAAAATATAGTTTATGTATAATATGTATGACTTCTACTCGCTATATACCTACACTATAATATAATATTATTAGGTATATTATGGTAATAATATTTAAACGAATAAGAATATTATTCGTATCTCAGTATAAACTGCTATCATATTATAATATTATTTATATTTGATGAAGCGTGGATAATATTTACACATACGGTGGTGTTAATATAATTTATAATATTATTATATTATCACTAGGACGGCGGTAAAATGGCGGGAAAACGTAGGGTATAAAAACATATGATATTATTTCGGAAATTATATATAGGTATAGTAACCCAGGTCGGAAACCAAATCGATACCATGGTATGAAAATAACCGTCGGGTATGGGTGCAACGACATAATATTAGGATTGGCGTTAACGAATATCGACGGGGAGGTTAAATTCACAGTCTAGACGAGTGAAGTATTATAGCGAATAATATTGTATACTATGGCCGTAGTGTAATGGTAAACTGCATTTAATAATGTTATAATTTCGTCAAAATATGAGTAATCGCTGACCGAACCGCACATGGACGCAAAACAATCGAACGACAACTAAATTATCGAATATTTTAATGCGATGCTATATGATCGTCATCAGCTACGTCGTTGAAAGACTTATTTAGACAAAACGCGATACTGGGCAGTAATATATTTTAAAATTGAGACAAATTATTATTATAAAAGCAATGAGCTCTCATCTCTATATTATGAAAATAAAAAATAAAAATGTCACCGCGGGAAACGAATGTATATAGAGTGACGGGCTGCAGATTAAAATAAAACACCTATATAGGATATATCGTCCAGAGATTCGTAGTCGTTCATACACACATATACATTACAAACATTTATATGATTTTATCACAACAATTATATATATATATATATATAATATTAGACAAGTACAAGGCTTAAAAATCTACACAATAATAATATAATACTATATATATACCTTGCCACGTGCAACAGCTGCGTATAGGTACTGCACGCAAAAATATATATATAATATTATTATACACACTAACCGTTATCAAACGTTTCGATTTTAGCAGTCATTTAACAATAATAATATTATAATTTATGCATTATTATTTCAAGCAAATAATAATATTTTGTCGGTGAGAAAAAGAAACTGTTAATGATATTATTATCGTTCGCGAGACATGACTGCGTACGCTTAGTACAGATAGGTGAATATAGTATATTATTATAATGCCTAATTAATAATATTAATTACGAGGAATAATTGTAAAAAAAAAAAAAATGAAACATAAAACATAGCGACTGTAAGTCAAACGGGAAAAAATTAATAATAAAAATCATAATCGTCATAATAATAATATTATGCTAAAAACGTTTCGCACGAGTTTTTTAGCGTAACCACCAGAGGTTTCCGCCAAAGGAAGCAGCTAAGCTCAATGCCGACAAGGCGACAATACAATCGCGTACGGCCAATCGGTTAACGGTCGCCGCCGCGTTGATGACGGCCACCTTTGCGGTTTGCTCTGTAAATCACAACACATAACACACTTGGATATTACGCTCGCAGACATAGAAAAACAAATAAACAATAATAAATAAACAAAATATAAACAAACAAAAGGGTGTGTATGATGGTGTATTGACTATTGTTGCAAGACGGAAGGTCGAGAGAAACGGCAACGGCAATAACAACAATAATAATATGTAAGGACGATCCTAGTGTGTAGGTGGGTGGGCCTGCGGCAGGACGGAGAGGACGAAAAATAAACAAATAGCACAACCGTATAAATAATAGACAGTTCTGTACTTCTGTCGGTTCGGTTCTATTCCTGCGACTACGACTTGTTTCCGCCAATAATAATATTATACTCCCGTTTTCCGCATTAACTATAATTGTAGTTGTTATACAGCTACCACGAATATTATAATATACAATTTTGGTTGATAAATTAATAGTATGAGGGTACCTACTCGTAAAAAAAAGAAATTAAATAGGTACTTATTACAATACTACTATTTTTTTTAACTATTACGCGTTATTAATGGTTGTTAACATGAAAATATCAAATGAAATAAATTATAATTAATATTTAAAGTGCATAACGTTTAATAGTGTACAAGGTTTTTTATAACGTTGTGATGACGTCCTTTTCTGTTCCGTACAGGTACAACAAAAGGATGTAAATGTAAGGCGGCTTATATCTTTGCATAGTACACGAATACAATATTAACAAATATTTACAAATGAAATTACTTTTTATAATATTACGGAATATAAGTTCAACGAGATTTTGTCAGAAGTTTAAAACTGAAAGAGGGGATGAAATATACGGTTTTGGAATGAAATATTACGTCACACGTGTAATATTATCTTGACTACCCTGAGCGAAAATCAAAACGCCCAACCACAATAACAAGAATATTATATATTGCGTTATTATCATTCATTAATATAAAACCTAATCATTATATACGTAAGATATATCGATACATCATTATAATAGACTACACGATATAATTTATACTCATATATGAGATGCACTATAAGAATTGAAGTAAGTATATATTATATTGTTTTTAATAAATATATATAAATGCTCAAGCACCTTGACTGTACCAACGGCATCCGGTCGGTGCCAGTCGCACCCCGCATCCTCCCCTGAACGGATGCGTCTTATTACGTTTTAATTATTGTTTTTATTTTATTGTTATTATATTTGTTGAGTTTTATAGTCAGAAAATCATGGGCGGGAGGCTGGTACTATGTGTTAGATGTTGGTATGTATAATATCAGCTATAGTGGTGTATTATTTATATAAACACGTTGCTGCAAATCTTCGGCACATGGTGGATTTTTCTTGCACAACTTTTAAGGTTTATGGTTTTGAAAAATGTTGTTTAAGATGCGTAACACTTTCAAATAATGACGTTTACCAGGGAAAAAATCTGAAGTATGATTACTCATTTTATCTGTACCAGCCATGATAGGTATCTATAAATTAAGTCGGCCATTTGGATAGGAAATTTTGAATTGTACATCATTCTTAAGCACAATTTTTTTTTCGTGAAAAATTCATATGTAGATACTAACTTATTAAAATCGAGACTCCCTGAAATCGTGATGCAAATAGCACTGATATTTAAAAAGGAAAATCGTTCGAAATCATTTTTTAATGAAACACCATGCGGTTAATATTAAACAGCTGCAAATATGTAATTGTTATCAATTATTATTTATTGTTATTTTGTTACTTTTTAGTTTCAGTAATTTTAGTCTCTGTCGTGTACTTTTGTCAGTGCGACGGCTATAACAATATTTTATATTTTACAACCCTATTCTCGTCCGATATAATAGTATAATATTATTATACATATTATTATACCTAATTAGACGCTGCGGGCGGATGCAATTCGGAAAGCGCGTCGTTAATTCTAGATTGGCAAAACGAATTAATTTGATTAAAATAGGAAGTCATCTCGCCGAAAATGTTCGATACATGAACACGTTGTCACAAATCAGATAGGTAAAAGTGTATAACTGAATTTAAAGAAGTTATATATTGTGAAACTACGCGGCAGAAAATTTATAAAAGGTGTCAAATATTACAATTTTTTTAAAAAGTTACAATCGTTTGAAGAAAATATACCTAAATATAATAATTTGTAAGATAAAATATCTGCATCAAACGCTGATATGAAATGCGATTGAAAATGCTGTCATAATTAATTTTCAAACCGATCTGGCAATATCAAAATTATTATTATTATTTGTCTACAGAAAATTGTCCAATGGTGTTTTTATTTATTTGATCTCATTCGACGACAATCACTTTCATACATCGAAAAATATGTCCTTATCTTTTTTTAATATAATATAATATATGCATTTATGTGGAGTATATTATAATGACTAAATATGCTAATTATAAAATGTTATAGATATAGCTTGCTAGTGTTATTTTATTATTTGTTTTTTTTATTTATTCTTCAAGAAGATTATGAAACATAACTATAGACAAATTACATTGTTCTGCAACATTTCTAGACAAATTTGAACAAAAAATTAAAAGTCTTTAGCCCTAACAAACATAGTAGGTATGTAATAACGATATCGTTGTTGCGTCGACCGCAGAATGTTCGGTCGAGCACACTCTCGCGCGTGGTCTATTACAAACTCGATTCCGGAAACTATTCAACAAACTATTTTACGACTTGCTAGTCCTTACCTATCCTTCCAAACGCTAATAATAGTAATAATAATAATTATGTTGTACAGACGCAAAAGGGTTAAACTCGTCAGCCATGTCAAAGCGTATAAATTGGGACACCACGATTTCACAGTATATAATAATATATAATATCGACATAATATAATCTTATGTCGATATTTTAGAACACGATTGGCTACACCATACACACGTGAAAAAACATAGTTTACTTTACATCCAAAAGTCCACTATATATGCGGTCGCTCAGTATTAGAGGTCATCGCACATATTATACATTAAAATAAGATTTACGGACTTTTGAGAACGATAAAATACATAGAAGAACATATTATTATATGGAGGCATGGAGCTGATAAAAGCGTGACAAAATATTTTTTGTATGGCTGTAAAAAGTGTGTACCTATAAAAAAAAATCGAAACCATTTAATAAATAGGTAGATACATATCAGAAATCGAATTAAAATTACTAGGATTTAGTTGACAACAAGTAAACAAAAACACCATAAAAATGATTAATTATTGGACGATAAAGGTAAACGAGCCAGCAACAGGACGACTTTTGATGTCGGAAGTAGACTATTATTATTATTATTATGATTGGCTATTATACCTATCAAAAAACTAAATTTACGACTTACGAGTTGATATAATAATACCTATTATTATTCATCAAATAATAAAATTAACGTTTAACTAATTAAACTTGTAATACGTCATGTATGCGTGTATGTCGAGTAGACGAAAATGTCTGAAAAGCCCGTTGGTTTTGGGCACGCGGGTCGAGTTTTTTTTCAGAGCTAGTTCGATGAAAAACCAATTATAATTTCTTTTTGTCTTGGGGGGGGGGGGAGGGGGAGGAATGACGGATTTAATCGCGCTCTCTTGACTTGGCTGCAGCGAAGTGTTTACATTTTATAATATTAACGAAGTAATACAAAAACGTATTTAATAAACGTGTCGTCGTCGTCGTCGTCGTCGTACATTCGGTCACTGTTTCCGCGCGAAACAAAGAAAATAACTCTCGTTCCGGCGGCGTTTCTACGAACGTTTTGAATAATTCAATTTTTCCGAATCACGGCAAGCGAATGTAGCGTTTATCATAACTGTATAATATATAGAGTTGGATGCAAACAAAATGGAGAATTTATATATTTAAATATATATAGAGAGAGAACGGTGCGCGCGCTGTGTATACACTTAAAAAATAAACAGTGTTAGAACTGGGAAGTATACACACTTATAAGGAATATATTCCGTACGTCGTTGAAGGCGCACAATTCAACGGCGGCGACGGACGTTAAAAGCCATTTTCGTCACACGGTCGCTTTTAAATTGTAGTAAATAAACACGGTGGCGGACAAAAGACCCAGCCCAACGGTCGGGCGGTTGCTTCGTCGCGTCACGCTTATTTCTTTGCTGCGGAGCTACTCTGAGGGATTTTTAACGCTCGCGCACGCACACTGGAGCTCAGCTGTATATTATAATAAGTACAGTAATAATAATAATATACAACTCAAAAAAATATGTAAGGCCCACGCGTGGTGGTCCGCTGGGGTGGCGTGATGACGAGGGTTGGTGTCGTCGGCGGGGGTTGTGGCAGAAGGAAATTCGTGCGAACTATGTAAAACCAACACTTGAAATGTTATATTATACCCACATATATATTATACCTACATATATATTATTATATAGGCGCCTATACTGTAAACTCTCAAGGGCGGTAGTGTTTCTGAGAAGACATTGTCTCGGGGGAGAGAGAAAAAAAAAGATGGCAAAAAAGTCAGGTATACATTTTGTGTGGAGACCGCACGGGTAAATAAAAATCGAAAAGAAAAATATAAACCAGGGTAGGCTACCGAGTGGGGTGAAGAAACCTACGGTAATAATATAATAATCATACAATTAACAATATTATTATTATCGAGTGCAAAATATTATATTACCTATTGAAATACGACTTTAACGGTCTATCGTGCTGTGCAATAATTGTCCATTTTGAAAAACAAACAGATCATAGGAAATGGGGTAGGTATATTAGTATTATCTGTCGTCCGCCGGCCAACACACCCAACACTATAGATCGCATTATTATTGTACGGTAAAAATATCAAAAGCTCTGCGTTGGCACCCGCGACTCTTTTCGAAACGGTTTTCCCCTTTATATGTGGCTTTCGCTTTATACGCGGCTTTTGCGCCTACTATAATAATATGTACCAGGTATAATATTATATTATATATATCTATAATAATACTATACGTCACTGCACGTTTTCGTCACCCTTATTATTATTATTGTAATAAGTATGCCTCTATATAAGTAGTAAGTTTTTTTATTCAAACGCACGCTGACACGATTTTTAAGCTGGCGGTGGCACATGATTATGACGACGAACGAAAATTTAAGTCTCGTCGCGCACACTTAAAACTTTGTTTTTAATTCACCGGGTTGTGGTGTTTACGCACTGCGCAGTCGGTAGCATAAAATAATATTGTGTTAGGTATTTGCTGTAATTAATTATATTAAACGCGTCGTTATACATATACATATTACATGGGAGTAACGTATATTATATTACATACATATAAATTATAATATTATACTAGTACTGCAGCAGAGAACCGTTGATGTGTTAATGAAAAGCACGATTAATATGTTGTAGGTATACCCGTGTATCATGATAGGTATATCATATTATGAGACGCTGACGATAAGAAAAGAGGTCCATCAAAGCGTTGGGAAAAAAACAATTCTAGAAATATTTAGGATTTAATTTACGTACGAAAAAAATACCGTATATTTTTTAAATAAAATTGTAATTTATAATAAACTGACTGATTTGTAAATATTTTTTTTTCAGTAAAAATGTAAAAAATTAACTACATAATAATATGATCCATATTTTTCTTATCTGCGTTTCATATAATATAATTTATCAAGTACCTACAATATATACCTATATAATGAGCAACACACACATAATATGATTAAATATTTACCGTGTTAATAATAACAATGATTGATATTATATTATATATATATTATTATTATAAAATGAATAGAAAACACGAAAAACGTTTTTAATAAACCCAACATGCATGCAGTTAAAATAAATATAAAATAAACATATAAATAGCAGACGCATCCCGTTTGCCAAAGAGAATATAAATCGTTTGAAGCTCTACCAATATATAAAATATGTAAAGAAACAGCACAAAGAATACAAAAAAATATGACGGAAAAAAATAACAATAAGAATAATAACATCAAAACAATACCTATAATGATAAAAAAAAAACAATAAATAAAACGACACACAAATTCCACACGTTTATCATGTAATATATTTTTTAATGTCGTTACGTACCACCTAGATTACAATCACCAATCACAGTATATGACGTTTCTATACAATATATATATATATCTCACATAAAATAATTTATGCAATTATTACAATATAATGTAATAATATTATGGCATGCTAAACATTGTGTATTTGAATAATGCAATTCGTTGTATGCGCTTTGCGGGGGACGACACACGCGAGAATCGCAATAATGAACACACCGCGACGTGCACAGTATATAGTTTACTACACATTTACACTATATTGGTGAACGACTTGTGGTTTATGTTTACTACGGACGTGGCGATTTTTTTTATGCCAAACCGTTCGTTCGTTAAGGTAACGTTGGCGTTAATTAGAAACGGTAAATAACGCGATACCGTGGTACTACTGCTGATAAACACACCGTCGAAACACGGTATAGGTAGGTACCTGCGAGGGCGCACGATCTCTTTTGGAATATACGATTAAGCTGTACCTATACTAATTGGTTGCTATGCGATATTGTACAGTCGAAAACGTACTTATTAGTTGTTTGTATTGCGACTGCTTGGAAAATAAACGGAAACGTTTTAAAAGATTATATAGAGAAAAAAAAGTTTCAACGGTTTTTGCGCGTTTTCTCAAAGTAAAAACGTAACTGTATATTATTATATATTATACATATACTTACATTAATTAAAAACGAAAGTTTTAACTTTTAATTAAATCGTACATGGAAACGTTTTTAATTAGGAGCATATTATTATTGTACCTATACTATATGCTTAAACGAACTGCGATGCTCCGCGGACATCCGTCTCCACTTTATATATTATATACGCAGTGTTCGAGATCGTAAATATATTATATAAATACGAGACGAGAGTACAAACGTTTTAGAATCGCAGATTCAGTGAGACATCACCGCAGCGCAAACTGTTCATTTCGTTATCGCGTACAAGTGAAATATTATATTGTTTTGTTTTTTAAATATTCATTTATCATAATTATTACTATCATCGGGTACTCACCAGTCGCAGTCTTGAAGACGAGTTCTGACTGTACGCTAAATCCAATTTCGTTGTGGGCTCTGACTTCCACTCTGTAAAACGTGTTAGCGTTTAGATTGTCCATCAAAAACGCTGTCTTGTCTGGAGACTTGAGGTCCTCGCTCCGGCACGATTCTATTCTGGTTACCCACATCGTGTTTACCTTGTCGGCCTGAAACACGAAACAGCAGAGGGTGACGAAACGACGACGAAAAAAATAATGGTTCGTTTGGGTAGTATTAAAAGTATATCGTTTTACGACCGAAAAAAACGTATGTAGGTCAAGCGTATTCTATACAACCAAAAAAGAAACAGTGAAAATAATAAATGAGCAGAATGGAGTGACACAGCTAGGGATCGTATCCCGCAAAATGATTGTGTTCATGGAGTGCTCATCGATACTTTCAAATAATAATAACCAATTGACTACTAGAATCTGTTTCTGATATAAAATTAAAATGTATAATATGCTGTCGAATATAAAAGAAAAAAAAACTTAAAAATGATAGTAATAAAAAGGCAATTAAAAGGGTTGATTTCCATGTGATGACTTGTAATTTATTTCTTTTAATATTACCAAGAACGTTAATATACTTATCGAGATAATGAGTGGTTAGCCTTTATTACAATAACCCTGCAGCAACATAAAAGAGTGGGTCGTCGTATCAAATTATAGCTAACTTATGTCAACCAGGGGTGATGTAGGTACACATTTTCATTTTCCAATTTAAATTTACAAATTATTAGAAATTAAACAAGTAAAGTTATTGATAGATTTTTTTTACCTTTTTAAAATCTGGGGGATGCTAAATGTAACGGACCTACGCCATGTTTATGACTATGTAATATATATACATTAATTACTTACTACGCAATAACGAACGTTGTACAGGTTTATGGGCTCCCCGTTGTCGGCCGGGATCTTCCAGTTCACTTCGTAGCTGTTGCCGTACGGCGAGTTGATATAATCATCGGTGTACACGTCCTTGTTGACCAATATTTTTGGTTCCTCAGGAGCGCTTCTTTTGGGCATGGTGCGCTGTTCCGGGGTACTCCAGTCGCTGGTGCCCACGTCATTGATGGCGGCGAACCTGAACATATAGGTCCTGTGCGCTTCCAGGTTTTCCAGTATGTAAGGCGTGTCTAATTCAACGAGTATAAAATATGTTATTTTTCCGTACACATTTATCAGAAGAGTTTTTACAATATATATTATGGGCAATAAGAAAAACCGATGACAAAATTAATTAGTGTAATATTATGACATTATAATATATAATCAGTTCCAAATTTTTCACTATCTGGTGCATTTGACACCTGTAGGCACATGCGTTTTCCTATAGTTTCCCATACAGATAGTACTAAAATTGGGGAACGAGGTGGCCGAGCGGTCTAAAGCGTCGGTTGCCGGCGCTGCCGTCGCTGGTTCGATCCACGGCCACTGGGCGGCATTTTTCTTCGGGCAAGTCACGGTGTCCGGAGAACAAGTGCCGCCATTCCCCACCCGGGCATGATACCTACGCAGATACCTACGGGTCCCAATTCAAAAATTCTGCCACAACAAACACACACGTGTTCCTCCCCCTACCAACAAAAAACCTACAAACAAAAAAACAAAAATAGCTAATGGCCTAAGTTGCCGGGCTTAAGCTCAATAAAAAAAAAAAAAGTACTTAAATTGGTTTTTATACGAATTGCATTTTCAAATAAGATTGAACCATTCAAACAATTATTATAATATTAATTTAAATACCAATTCATCCCTACTGTTAATAAAATATATAATATTATGAATAAATATAACATTGTTTTATAAATTATGTTCAACAAAGGTGCCTATACAATTAAAATGTAAGCATATAAGCATAAAGCAACTGCTTTGACCGTACTTATAATTACGAGACACGTATGACCTGTGGTAAAGGTTGCATATATATTATGTGCCGTGTATGTGCCGGGTCATGACTTAAGTTATTTTGTAAGAATTGCGGCAAGGACAATTTGTTATTTTCACGTTGTCTATATATAATACAATATTGTTTTACGCGCCGTTTCGAATTAAACATAATATTATAAAATTACGATCGTCGAAATGATGTTATTATTGCGGAAAACTCGACCGCGCTCCCTTCCTCAAGTCAGCTTGGGAGAAGCTTGGGATAGCTCCCCTTCCCACCCAGACAGACCATTTAGCCTATTCGAGCTATGAATTGCGTGTTGCAATAAGTACTTACCCACTGGCCAAGATTTGTTGCGACCTTCATCCCATGACTGCTTTACCTCCTTGTACTGGACGGCATAGGCTTTGACTTTGATACCACCCGTGTCTGTCGGACCCACGAAACCGAACGAAATCGTCGTAGCTGAAAAAGACACATCATAGATCAGTAAACATGAAATCGGTATTATCAGGTAACTGGCAGGGCGAGCTTTCGGGCGAACGTTTACTGAGTATAATTAATACGTTAAGAGGACGCGGCGCCAAACACGCATCCATATAAATTGTTGTTAAACACAGTTATGTAAACACGAGTTTAAGTGGTTACTCAGGTATTACATTCTTTATAAGTTATAGCCAAGCAACCAAATTGTCACGAGGACATTTTGACTGTTCGATATAGTTTTTGTTTTATGGATTTAACTTGTAGGATAAAAAAAAGTTACTATTGTTTTAAATCCATTATTTTTATATTTTTCAAACTTGAACAACTTTTTTCACGTTATAGCAGCCACAGTAAATATTGAAAAAAAAAAACGAAAATGTTATTGCACAGTCAAAGTTTCCTTCCTAAGGCCTGAAATGTAACAATTTGGTTTCATATATTTTGGTTTTGTATATAGCTTGTTTGTTTTTTTCCCGCACTAGTACGTTTTCTTATAAATATTATTTTGTGATCACGCAACAATACTAACAATTAATGTTTAAAGGAATACCGCACTTGTTAAATTGTGGGTACCCGTATTCATTTAATCCTGTTAAAATATGGAATAAAAATATGACAAGACAACGAAATAAATATCTACAAATAAATTGATGCCAACACAATTTCCAAACTGCCTGTCATTAAGTAAAATGAAGCATCTCCTAATTGTAAAATATATGAAGTGAAAACCCTGATGTTAATTTTTATGATAATGTAAATTATTTTTGTTTTTGTCCTCTCAAATAAATCAATAACTGTTTTTGTTCAAAACAAAATCACTGGTTTTATGAATTTAAAATTATCAGAGTTATAATAATATGACGCGGGAATTATTAATCTTCACATTACTTTGGGTTGAATAAACCACAAAACATGTATTTTTACATTAAAAAATGTGCATTGTACTTGAAATATGCTAAGTAAAAGAATGCATCATTTATATCAATATTATTTCATGGACAGCGCAATATTTATCGAATTTGTTAAAGAACGCTACAAAATAGTCATACCAATGAATACCTATTATAAATTCTTTTGAAATGTCGTTAAAATTGCATGTACATTTTTCAGGCCAGTTAAAAAGTGCCAAGATGGTTGCAGGAGTGATTATAAATTCCACCGATTTTATACCTTTTTATATGTAAACATTCCTCTGTCACGATTCTTTAGCACCTAAAAAAACATGTTAACACCACCGGTACATAAACGCCAGCTCAAATTTATTTTTTTTCTCAACAGTTTAATATTTATTGTTTGTATTTTAAAATGTTAAGTTACCTACAAGTTACAACTAAATTTTGTTAAAATGACACGTCGTTTACCTTTCCACTTTAATGACAAAATTAATTACACGGAGCATTCAATATGTGACTAACTAGCATTTTAGTTGCTTGAATGATTGATTTTTTTATTATTATCATAATATGAACATTGAACGTACTACTATAATAGTATATTAGTTAAGTTGATGTTCCAATAATCTGCGAAGAAAAAGCGTATAATATGTAATACTATAAGTTTATACATATTATAATATTATGCATAGGCGGAAATTCAATAAAATGTCAGGGGGAGGACTAACATTTTTAACGTCAATGTGAGCGAGGGAGGACTACAAAAATAAAAAGCTGTCTGTGTTTGAGGGGGCTAATGGAATATTTGGGAGGGCTAAGCCACCCCTTCCTCAGATTTCTGCCAATGACAACTATACACACCTGATCAATAATCATAGTTGGATACAATTAATTGTACGTATACTACATATAATAAGGATCGATCGGACAGATACGCCGTGGGACTTACCGGTGACGACGTCGAACTTGGCCTGAGACACTTTGGACGGCCGGTGCGCTTCCCGGAGAGTGATTTCAGCTTTGTTCTCGCCGTGAATGTTTTTTGTCAAGCACGAGTACACGCCGTAGTAGCGCTGATCGACCGGTGTCACCAGCAGGTTGCTGTAAGGGCCCTTTCCGAACTTTTGCACATTGATGTCGTCCTCCACTATATGATTGTTCAGAAGCCACGTGATGGAAGCGTTCGGCAGCGATTCGGACACGCACGACAGGTTCACAGGCATCCGGTTCCACGTCCACACCTCCTTAACCATGTTGCTGGCGTACACAGGCGGGAACTCGACGGTCAGATGACCGTTTTTCGTCCCTTCGCCGCCCTGAGACGAGATAAAAACGTTTTTTTTTTTTTTATTTCTTTCAAAATAAATAAATTGAATGTTTAATGTAATAGTGAAACGTCATTACAGGTGCAGATAATGCTCACTTTAATTTTATCTTTTATAACAACAATGTTATGCAAATTCTGACTTATGAAATTGTCTATAGAATAGCATTACGTCTTAAAGACCAAATTATTTTATAATATTTAATAAAATTAGATTGTTGATAATATATCCTGTGGCAATATAAACTTCTTTTTTTCAAACGTGAACCATTATTTACTAAAAATCATTATAAGCAGATGATTTCTTTTTAATTTTGATATGAATATAAATCAAAATTCAAACTAGTAGTTTCCAAGTTATTTATTTGTGTATAAAATATATTGTATATGATAATAGGTTTAAATATATGGGAGACTAAATGATGATTTAATCAATAATAATTTTAGTAATTGTTTATGAAAAATAATATATCAACATTTTATAATTTGTGAACATGTTCTGACTGTAGTATAAGGACTAGACTAAATATTTCATCTATTCGATATTTTATGTAAAACTACGTTTAAATATTATAATATACTTATTACAGTATGCATAAAGTTGTATAACTCAGAATCTACTCGTTCAAATTATAACTTGCAGTTAAAAACCATTTTCTTTGCACATTCCGTGAAAGACGATAATAAATATATTCCTGATAAATAAAAATATTGTATCGACAAAGGACACTCCTTGGAATTGAACAAATATAACTGTTAGAAAATATTATCTTTAAGTACCTAGTATATACTCGAAAATTCCAGCAATCAGAATAAATAAAATAAAATAAATAAATTCATTATTATTTATTAAAGGAAAAACGAGGGTATGCATATTAGTTATTGTGAATCAGACTGTTATGGTTATAATATTACAGTTATAGTCAATGACGGTATATACAATTTTTTGACAAGAGTGGTGTGAAGAGGGGGGCGTTACGAAGATGATTTTGTACAATGACAGTCACCCGTGCCCCACCCCCATTTTATCATCAAAACTGATTCCTTTTTCAAAGTTGCAAAAAAAAAACACACACACACACACACACACACACACACACACACACACACACACACACACACACACACACACACACATACCTAATATCAGATAGTCTAAAGTCATGGGCGGCGAGTTTACTAAATGTCACGGGTCACTTCGATCGCTTCTATAACACAGCAGTGTTCGAAACTAGGGTGGCGGTTTACAATCGTTCTATATTATATAATATTAATTATAGTTCTATGCGGTCGCATAAACAAGCATATTATATTGAATATTCAGATATCGATCAGTTCGCCTTCGACTATAAGTGTTTGTGTTTGTGTGTTTCTTATCTCTTGTATATATTATACGGGGTGATCCATTTAACGTAAGACACGCACTCATTATTTCAGAAGACACGACATTTTATACTCCAAAGCAGAATATTATTCTGAGAATTTAGATCTATTAAAATTAAATTTTGGACAAATAATATATCAGTTATACTAATAAGAATTTAAAGATTAGATAGGCGGAGTAATCAACCGACATTGTACAGTGTGACTCTGCTGTACCACTTCACTCCGCTCATCTAAACACTTGTATTTACTAGTATAATAATACTTATAATAATCCATAAGCTACTCATCCAAAATTCGATTTGTATATTAAGTAGGTACATCGAAGTACTTTAAAAAATATTCCGCTTAGAAATACAAAGTTAAAAATGTATGTTGTCATTTAAAAAAGTAAAAATTTGAAAAACGATAACGATAAAAAAATTAGTACAAACTCAAAATTTTTTCCCAAACATATTTTTTTTAACGACCTAAAATTATAAATATTTTTTCAAAAACGATAATATAGTTCTTGAAATAATTAATATCTTGCGTCAAATGGAACACCCGGTGTGTGTGTGTATATATATATATATATAACCACCGACCATATTAGACATGTTATTACAGTTTAATGGCTTTTGGGTCGTCGGATTCGTTTAGCAGATGGAAATTTTAATAATTGACATGCCACCGCCGGCAAAGGCCGCGGCTCCTCCGTAATGGCCGAACCGTAGGTTAAGTACCTATACCTATTATAGTAAATAACAATAATTCAAAAGTCGCATATAGTACGTACCTTGTTCGACGCGATGCACGTGTACAGTCCATCGTCGGATCGGTTCAGGTGTTTAATCACAAGAGTGGCCATTGCCAAGTCCCCCACGGTGTCGTGCTCCACGCTAATGCGATAATCTTCGATTCCCGATTTTATGACGATGTTCGTGCCCACTCTCCTGTAATTATATAGCACAAAGTTTGGGTTAGCAATATTGTTATTATAATATATAATACGCATACACCGCTGTTATATAGCGGTATTATACCGTTTCAGCCGGTATTATTATTATTCGTTATAGTAAATTATTATATACCGTCACCACAATGCCCTTTAGAGAATATATAGAACAGACATATTACGTATTCATTAAAAATACACGATATATACCTATACCATAATCATCAAAATGATATCGATAGAGATAAAAACTTTTTTTTTATTTACGACGCATATTATATTTACGAAGACATATTTAGACGCGTCCGTGTCTTCTTTGTATATTATATTATTATTCAGTGTTTGTATACAACGCATATATTATATTATTATTACGCTTCGATCGGTCTTTAATAACTATCGGCATGTCTCAAAATGTATTGATTTTTATACAATGTATATAATATTATATCGTATATACCTCTGCAATAGCAGACTCGAAGTAGTTAAAAATTCCGATGTGCCCGAATAAAAAAGTGAAACGGCAGTATAAGTATATAATATAATATATACTGCTACAGCAATGACTACTTTATCTTTTGGCTTATTTCCGTGGTACAGCATTTTATATTTTTCCCCCCTCAAACTTTAAATGGTTATAGTTTATAAATCTGTTTTTATTATTTTTTTTTTTTTTAAATTGGGTTGTGACACATTCATAATGTAAAAAATGGACGCTCTATTTGAAAAAAAAAAAAATGTTTTTTGTTTTGTTTTAAATTTACAGCAACATCAAAATGTAAAAGTTTCTTGTTTATTGCGCGATTTACAAGCAAAGTATTACCGAGTTAATCTTAGCTACGTTATTTATTCTAAAAGTTATGATCAAATTAAATTAAATTATAACTGTATTTAAAGACATTAATATAAACACGCTGAAGCGCGTCTTGTAGTTGTAGGTATACCTACGAATTTTTTTTTTTGTTTAATGAATGTTTGATGTATGTTTTGATCGCGATTAGATTCGGAGTATCTATACCTACGTTGGCGAAATCACAATACAGTTTTGTTCTTTGTTTGTTATGGAATACATTTTTTTTTCAACCTTGTGAAAATGTCATTAAAATTGTACAATATGAAATATTATCTGAAATAAACACGTGTACACTATTACATTTAATTATCGATATCATGATTTAGTAGTTTTAATGGGATAAATACCGACCATTTTTTGTGACGAAAACATGACTACTATAATATATATTATATTGTGTATCGCACCAAAAAAACTATAGTGGCGATAAATAAATAATATGAAAACATTATTGGAATTTTTTATATGAATGTTTGTTTAGATTAATCAACCGAGTTAGGTACTTTGTCCAACTTTCCTTCTTCTTTTCCACTTAAATTTGATTTTAAAATGTAAAATTCGAAGAACGTCTTTAAACATTAATCGTAATATACGGAATCGAAAATAAATGGGATGGTTGACCTCAAGTAAACTTTATAAAAACTTTAAACATGTTTCTATATTTTTTATCGGATTTTAATATTTTTGTTGGTAAGATGGACCAAAACATGTTTTTTAGTAAAAATATTACTATTGCGTCGACCTTGGTGACGTGTGTGCACGACTCAATAGGTTTATCTATATCTTTTACATTACTGTCACACATATATTGACATACTGTTAATAGGTACATAATAAATACACATTATAATATAAAATGTTAGTACTGTATATGATGTTAATAGAATATTATTCATCCTGGATGTAATTTTCACTGAACGGTACAGGTATAATTTTCGAGACCGAATAAAATACTAAGAGATGCAATAGTATCTACCTATACAGAGTGTAACCGGAAGACCAGACAAAAAAAAACGATGCTACTTAAACATATGACAAAAAATGCAAAAATTATATGGTCAAGAAATATACTAGGTACTCATGTCAGGAAATTCCCAAAAATAGTATTTTGAAAAAAATTATTACAATCTATAATAATTTACTCAAAAAAATATTGATATTTTAAAAATTCTAAAAAATAAACTACTTAACGTAATTAAATGGTTTACCGTTTAATTTTATCTTACAATCAGATAAAAATTGGATATTTTGATTTTTTTTATAATATTATATACGTGTAGTGCAAGTGAATATAAATCATATAGGTATATAAAAAAAAACATTTAAAAATATCGATTAAATCGAAAGTTATTTCATCTGCCAGGTCATCATGTTACAATCCTATATACATGTAGGGATAATACCGAGCAACTATAATATTTTAACAATAATTTCTTATTAAATATAACATATAATGTGCGCGCATATATTTTATAGGTATAATAGTACCTATTGTAATCATCATTCATCTACGCGTAATTGCATTACATTGCAACGATCTTTAAAACACATTATAACACATTTTCCTCAAAGTGCCCGAACGTTTCATAATAGCGTTTCGCTCATTGTAACAACCTAATTAAAAACTTTAACGATTAATATTATTATTATTTTACTGATTATTCGAAACGCAGTATACGGAGATCGCTTATTGTGTAACGTGTATAATACCCAGCGAAGTCGGTAGCGTTTCCGATGTTTTCAGACGGGAAATTACTTGTTGTGGTCGTCGAAGTTCTCGCGTACACCGTTAAACTTAGGTACAACCCCCGCAGCAGTGGCGTACTAACTAGTAATTAAAACAGTCAAAAGTTCCAACTAACCGTATAATATTCTCGAATTGTAATCGAATTAAACGAACACGCACACCTACGTGCGACTTGACCATAATATAAAACGTCTCCAGGTATATAATTGGTATACGGTATGGACGTATTAATATAGTAAGTTAATCACGATGATTATTTTCTCGGTTATAGTCGACCGCCAAACAAAACATAATAATAACGCATAGGCCGCGGCTGGATCGCGATATCTTAATAATATATTAACGTGGCGATATTATTATACTACGGTTGTGGTATAAGGTAAAAAGAATAATTATTATCAAAGGTATTGTATTAACAGCACTGTTCGTGAGTATACCTAGGTATGTTTTTATTTTGGTTTCTGGTTATTCGCACGCGGCCGTTCGTTGGCGGGGCGATTTCGCGAAATGCCTACAACGCGTGCACACAGAACGAAATATTAAATCTGAACACGACAAAAACACAATAATATTATTTTAAACGGATACGTTTGCTATTTTACTGCGAAAAACTATACAAACGACGTAGGTATGTGTATAAAGTGAACCGATTACGAGTAAAAGAAAACGCACACGAGTCGTATAGAAAAACTATGAAAAAGGGGACTTCGAAGGGGAGGGGTGTTGCGGTGTATTTATTTCGGTTGTTTGCAGTGGACGTTCGGAATCACGTGCGTATATTATAACGTTATAATATTATATATAGAAACCAGACAACCGTGAAATGAAAAATCTATAGAACAGGACGATTTTTATTCACCAACATGGCCGGTATAAATACCAGCACAAAGGCTTAGGGCCTATTATTATGCGATTGCGTAACCACTCCAAAGTCTGTCGCTAATAATAAAGTCTATATTTTAAAAATACCTAGCAAAATGCTATGACGTATGTACGTATATATGTATTGAACTTAAACACTCATAGATGCATTTTTCAAATAGTTCACAATATGAAATTATTGTAGTTGACATGAGGACGTCTCGGCGGTGTTTTTTTTAAGAGGAATATTAATACGAACATTTTAACAATTAATATTATCATCCCAATAATTTTAAATTAAATTAAATTTCAGAAAATTATTGCTGATGTTACATGTTGGTCACGTAATCCAAAATAACTGTATAATGGTAAATTATTTTAAAGAATGGCCTCACGCACGTCCATAATTTGTTTCATAAAACCGTTTCACGCTGCAGGCTATGTACCCATTATAGTCCTAGTTGAAACCAATTTTTCACCATTTTTTTTTTTTTAGAAAATATAATAAGTTTATTTTTACAACAAGCACAGATTTTATATGTATATACGATTAGTATAGAATAAAGTAAAATAAAACAAATTGGCTAAAAATTGTATAAATACTGAGGACATTGAGTATTCGGGTAAAGGTGTCTTTATCCATTGATAGAACTTCATGAAATGGAGCGTGGAATTTAGTAAATCAGTACACGTCGCCAAGTAGGAAAGGGTGAGAATTTGGTGTAAACAGCAATAAATAACCAGTAAAAGTGATCATCTAAAAAGTAAGGCTCCAACAAAGTTTTCTTTTTTTTAATGAGAAAAATTTGGTTTCTGAACTATATAATATAGTTGTGGCGTTATTGGAGCTTTCCCGAAACTTTTTCTATACGATTTCGTAATTACGCAATAGCCAAGAATGGTACTGACAGAGAATCACTAATAAGTACGAATATACGATACAACATAATATTAAAGATTATTACATTTAAATTTACAATGCAATAATGTCATTAAAATTGCCTATACAAAACCCCTTAAAAAACTGATGTGTAACGTGATCGACATTCAAGTTCGTTGAAGCTAATAAAACACATGCAAGATAACAACATTTGAGCATCTCATATCAGATTATGATAATATAATATTATGATATAATTTTCAAAATTCATTATTTTCTTTTTTTTAAATTATTATTAATAATTATTTATTTATTTTTTGACTTTTTGTCATAATCGTATTTGAAAAAAATTACATCCACAATATGCATTCCAAAATGTTTAGTTATCTTTCATTCACATAACAGGCTGTTCACAAACGTATCTGTGATTAATCTACGAATAAAAGGTGCGCAGCACCAACCAATAACCAGCCAACCTATTAGTGTACCATCATAAAAAAAAGTCGGATATACGTCCTCAAGCGTTGTAAAAATCAAAAACAAACCGGCACGCGGATATCCTGTCTATTGCGATCAAAAACCGGAAATGTCCGGCGAAAACTCACCTGAACATGATCGACGGTAGAGGGTTGCCGTTTGCAGAGCACTTGACTCTGGCCTCGGTGTTGATGGGTACTGACACGTTGGTCACGTCCAGCACCTCGGGCTTGATGAGCACCACCACGTTGACCAACCGCTCGATCTGACCGGCTGCGTTGCTGGCCACGCACTTGAACTGACCGTTGTCGGTGCGGCTGATGCGGTTCAGGCTCAGCACGCCCGTCAGCTTGTTCACGGAGTACCTCTCGGTTCCCTCGCTCAAGTCTCGCTGGTCCGGCATGTGTATCCATGTCACCCTTGGTTCTGGTTTACCGTTGGCCGCGCACCGTACGCTGGCCATCTCGCCCTCGACAACTTCCAGCTGGGACACTTGGTCGGGTGCAAACGTCGGTGGGATGTGAACCTGTGGGCGAAAAATGAAAGGGGAACAATATTAGTGATGATATTATTGTTTATTGATATAGGTATACTCGTTAGTCACGGATTTGATGTAGCACCGAGTACATTTTCAAAAAAAACTCGGTTCAATTCTAACCATCACCCGCCCAGCCTCTATATATTATGCAAAAGTATATTTGTCATTAATTTGACCCACCCATTCACCCGTGCATAACTTTGGGCAGTTAAACGGCACTGCCTTAATGTGTACTCGCGACATCACTATATAGTTTTAGTACTGATTACGTTTAATTCAACAAAAATAATTTTTTTTTCTTAAATAATATGATTATTGTATAAAAAAATAAGATACGAAAAATATATTTTCTATTGGTGGTTTGTAAAGCAGATATACTTCACATTATTTTTAAGCTAACACATAAGATATACGGCCCAAGAATTCGAACAAAGGTACTATCTTTTTAAAAAAGGAACTTTTCGAGCATTGCATACTGAGTTACTATTTACTCGAGGCGTGGGTCTCCGGTGTTTGTCCGGCACGCACGAAACGGCTTCGCAAAGTTCTTTAAAAAACAAATGGTAAATTTTAGACGAAAGCGTTTTATTTTTCTTGAAAGATTTCGATAACGAATATTATAGGAATTGCAGCTCGACTCACCTCGACTCTGATGTCCCGGTCCAGGATGTTACCCGTGTCCAACACGATGGCACGGCACTTGTACAGACCGTCGTCTTCGGCGGTGACATTTTGGATCAGCAGACCGTCGATGTCCTTGACGAATCCGTTGCCGTCTTGAATCCTGGTGTCTTCCTTGTACCAGTCGACCAGTGGCGCGGGATTGGCCTTGACTTTGCAGCGCACTTTGTAACTAGTTCCAGCTATCGGATATTGTTCGGTAGGAGCGTCCACCCACGTGATGTCGTCTTTATAGAATATATAGGAGAAGCAAAACAATATAACAACAATAACAGTAAATAGGTAAGTACTACGCATTGCGTGGTAGATGTCGGCGACTTACAGAAACTGTCGACGATCACACTGCGGGCCAGATATTCAGAATTGGAATAAGTGGCGGTGCACGTGTACGTGCCCACATCAGCTTCGGTGAGTCCAGTTATCACCAGTCCCAAATTGTTGCTGGAAGTAAACGTAGTGGTCACGTGCGCTCCGGCGGTCCTGCAACGACACAAATCGAACGTCAATATATTATTATTATAAAGTGTATTGTATTATACGTATAGATAAAAACACCGATATATTATATTGCCTAATATACGCGTCTGATGATGTTTTAATTGCGGCTGCGGACTACCGTATCGATTTCGCGATATTGGGGCGGAAAATAGTAATAAAATCGTGGTATATTGTATCATCGGCACACACGTGCTGTTTATTATGTTTTATATTATTATATATCGGCTGCGGCTTCCACCCTCCAGCTGCGGGTTAGCGTCGAATTATACACATCCACGGGGAGAATTAGTTTTACCAGAATTCGCGTAAGTACGAGTCACGAGTACGGTCTACGAGAGATATAAAAATGTAGACGCTGCAACGCTATATCTTCATATAATTACGCGTATATTAAATACTGCGTGGGACAAAATGGGTACATGACGGTTTTTGATAGTAAACATATACAAATAGATATTTACCGCAGCAGAGCAAATTGACTTTAATTATAATAATATAGTTATAATACTTAACGCAGTTTTGGCTATATCGCGATAACGTACGCATTAACAACTAATGGGGCTTGGTGAGTCGCGGTGGTTACCCGCAGTCGCTAATGTACGCTGCGGTCAAGCATCGTGCGGCGTCGCAAACTCCTAGATGGGTAACCCGGGTGGGTTCTTTGCGAAGAATCCTCCCCCCTCACATGCACGTGTGTTCTTAAAAACCAACCGTAACCTCCACAAAATACTAATGACCATAGTTTTCAATATTAAAAAAAAAAATAGCTATGTTGGTAAAGTATCTATATATAGTATCCCCGAAATTTCGATGAAAAAACTAGGGGCTTGGAGCCCCCTTATTTGTTCAGTTGGTCTTATGACCACGGATTAAACAATGCTCAATTTCGACACCCCAAACCCCGCACCCTTTTCGAAAAATCAGATTTTAATGGTGTTTTATGGTAAATATTAATTGTTTATAAAAACAAAAGAAATTAAAAGCACACAGCATCGCTGAGATGAATTCAAAACTAGAGGAGCTAAGCCTCCCCAAATTTCGTCAAAGGTTATAATATGCAAACGTACATTATACACGGCGTTGTAGTCAATAATATACTTACGAGGTCTGATCGATCGTCCTGTTCTGCGGATCTAGCCATTTGAGATACTTTACGAGTTCTGGTTGTTCGACGTCGGGCTGGCAGTTCAATATCAAAGACGAGCCAATCGGTTTAACCTGTTTCGGCTGTGTCGGTCGGATGATCAGCGAAGGTTCTTTGGCCGTGGCGTCTGCAAAAAAAAAAAAATAACACACGATTACATATATAGAATAGATATAGTGATTCGCAATCGCAGCGGAAATTCATTAATTATTACTGCGCACGTCGTCACAAAGGGATAAAAGAGTTCAGTGCCGTGGGGATCATCGATTCTCTTACTGCAGTTTTCTTGGTTGACCTTTTCCGAGTCACTAATGGATTTCGTTTTCTTTTCTACAACACTATATTATACAACGAGATTTCGATTTCGATTCAATACACTACCGACGCTGCACAAACACATCCGCCCATACATCACACAATATATACGTACAATATAATATATTATTTTATTCCAATGAACCCCCTCGCACAACACGGTTATGACTTTGATATAAAAATTTTGTTTTTTTCACGAAGTCGATATACATGTGTATTTGAATAGAAAATCTATTGTATACTTTTTTTACTGTCTGCAAACATGTACTACCTCCATACACAATACACATATGCGTATGGACCGTGTATCGGTGGCGTAATGTAACTCGAAAAATCTAACGATCGGCGGGTGGAATGAAAATAAAAACGGAATCGAATGGCGTGCACCCCGCGAACTCAGGTCTATAATATATGCGAAAATACATCCCAATATTATATTATAATAATATAACTGCTGCGTAATGTGTAACTAATCCATTATAATGCATAGTAGGTTTATAATTTATTTAAAATTAGAACGTACACATTCGATTTAAATTTCGACTACAATAACAACAACTGCACGTATAGGTATTATTATATTATTGTGATATTTGCGGTAAAATAATAAAGCGTCGAGCGGAAAAACAAAATCTGGTTGTTATTTCACCGCAAAACTTCTGTTGTGTAGCATATATATTATAATAATAACATGCGCGTACTTCGCGGCAGATGCTAAAACGCGTACAAGCGAATTAAAATTCTGATCCAGACAACCCTCGCCCCAACAACCGATCCCTGAATTGAATAATAATAATATATAACAATAACGAAAAGTAAAAAAAAAAGATCGTTTAACAAATGACCGCGAAACGGTTTTTATTTGTGTGAAAAATAAATCCGCCGAAGCCATAAAAATATAATAATAATATTATAATCTTCATTAATATATTTACGCGCATGTTTGACTCGTTTCAGATATCAACGAGATAAACTATGTATTTATACTATAGTAATAATATTAATTATATGGACCCATTACTGCAAGGCATTGAATTTCGTATAGTGTTGCATTTTTCGACTGATTAGTTTCATTTTTTATTATATACACATAAGTATAACAGGTGGCCGCAACCATGTGATTCGACTTATTTGTATCTATATATTTCTTATAAGTAATAATACAATATGATACTATATAAATGCCAAGTCAGCCTTGCGTTTTATTTTATGAGTTTATGGTTTTGTATAAGAGTCGAATCGAATAACTACGTCATAAGCGTATAATAATATAATATCTACCTTATGGGAATTTAGATTACCCGTGTGGTAACAAAACAATTGTTTGTACTTTGTGCTAATTGCTAATGGGAATACTGTTCCTATAAATATATAATTCGATAATTCCAGTACAAAAAATCATGTTTTTTTTCAAACAGTTGTAACTTTTTCGGTAAGTATTTAAAAAAACAGACTTATCACTTATTATCTCGTGTGCTTTAATACTTGTGCTTTTCCTCTAAAACCACTGTATGGAACGCGTTTATCACAGTCCTCCATGTTTTTGATTTTTATCCCATAACTTCGTGGCAGTGGGGTGGATGAGTTTGAACTCGTGCAGCGTCGCCGCCGCCACCGCCGACAGTGCTGTACTGCTGCAGGCGGCTGGTGTCGGGATCGATTTGGTTAGGTGATAATTTCAAAAGAACGCTTTATTTATACACGTACACACGCACACACACAATATATAATACCTACTTGGACACGAACTTACGCCTGCGCGAGTAGCTCGTAATAATAATAAGCCCCCCCCCCCAGGGCGAACACAGGTCGGTTTACGATACAACCCAGACACCAGGGCTCCGCGACCCCGTGGTCGTGGGCGAGGGGAACGCGCGCCCTCTGAATTAGTTATACCTTGTTTACACAACAATTCCCTTTTTAAGGGTGGCACACGCAACTCCACCACAATTTCCCACTGGACCACACGACTATATGGCGCTCGGGTGGGGGGTGTTTCAGGCGGGGATTTAAATTAATTTGCCCGGAGGTCGTTTGGTTTCTCGGCTATAGATGTTTTATTGGCACCCGGATTTGCCGTGTTAGACATCCTGCCGCAGTGGCGGTGCACTACATGCACACACCAGCTACGGATGATATAATATATATATATGTAAGAGAGCAATACACAATTAAGTGCCTGCTATGTACATATGCTCGTGCGTATATACACGGCATTTTTCCGCCACAAGCGTACATAGTCATCACTACCCCCACGGCCGGAGAACCGAAATAATAATACGACGCAGTTTATATACTCTGTAAAAACAACATCGCACCTATAACCTCGCGAACGTCTCGGCGGCTTATTACGTTTGGGGACTTGCGGTAATAATATAATTTTATTACCGTCCAAGAAGAATATAACAACATTCCGCGCACTATTGCGGAGCCATCTCGACGTCCCCTACAAGTAGGTGTATATATTATTATATAAACAAAGTGTTAAAGGTCGCACGACAGTCAAAATATTGGCGGCTGTGCGATGTATATTAAATGGTCGGGCGAAAACACACAACACTGCACACAATGCAGGACTCTTCTCAAACGTACGTTAGGTATATAGTATAATATAGTTGAGAAATAAATTGTCCTATATCATATGTTTAGAAATTTTGAAGAGCGATCTACTCGAGAGTATGGGTATTAGATATAATATAGTCATCGGTCGACACATTGTTTTATTGTCGTGGACGTTTTATTTTTATTATTCTAGACCGACGTTTGGGTGAACTTTTCGAATCCATTTTTTAGTAGATAGTATTACATTTTCATTCGACCCGACCCGTTCGTAACAAAATTTGAAAGGACCCTAAAATATGTAAACGTTTGAATCACCAATATAATATATTACAGTATCAGACAAAAGATGCGATTATATTATAAGTACATAATATATAAGCGGTCGGCGGTCCCAGAACACGTGGCATTAAATTCTGCAAACGAGCGCGTAAATTAAACAATATTATTTATGATTTGGTTTTAACAAGATTTAATTACGCGAAAAATTATTATTCGTTTCACACACACACACACACACACACACACACACACACACACACACACACACACACACACACACACACACACACACTAACTTAACCAAGAGTGCACCAAGCATGGTCGTCGTAATTCACATATTTTGGATTTTGGCCATTTTTTCACGTTCTTTGGTGCATTCTTTCACAGATATACCATTAATTCACTCGGCGTATGGGGTCTGAAACGCAATGGTACGACGAATCGTTCTGAATATAATATTGAACAAATGACGAAAAAAGTAAGTTCCTGATACGCATAATATATGTATATATATATATATAAACAGATAAGTATTGCACAGTGACATTTTATTTAAAAATTCACGAAATTATGTAACTGTTTAGAGAGAAAAAAATGAAATCATAATAATAATAATCAAGTCGATGGCTTTGAAATTACGCGATGGTTGAAAAATTAGTGAACACTATTCATATTATAATAACGTTAAGGTTCCATAATTACATTTTGGTAATTTGGTCTCGTATATATACGTATACATGGTTTGTTATCAATATTGTACCGTTTAATTAAAAACTTTCAAAGCGCAATAAGGAAACGAGGGTTGAAAGCACTTCTTGGGACATTCAAGTGACGGCGTCGTCGCCGAGGGGCGAAGAAAATATTATACGCTCCGCCGATTGAGACAAATAATACGAATTTCGTCGGTTGAAATTGGAAATTCGATAAACTCGGAAATATATAAAAAAAAAATTCCCAGTGTTAACAGTAATATCATTAGAGAAACGACGGAATGTATTATAATACATACAAATGTTGTTCTGTAGGTAGGTAACCTATATATACCTATACAGTATACTTATACTGTCTATACTAAGAATTGAATATACAAAAAAATTACGTTTTTAACTAAATAAAGATATTTACGTTAGATAAATATTTTTTCTTAAAATAAATACCAAAATTATATTTGATACATTTTTCGGTAAAAATCATTAAAAATGAAAATAGGTAGAAAACTATTTTGTTTGAACTGTACCTATATATTTATAATATTATACGTTTGATGTGAAATATTACACAGACCTGCAAGTGTAATTTGCAGGGCTGCATCGTTCGACTTGGAAAAAGACAATAGAATATAATATTATATATTATATAATACTGTTGCATTGGGTATGAATTCGAAAAAAAATGCAGATTACCAATCAAACTAATTTTTCAACGTACTTGCTAAAATAAAATATATAATAGCAAATTACACTTTTATCTATACAAAACGATTATTATGTTAGAAAAATTTAATTATAATTTTAATAAAATGCCAAAATCATTGTTACGCATTTGTTCTATACAAATGAAAATATATGTGGACAAACGATTTTGTTTGAAATGGATATGATCATATTATAATACGTTTGATCTGAGAGATATTAAAAAGACCTACAGTAAATGCAGTTTGCACTCACTTGCATCGTTTATCTTGGCTATAAAATATTATAATATTGTTGGTTTGGGTTTGAATTCAAAGAAAAAAATTGTGATTATATAAGCTTATAACTTTTTAACCTACTTACTGAGATAAAATATAGAAGCAAACTACGCATTCATCTACATAAAGGTAATTACGTTAGATAAAAAATTTTTTTTAAGAAATGACAAAATTGTATCAATCGATTAATAGATTTGTCTGATAAAAATAAAAGTATATGTGGACAAAACAATTTCGCTTGGACATTATGTGGTTATATTATAATAATTAATACTTAGATTTAATCTGAGAGATATTACTTTATGCAGATACCTGAAGGTTCAAAAGAATTGCATAGTTGCATCGATCGTCTTGGCAAGACACTAAAATATTGTTGATTTGGGTTTGAAATTCAGCATTGAAAATGGCGATTATTAACTTAAATTTTTGCGGTATGCGGTTAGGTATACAATAGTTAGGTTAATCTATAAGTAACCGAGTGTACTTTGAGGTAAAAACCGTCAGTGGCACACGTGCATTGAGCGAGCTCGTAAACATCTGGACGACTATGAATAAATTGAAATATTACGACGTACATAGTCGAAGTTGTTTAAAAGACACGCGCGCGGGTTTAGACGCGTTCACGGACTTAAACCCCAAATGCATAAATCCAGCAATTATATGAAGTAAGTCGCTCAATTTCTTCTCCGCTGTATCTATATCATAATATTATAAAATATATATATAAAGACGTTATAACGGACGCGCCCTCTCGTGAAGACCAAAATAATACTTAATCGTATATATGTCATATGTGTATACGGGGGGATCCACAAATATCGTAAGCAACTTATTAATTAAAAAAACAGTAAGATTTTTGAAAATATTTTTCTTCATAACTTTAAGCCGTTTTACAAAACAAAATTGTTGGGAACAAATTATATTTTTTCTATTTTTATCGTTATGATTATTTACTCTATTGAATGACAACATACATTTTTAATTGCATACCTACTCTGGAGCAGAATATTACTCGGAATATATCGATCAATATTATATAATCAGATTTCAGATAAGTAGTCTATTAGTTATAAGTATTTAAAGTTTAGATGTTTAGATGATCGGCGAGTATAGTGGACCAACTTTTTCAGGGTATCCCTGTACCACTTATGTAAACTATTCTCATCGAAAATATTAAATACCTACACTATAAACGTATAACTAATAGGTACTTGTTCGAAATTAAATTTCTATGCAAAGAAAAACTTGAAAAAATTTTCTTCTTTCGAATTCAGAATTAAAAATGCATGTATTACTGTCAATAAAAAAAGGTTTTAAAATAAAAAAATGTATAACAATAGAAAAAAAAAACATTTAAGAATATATTTTTTTTAAAAAAAATTTGATTTCCACTGTAACGAGACTTACAGTTATGTTGAATAAATGTTTTCGAAAACAATTGATATATAGTTTTTGAAATAATGAGTGTATAGTCTCTTACGTTGAATGAGTCTCCGGCTAATAGTGATTTTGGGCGACGGCAATTAGTCCGACATTTGCGCCGACTTCCATTGTGCGGACTTACGGTTTCCGATGAGTGTGGTGTGGTACAGGTCGCGGTATATGTGGCGGAGAACTTAACCGTACGCCACCGATATAGAAAAACTTTGAGACAAAAGGTTTTTAATTGATTTTCGCGGCACGGCTGCGGAGTACATTATATCCATATATATATATATATATTATATTATGTGGGTGTGTGGGTGTATGTAGCCGTATCGTGGGTATAACGAGGGTATTTTCGGCGCAGAGAAGTCCCCGTGACCGGCATTGTTATATAAGTATTTGGTACATGCTACGAATAGACGAAAATGTTTTGTTGTCCGTTCGGAGTGCTGAAAAAACGGTAACGTTCGCTCTATATAATAATAATAATAATAATAAAAAGGACCCCGGCCGACGACGGGCGAAAAAGAATGAAAATAAATAATAACGAGAGAATTTCGGTGTATAATAATAGCGAGCTTTTCGGTACCTCAATTATATCATTTACGTTTATCGAATATTCGCACGGACCGCGTGGCGAACAAATTAAAATAATGTGCATTTATAACCCTGCTCGCTCTCTATATATTTTAAACGTATATAATAGTCTCAGACACGATTTCGATTTCAAAAATGTATTGGTAAAACTTTAATAGGTACCTATACATTATTCTCGACGATAATTATTATTATCATAACTCCGATTATTAAATTTTATCAAACGGAAATCCTTTGTGATAAACCTAAAACTTTGGTAACAGTTTCTATACGCTAGTAATAATAATATAAATAATAATAATAATACAACGAACGGGTTTGGTTAGATTCGCTAAGTATATATTACACATGGCTACCGCAGTAGTCGTAGAGGCGTTGCGAAATAATATTTAGGTATTTATCGCCATCATTTGCATAAAACGTGAAAACCTCGCGGTTATTATTCGTTTTTATGTTTCGCTTGGCGAAGGTTAGGTTGAGCAATTCCGAAATCCCACTCAATTAATCAAAAGTTGTTATTTCGCTTGCAGTTGGATTCGGGGCTTTGGTCGCTGACATCAAAAACAAAGTAATAATAATACAAAACAGCTGACTATATATGCGCGGTATACTGGGCAATAAAACCCAAGTACATCCGAGGGACTCGCAACCGATGTTATATTTAGCAGTTTCGCATATATGAAATTAATATTATTATTGTAGTTTTAATGTAAAAAAAATGTAAATAAATGACAAAACTTTTTTGAACGAAAACACAACACACCTACCGAGTTCAATTAATACGAGAAAGTATACATTTTGTACCTATACCTAAAACGACAATGACATATTATTAACTAATATATTTAACTAATAAAGGTAGGTTCGTTTTTTTCCCACAATAATAGACACGCTGATTGTTGCTGTTAATATATCAATGAAATGTATCGGTATACCATCAGTCAACTGCGGTATACCTACCCAGTGGTGGGCGGTGAGTACCAAAAAAGAGTATCTTAATACATATGATACTAGATACTTTTATTTTGAGCACGTACCTATATATATATATATATATATAGAAGTACAAGATACTTGATACTTTTAGAATATTAATAAAAGGTATAAGATACCCTAAAAAAACTGTTCAATATTTACCGAAAATATACAAAAAGTGAAGTAAAAACTTTTTTAGTGTTTTCAAATCAAATAATAATATAATTAGTAAGTGCTTATGTAGGTGGTACTAAAACAATATAATAATACATCGTACCTACATCATACCTAGAACATATAGGTACCTGGTTAATGTGACTTATAAAAAATATATTTTTGATATCAAACGATTTATGAACAAAAAAAAGTGTTCATACGGTATTATATACCGTTAAATAAATGTTAATAAATGTTATTGATTAATAGAAATCATGAATGTATATCCCCCCAAATGAAAATTCCTGTCTATGCCACCGATACAACTTATGAGTAACTATTTTATTATACTAATACTTTTTAAGTTTTATACTTATAAGGACGTACACTTATTGTACATTATAATTATTAACATAAAATTCCTTTAAGCTATATAATAACTATAAAAAAAAAACACTCTTGGATTATATTTTTTTATAATGCAAGGGTGGTTTTTATTAATATGTATAAGTGTATAACCTTATAATTTATATTGTTTTGAAGATGCCGGGTCTCCCAAAAAATCCCAGATAGATCCGCCACTAACTATAATAATATATCGTCATAATATCCCCACAATAATAATCGTACGAAATCACATGACTCGGGGGGTACAAACCCCCTTCCCCTTTACATGCACGAGCGCGTGAAATTATCGACCGGGTACCTACGACCGCCGTGTTTTCGTGCAGTCGTAGCGGGTACAATAATATACTCGTTGGAGAATAATAATAAGGTCGAAGAGGTGTTTCGACATCGACCATAATTATTATAAACACTAAGACACGTGAACAATATAATAACAATGCGGTAATCGCGCGATTTTAATTCAATCCGTTTCGGGTCGCGTACACGACGAATTAGGCATAGGCACCTAAATACTGTAATAATATGATGTTACGTGTGCGCACATTGAGCGAGTCGATAATAATAATCACAGGTTTCCATGCATAGTTTCGTATTATTATAGAACTCGCTGTGATAATATAATAATATGATTGACAATTTATTATTGTTATTATAATATACAGAACGACGTGTGAAGCGAAAATCGTCGTCGTCGTCTTTTAGGATAAAAAGATTTTGGGAGTTATAATATAGGTATTACAACGAAGAGATAATTATGTTATAATTAAAATAATCCAACGAATACATTGGATACTGTCAGCTGTAATCACAGACTTCTATACCACACCGTAGATAAGGTACTATATTGTGTCATCATATAAATCTTGTTTCATCATTATTATTCGGTTAACGAATTGACTACACCTACATGTATATCATCGGTATTTAGGTGTGTTATACCTAAATAGTTTGAAATTTTTATGTATACAACAGTATCTACTTGTGGTAATTTCGCCAATCTCAAGAAAGGTGCAGGCCTTTAGTCATTTTGTATTTGTTTTATTCAGAAAATAATACCTCAGTAATATGGACTAATTTTTATTTTATTTTAATTCATTGAATCGATATATTTGTTAATACCTATATTTATTTGTTTAACCTGAAGTATGAAAAAATATAGCTGAAATAAAGGCTGAAAATATATAGCTGATGATAGATTAAACCTAAAATTCTTTTGGCGTTTGTGAATTTTTATTTAAATTATTTGTTATTATTATTTTTTTATTCTATTCGGAGATCCTAATGTATTGTAATATAGAAATCAGTGGCAGCAGAATTAGTGCCGGTCGTATCGTATGACACCATGTACGTAACACTGATTATCACATAATAATATTATGACGTTGGGCGTTCGCATTGGGGGTTATTCGAAATATATTATAATTATTATTACGCGATTTGGGCAGCTCATCTGACATGGAGGTTATATACCTATACTCGTTCCGCGGTATAATATGGGTTACCGCGTGCACGGTACCACCACACCACATCGTACCGCCTCATAATATATACGTAGGTAGGTACAAGATGATTTACGCCACTCGATTTCGTACCGCGGCTTTGTAAGTGGCGTCGGGGGCGGAAGTGATGACGTCGGCGTCGGGAAACGCCGTCCGTATATAGCTAATCATGAAGAAAATTGCACTTTTATCTCGTTACCCGGTGAAAAATCGACAGCACCATCATCGCCGCCGTCATTCATCCGGATCGCTCTCTGCTCGTATTGCAGCCGACGTTGACACACACACTGCTCCAGTATAATAATATATACGGTCTCGCATAAATAACCGTCACTTTGATCATGGAAAAGAGACGCGACCAGCTTCGGGGCATTATAATAATAATGTTAATAATAATAATAATAATATTATAATATGTACCACGGATAGCACGGGGTATTACCAGCTCGGCCGGTTACTGCACCCACCGATGCGACATTTCCGGCTTATAGTTTGCAGACCCCGTACTCGGGCGGTTTTCATTATTGGATGAACGATAAAAATCACATATATAGTTAGAGAACATTAATTATAAAGGTACATATTATTATGTTTAAGAGAGATAAGAAAATCGCTTCGAGATATCTAATTAGAACTCAACCTAAACTAACATCATTGGGAATAAAAAAAAAAATTAAAAAATATCTAGTTATCGTCAAGTTTTTCAAGATATCGAGGGATTCGATTTATCACGACTCGACTGTAAATTGGAATAGATCATTTCGTCTTCAGGTTTCACGAGTAAATAGAAGAACAAAATATGATCTCACCTGGTTTTGAGTTTAAGTCGATACTTGCTTTTCTTTTTTAAAACGTTTTTCACGTACACAGCAATATTTCTTATTTGATCCGATTATGCTAAAGACTTAAAGGTATAATGGATAATGGATGTATAACAAACTAAAAGATTCACCCAAACGAGCGATTTATTTCTAGCTCAAATAAATACTTATGCTCTACACAGATAAATGTTGGGCCATTTACTCAAATTAATGAGGCGCGCCCATATAATCATAACGAGTAATCACGAAACAATGGGCAATCCTGCAAGTTTGCGTAAAAAAAACTGGTACGATTTGACATCAGAAATAATTCACCTCATCACATAAATAACATATTATTATTTACTAAAAATCATTTTTTTAGGGGGTATTATATAGGCAATTTTAACACAATTTTCGGAAACATTTAAATTTTCAAATCTAAATTTACGTAAATACTATTTCAAAGTAATTTACCGGAGATCTGGTATGTATCTGTAAATACTAGTTGTTGTGTAATTTATTTATTACATTTGTAGGTATTTTAGGAGATTTTTGAGCAATAAAATTACTATTTTCTAATACAATTGTTCGACACTAACTGCAGTGTTGACATATAAAATGCATACGCTGACGTTATTCACTTAACACTACCTGTATTAATAAATTATAACGATAACGATTTATTGTCATTAATTTGAAATTATTCTTTATTTTATACTTATAGATTAGATTTACAGACTTCATATCACAGAACAATCAATAGAAAATTAACATAAAATTTGAAATACAGACATAATTATTATTATATGTAACATTTATCAGCATTTTTTTCCTCAATATTATAGTTATAAAGAACATACAATTATAAAATATGCCGATAACGCGAGGGAAAATACTTTATAGAAGATAATTTATGACTTTTTTAAATTAGCAATGATGTCCAACAGTATGACAGTATTGTACATTATATTATTATAGTGTAACTAATGTAATAAAATGTAAACATCAAACAAATCGGATTGAATATTATTTACAGCATTATACATCGCTTTACATACAATGGGTCATAAGATAAGAATTTGTTTTGTAGGTAGGGAAATAAAAAGGATTTTATGATCGAGCGTATTACCTCCTTTGTTAAAAAAGTTTAGTTCGTTAAAGATAAGTAAAAAATATTTACGTCTAAATAACAAAGAATATTATAAATTTAATTTGTTTGGGACTCGCGGTTATAATACATTGACTAACTTATTTTTTCCACGTGGTATCACAACCGAGGCGGGAACCACGATGCCACCTTACTTCCACCTGAGTAGAACAGCATCGTTTATTATACAATACCTAATAACCAGACAATGATACAAAATCATCAATAAAAATTATTTTGACTACCCATCTACCCATATGCACTAATATATATATTATATATATATATATCAATATCCTGGGGAATGCGTAATTCATAATATTATAACCAATGAATTTCAAAAAAAGGTTTCAATCTTGTTCGAGTTGATCTTCGTTCTAGATCACTATATACACTATATGAACACTTATACGTTTTTAAAATATTTTAAACCGTCTTATTTCACAACTTTAACTGACTATAATATGTTTTTGTATATTTTAAAATGTTGATCGTCGTCGAGAAAAAAAATAATAAAACACGCGAGATAGGTGCAATCGTAAATTAATTTCGGCACAAGCAAACGATCTATTACACCAAATCAAGCCGAGTGGATAGAAGAGAATGAAAATAAAAACCATGAGCTTAGTTGGAGGTAATAAAATAATATTATTTATAGGTACGCAGTACGCGTATAGCCACAGGGGTCCTCAAAATGTTTAACTCGACAACCATTTGAAACATGTCCTCAGTCCGAGTGTGGCCTGTGGGTCGTAATTTGGAGACCCCTGCCATGCCCTAGCGTATGCGGCATATAATAATATGTTAATGTCGTATGTTATTATCATGTATGTATATAAGAACATATAAATACCGTTTTCACGCGCGAAAACGCATATCGTCGTCGGGTTAAAACAACCCCTCTCTGGGTCGTGGTCGTCGGCGTGTGTGTAATATATATATTTATATATAACTTAAACGATTTTTCCACCGTCGCGACTAGGAATTCTGTAGCGACACTCGATGTGTTATACACCGGGTGGTCCATTTATCGTAAGACACTCGCATTGTTTCAACAACTATATTGATGTTTTTAAAAATATATATTTGTTCATAATTTTAAGTTGTCCAGACGACAATTTCCTAAATAAAGTTTTCTTCAATGACAACAGGAATTTTTTATTCATTTTCCAAAGCGGAATATCTTTTGGTGTGCATAAATATTTTTACAATGTAAGAATATTAGTATTCCCTAAATAATTTACAGTAGAACACGGTCTCCCCGAGTAGTGCAAACAATCTTACGAACATTATGCAAACATATGAGATAGCTTTAAAGTATATATTTAAAAATTCGAAAAATCTGAATTTGAATACGATATCACCCTGTATACACACATTATACGCGTACGATAATATATTTTAACGTCGCGGCCGTTCTCGGGAAACTACTACGGTTTTCAACCACCGCCGCGGCCCAGACTCGCACGCGGTCGAGTTCCGGCGGGTACATTAGTACATAACGCCGCGGAGAAGAAGAATTCGGTAAACGATTGATCGGGGTGGGGCGCAAAACCTCCCCCGCGGGACGTATGCTAATTGATCTCGTGCCGCGCATTCCCTCGTGTGCGGTAAACGCCCTGGTGTAGTATATATAATACGTACATAATATTATTGCACAGTATATTATATATGTATAATGCACATTAAACCGCGATAACAGAAAACCTACGTATATTACGAGCGTACGTCCCCCAACGCATTCGCATTTCGCGGAATATATGTACATGGGGCTACTGCAGTGTGGCCTACTGAGATTTTCCGCGCGTCAGTTATGACGATGATACCGCGGTTGGTTGTTGACACAAAACCCCCCCTCCCCCATATATATTATATATATGCCAAATTTACGATTTTGAGATCTTGCGGCTGCAGGTGTCCACCTAGATTCAGAAAAAAGATGAGCTAATGTCTCCTATATGTGTGTTATTTATTTAAACGTATAATTATTGATATATTTATTGAATTTGACAACCACAACTATGTTATTCAAAAAAACTTTCTGTTTGAGCACCTCCTACATGCATATAAGTTAGATATGAGCTCGTGAAAAAAAAATAATGAAAACCTGGTTATAGTATATAGGTTATTCTGTACAGCAGTTAACGACGATAAAATAAAAACGTGAATGTCCTGCACCCTGTACGGCATCCTGCACTATGCGCACGTGACATATCGCTGCGCAATTTTTTTTTCGCCTCGTGTATATTGCGAGCGTTATTGTTATGCGCAATATCACAGCTATAAACCACACCCTCCCCCCTCCCAACGGTCAAACTTAATAATATAATATATAATGGCGTCTCGACTCTCGAGTTTACCACTCGAAATCGCGAGAACGGTGGACGAAGACGCGAAAAAATCTTACACACCCATCGCATTTTATATAATATCATTATATATATATATATAAACTTCATCACGCTGCTGAAAGTCCCGATTAAATTTCGATTGGAGACTCGCACGCATACCTGCAGGGGCGGCCAAGCGGATTATTTCGATGTCGATCCCTGCGATAATTTGTTAAAATTGTTGAACATTTTTATTCGTGAGACCTACCGCCGACATCATCGTTGCGCTCTCGCGGTTATTGATGATTAATTGTTTATCGTATCTCACGCCAGCCTTGTCGATATAATATTTTTTTTTTTTATAATATTATTGCAACAGATTATTATATCTACATACTGCACATAATATTATAAATACAAATCGTTAAAATAAAATCTAAATTTTTTTTATCTATTCTGCAAATAATATACGCAATTTTATAACACTTCAGTTTTTACTTAAGAATTCATCGTGCATTAATTTTGTTGAAAATTATGCAGACATTTATTACAAGGTACATATCGCGAGCAGTTGTACGTTTTAATTCTATTGCCTATACAATTTTAGCATGTTTATTATTAATACCGATTTATCATACTATTTACACTGACATAATTTACTGCAAGTCGAGCGTGACTATAGCAGAATAACAGTATCGGTTATTGGAATATATTTCCAATAAACGAGCGACAAGGGTGATTCACCAAGTATGCTGCTCGCTATTTTTTTTCTTTTAACAATGCATCTATTCAAATTCTGATTTCTGAAATATAGGTAGATACTTAAAATCACATCTTCAAATATTTAGATTTTTCTATTCCATTTAAAGAACTGTACTGTAGTGCTTGTGATAAATAATTCTTAAACCAATCTTTTTTTATTGTATAATATTGTTTAAACGGTTCATTTTTTCCAAAATGTTGTTACATCTAAATCGTGATTCAAACTAGTAATTTCTGAGTTATTTAAATATAATAACTATAAAGATAATTAGGTATAGTCCTTATAATAATGATTTTATAAAAATATAAATTAAACTAAATATTTAGTATATTAATTATTATTTATTATAGGTATTCAGAACATTTTTCCAAAACTGTTAAATATGAATTACCATATAGGTATATAAATATTAGTTAGGTATATAGATTTAGATAGGTATATAAACATTAGTAAAATAATATACTAATCAATTTACAGTAATAAAGATAGTCTCATTTGAAAAAAAGAAGTTTTATATGTGGAGCTTAAGAACAATATTATTTAATGGTATAAAAAAAGCTGAGTATTTGATAATAATAGGGTCCTTAAGTATAAGTACTTAAAAATTCCAAAAATTTGAATTTGTGTAAATGCATTATTAAAGCAATAATGGGGGGTGGTTGATGAATCACCCTGTATAGCCAGTACCAAAATACGCAATTAAGTCCACCGCGGAGCTGGCTAAAAAGACATCCACGAAACACCACCATTTACATACTATATTTAAACCTTTATGAAAGTGCGTTTTTACCGCGACGAGTTCCTTAAACGGCCGTCGACGTAATAATAATAATACGAATAGGAACTATCTGTCAAAACGCGTCCACCGCTGCAGTCGACTCCTCTAATTGCGTATATTTTAACTTTTTTCACGAGTTTTTCGGGGGTGCATTTCAACGCACTTGGTGGTAGGCATATAAAAATAAAATGTATTTTTTTTATATTTCCCGTGGAGGAATTATATTATAGTATAGGCAGATACACATACATTATTATATAGTTTGTTTTCGAACTCGTATAATATTTTTACGAACATGGCGCCAAACCACACATCGTTTGCGTTTCACCGTCGTAATATAATGACGACGGCTACAGTAATGCGGTACCCGCAGCCAGCATCCATGTCTAAACCAGCTACCTACCGCTACCACGGTATGCTTACATATATATATTATACGCAACAACAATAGGCCGGACGTGATCCACCGATCAGATATACACGTATAGATATTATATATAAACGTATTTATTATATAGTGCGTACGCGCGACACACGAGATCTCCATATGGGTAGGGAATTTATCATCTTTCAGAGGGAATAAAAATAATATATATTGTATATCGTCGTCGTCGGTATCGTATATATATATATAATATTCTTTCTATTTTATTTTATTTTTTTGGTTCGCCGGGTTATTTTTCTCCATACGTGCGTCGTATACGCCACTGATTGATCGGCGTTGGCACGTCACGTACTACATAGTACGCACTATATACGTATATAATACATAGGATACGCGCGTGGCACTGCACAGAGTAATGCACAGGAGGGTCCAAAAATATAAGGGATGAGATATACCGCCGCGTACGCCACCGCGGGATTGTGTTGTCACAGTCGGGCGGGATGATGTTTACCATGTGAATCACGTGCAAGGGGTTGGACAATTAAACTATGTCTCGGCGTATAATCGCGGCGAGAACTGCGCCCTGCACACGTTCGGGTCGTGTCGCGGATATAATGTCTGCTGGTGTATCTATATCTATATGAAAAAGGATCTCGACAAAAGAGGAAATTAATTGTATGCTAATTTGAGGGCATCCACATTTTTTTTTTTTTTTTTTTAATAACCATGTCAATTAGAAGCATATTCGTGTTCGGAATCATTACTATGGTGCGGAGTGGGCATCATAATGTGGGTCGTTTTCCCCGAGGAGGCCAAAAATTTAGATAAAACCGTTAAAACCACGAGCCACCGCGTAGTGTCTGCGCACGTGTACACATAATGTTATATCATATTATATACTTTTATATTTTTATGTGAAAACATTTTCGTTTTTCAGTGCGTTTGACGTTGTCACGTAACGCCTTCTACCCTCTGTTCTCTGTTCCGGAAATTCTCGCGTTTGTACCTAATAAAACACGACTACTATCTGAGATATCTCTTTTTTTTTGTTTTTTTTTTTTTTTTTGTTTACCGCGTATAAAGTATACTGTCAACAAAAAAAACGAGCAGTTTCGATTTCATACCGTTGAAACTAAAACCTTTCCACGGTATAGCACCGAACGCGACACTCAAGCAATTAAAATAAATTAAAATTGCGTGCAATGCGCGCGCGCGACAATGGATTCGAAACGAAATCGGATTTAACGCGAATTTTACGCCGTCGAATACACTACACTACGACGCCACGGTCGAGGACCAACGAAATAATATATTATTATTATTATTATTATTATTATTATAGGACCCAAGTCCGTATCGAACCACACACACACACACACTCTGTCAGCCGCAACATCGCATTACATTCGTATTATTTCACACTCGCATTGTTTTAATTGACAATCAACAACACACGATATTACAGTTTTGTAATATACGGCTACGGTGTGGCAGTGTATACACTCACTATCTTGCCTGCGGTTGTAATTCTATTTATTTTTCCTCCCGTTTCGTCGCAGACGCTCACGCACGTACACTGCGGTGACGCTGCCTGCACAGTAGCACTGTCTGCCCAGAGTGTGACTAAAATTACAGATTTTAATGGAGCAACACGTACGCGCCCGTGTTGTTGTTATTATTATTTTGTGATACACATGAGAAAGGAACAAAAAAAAAAATACAATATACTATTGGTCGCGGGTTCGCCGACCGCCCGCTGCTATTGCCGAACGCACACGCACTGAACACGTTTTCCCTGAGGGATGATCGCGTGTACGACGCCAAAAAGAAGATTTTTCAGAAGCTTTACGCACGTAATCCGATCTACGCTGCGCGGGAGGCATTGAGCTCCTTCGGCCAACTCCCGAGTAGAAAAAATCCGGGAATGTGGGTCTCACCTCACTCGTGAAGAGTTACAGACCTATATATATATTATTTCGTTACAAACCACTCGGTGATTTCGGAATATGAAATAAAAAATTTATGTTATGCCATTCAACGAGGTAAAAACTTAAAAACGATAGCGATAAAAAGCAAAATAGTGAAAAGAATGCATTTTTTTAGGAAAATGTCGTATTGTAAAGACGACTTAAAAATGTGTAAAAGAAATATTTTCAAATATATACTAGCGTTTTCTGAAAAATCCGCATTTAAATCACGGTGTACCAACGTAAAAAAATTTTTTTTCATGGCGCATTATACTGCCAAAATATATAATAGGTATTAATATTATGAAAGTCACGTGAAAAAGTATGCGACGCGATGCAGAAAGCCTAATGTACTACGGTATTTACTTTTCCAATAATCGTCGAGCCAATTTTTGTACCAAAGAGGTATAGTTACCTAACAAAAATCTATTTTTAGCGATGTGCAACATTTTGCTCAATAAACTCAATATATTTTAATGACTATGATGAAATAAATTACATATATCATATATGTCGAGAGTGTCGCATTGTTATTATTATACGAACGAGGAAGTGGCCCACACAAACCCACGCGAGTAAGACAATACCTACCTATTAACGTATATTATGGTTTATAACACTGTGCAGGGCTCCGCGATTATTTTTATCGTTATATAATTTGACCACGAAAATATGATGACAATAATAATAATTTATATCAATTTAAATTTAAACCCTTACGGCGTATACACATATTATACAATCATTCAGAGGTGTTATATTTATGCCGACTTGGAACATTTTCTCGTCCGGTACAAATATGTACAATTATTATTATTGCTATAATATGTTGCAAGTACTGCGGGACATTACATAGTATATTTTATATTTTAGTTTTGCTCGTTTAGGGGGCAAATACCTATAGAGTAAAACGTATGCGATGCAACAGTATATTTATGGTCAAGTGCACCGTTTGTACATACAACTGCATAACAATAACGACCGAGTGCGTCGATACGGTTATTATTTATTATTATAATAAAGGTAAAAATGTACGTGTGAATGCAAAAATAAAAAATAATGTTTATGCATAATAATATGGTACCGAGCAGAGTAATCGCGTACGAGTCGCATGCGATAAATTGCACAGTTGTGTATACATGCCTCGCGCGCGCGTTTAGATGCAGTTCCTCCGATTTGCATTCGTTATCTGCGGCGGAAAATATGAAAAATGCAACTCGCGCAAATCGTAGTAATAATATACGTCGGACGTACATAATTCAGACGCAGACGATAAAAGAACAGGCGTCATTGGACTACCCGTCACGTACTTACACAGGGCGGCAGGGGGGAGGGCACATGCATTTTTGAACTTTCCAATAATACACTCGCAATGCAAAGGAGCGCCGCGCACATCTGATCGATTTAGGGGGGCGCAGGGTCCTAAGCACATTCCGAAAAACTAACCCTCCGAACAACCAGCAGTATATTATAATATTATCATATACGCATATAGTCGTCGTATAAAACACTATTATCTGTGCACAACACTCCTATACACTCCTATGTAGTAGTAGTTGCTGTTGTTATTGTAGTCGTTGTTGTTGTTGTTGTTGTTGTTGTTATTGTTACACTGCTGTATTGTTTTATTAATGCGCGTATCCTTTGGCGGCGGTACCGGATAAATGATAATACCTAATAATAATATATTATAATATATTTTATGGATGGAAATTCGATTTTCACAAAATGCCACCGTGAAATTCACGAAGAGTTCACACATTTGAGACGACTGCGGATGATTCTTAGGATTTCCTAGCTATTACTATAATTGTATTTAATATCTACGGTAGGCATACGTTAATATCCCAAAAAAACAACAGAAATAACACCGCCTTTATTGCTGAAAGCGGAAGTCGCACAGAAGTTTTTCCGAGTACATTAATGCGTATACGTACATAGTGTTACAATAGTCACGTACGACATAATTAGGGAGAAAAAGCACTTTGATTCGTCGGTTAATTTTGGACGCCGGGAAACACATGTCCGTGACATTTAAATAACCCGTGGTTAAATTAAACTAGCACGGACCGTCCTAAACGAGGGTAGTATATTGTATATAGTATATATAGTACCTATGTATTATTATTATTTTGAACATGTACATATTCTGTTCATCGCAGAAGTGCACGACGTCAAGTGGATAAATACGGTGAAAATGTATTTACAATACGTAAGTACCTATATATACTCATATAGCAGGGATCTCCAATTCAAATATTTTTGGAGAGCCACTTTAAGAATATAGGAAGCTTTCGGTGGTCACTAAAATTATATTATATACAATCGTTTATCCAAAGAAAGTCTAAATGCGAAATCAAATAGTTAAATTTAAATTAATAAAAACACCACATTTAATTTACCATATAAAAAAATGTCCTGCCCAATCTAACCACCATTTTGGTGACCCCTGAATCTATAGTAAAAAACTACATTGTACGCATATATATATAGGTACATAATATTATAAATGACTCACGAGCTCCTGCAGGAGTATAACTATAATCCGTACGAATTAAAACGTGTCTACTGCTGCAGACGTTTCGAAGAAAACAAAAATTAAATAAAAGCCTACGGATATGGACGCAGACTGCAGTGGATGATAAAATCGGCTGGAAACTGCAATGGCATGAGTATGCATTACACTGGGGGCCCCGCAGAGGTTTAGAATATGGTATATTTACGAATAAATAAATTCAAAGTTTTAAAACTATTGACAGTTTATTTTCTTAAGTAAATGTGAAATAACCCATAATAACATATTGTCATAAGCAATAAGTGTGCTAACGAAGTGAGCAGAAAAAACTAATATCACAATTTTGAATAAAGTGTTGATACGATTATATATGATTATTATTATTAATGTATATTATAAGGGATCCTCTATTAGCTAATAATTAAAACAGATTGTTAATTTAAAAAAAAAAGAAGCCAGATCAAGTATCGATGAAGTTTTTTTAAATTGAAAATTATTCAAATTATAGATTTATACAATGGTTTAAGAAAGTTTTCATTCGTATCATTTTTAAACAATATAATATAGGTAATATATTATTCTAGCCATTTACAGTTATTACTTATTATAAGAGAAAAAAATGTCAAAACATTTTCAAACTTTGAAAAATATATTTATAAATCTATATATAAACTGTTTGAATCTAAATAAATCGAAAAGGTCGCATTCTCTTATATACTACCCTTTTTATATTATTGATACTAGACGATTCTTTTAAAATTAGTAATTTCAAATGCACGAAATAGGTGTAGTTATAATATAGGCGAGTACATTTTGCGTCCTAAACGAAATTTTCGCAGGTTCATTAATTTTTAGTTACGCAACTGTATAAGAAAACGAGACACAACATCAATATGACGATATCGCGATGGTTGAAAAATACAAAATATCTAACTAGGGTACAATTTTTTCTTTTGCGGAGTAAAAAAAATACCTACTGACAAAGTACATGACTACTCGACAAATGTGTTGGGTTCTCCGTAGTTGCAAGTACTCGAGTGTTGCGACAATAGCGATGACGGTGGTGGCGATGTCGTCGACTTGAAGGGGTAGCACGAATGTATGTGTACCTATACTATTATACCTACTCAAAGCGAAACAACCAATTTGTGGGGCTATTTATTTATTTTTTAAATAAGCCCGTCGACAACGACCGAATTTATTAGCAATTAATTTCGGTGAAAAAAGCCTCGCTTACGACCCGAGCGACTTATCCGAATTAACGACGACGGCACTACATAACGAGACGGGGAAGACCAAACGGTACGACAAGAATAAAAAAAAAAAAGCCCAACCATATTCTAGTCACGTGTCGCTCGTTTAGAGGAAAATAGACGGCCGCCGCGGTGCGCGCGGGAGAGCGTGAAAATAAGACGGGCGCGAGAGGGATGACAAAACTATAGTGGGCCGGAATAGGTGCGTGGGGGGGAGGGACCGGGAAAAAAACTTCATAGAGAAATTTCCGGAATACACACACACACAAAAGTCGTTTAGAAAATAATCACTCGGCGGCGTAAACGGGACTTAAAGCACGAATCAGCCCTAGGCCGTGTCGTCATGGCGACAGCATGACCGACGACGACGACGACGACGATATACGCCAACTATAAATAAATTTATGTATATATATATAATGTGTGTGGGTGTGTGGATGCGTGTGTGTGCGTATATAACGCGTGTAGTTTATCAAATAAATAACTCTGTTGGCCCGGCGGAAGCGGGGCGACTGCAACAACGACACGCACACTACATGGCGGTGGACACGTCGAGAGGGATGAAGCTGCGGCGGCAACGGTCGGCGCGTCAGTAATTATTTACGCGAACGCGCGCGCCACACTTGACGCGCGACCGACCGATATACCGGCGACCGGGTGACGGGTATAAAGGGTTTAATTTCTAGCTGCGGCGGCGGCAGCGGTATAATAATAATATTAATATAATACAGCTGAGCTGAGTTATCTTTTACAGTATACTCTATAAATACAGGTATTTTATCTAACCGAAACCGTCGATCGTCGATAAACTGCACACGTCCACCCCTGCACCATCTCGAGGCAGACCCATCATATGTCTAATATTATTTGATAAATAAATAAAATTATAATAATTAATAATTATTATACTGTGTGCAGTCAGGGAAGAGATTTATATATATTTAAAGTTTAAGTACGTATAGCGTGTACCTATACCAAGCTATGTGAGCTATACTCATTAGGTACACGTCTGAAACTCGTCATATCTACCTTATGTATCAAAGTGCTGAGAAAAATATTTCGCTTTGGATGTGAATTATGTCATTAAAAAAAGTAAAACTTTTAAAAAAATACATCAATGCATAAAACTTTTTATTAAAGTCGTGTAATAAATGTAATATCTTATTGTGTAAAAAAAAATATTTTCAAAAACGTATTAACTAATCACCCTGTATATAATATATAGATACATGCAGGTACACATTACCGATATATATTGTCATTGTTATTAATATATTACCTATGTCCTAATTAGAATTAGAATATCATTAAATCCTGCTTCCTGCGCGTTGCTAATGTAATATACGTTACTTCTGACATATATTATATATTTTACGAACATCTTCTTGGAGAATAAAAAAAAAGTACGGCAATATATAGGTATGTATTGTTTTTCTTAAAATTACAATCACTACAATTTATTTAAATTGAAATGACCAAAATTAAATCTTAAATCGGGCACACTATATATATAGTTCAGGTACAATATTATATTATACATTTTTCCAACTACTAAGACCGATGATACTTCCCAAATTAACTCCAGATAGTTGTATCAATGTTATTAGCACCGCAAATAATTTATTCGGGGTCCTGGTGCCGGATGTCCGAGTGTTCTGAAAATACTGGGGTAAAATATTTATACAAAGTTTGGATGCTCATTTCACTTGTTATTTGGTTCAGTATTGGGTTAATTGAAAATACAGAGTTATACAGAGTGTGTGTATATATATATATATATATATATATATATATATATATGATAATATTTTGAAATCGAAACTACATTATTTTGAACATGTCTGATCATTGTAATCAAAATTCCTACTCTATGTAAAGCGCATTTCATATATGCTAGGGGTGTTACATCCCTTTGGGTTCAAATCAAAATAAAATCGTATAACGATATAATAGGACGACGGTGCACGACGATTTCACTATAAAAAAATCTTTTTTTTATATATAACCACACGCTATAGATACCACGGTTTGATTTAATTTATATTTTACTTTGCGACGATGAAAACGAGAGAATATTTCGAAGAAAACACAATAATTATTATCTCGACGTCAACAATATTCATTATACATTTGTTAACAATTTAATTACGAGCTGAGGAAATTAGTTTTTGTGCAAATTGAAAACATTATTTTTCACGAGTTGTTAAGGGAATTAAATGCATAGTAGGTATACATTTTAATTCAGACACATTTTTATGAGTCATAATAGAAATGATAATATCTCTTGATAAAAATCCAATTGTTGATATTTTGTGTAATATCATAATATTAGCCTTAAATACGATGATTTTTTGGAGAATTTTCAAAATAAAAATCAAAGCAAAAATGGAAAGAACACAAAGAGACTTATTTTAGTATTTGTTTGCAAATCAATTTCCCCAAGTTCCTTAGCTCAATTTATCCCTATTCGAATTTCGGTGAAATTGGTTTTACACATAAAGCCGTTTTATAACTGAACCAATTCGATATGAAAATTGTTTTCGAATTTGTTTGAAACTAAAAGGAAAATATTCCATTAGTAATATTTAAATCCACAAAACGTATTTCTATTATTAATACAAAAATACGTCATAATATAAATTGTCAATAAAAAATAGAAATACGAGTGTTTTGATTAAACATTCAATTTTAATTACAACAATCAAATTACATATTTTAAAATGTAATTAATACGGTACCTACCTACACCTTTACTTACAATTTACAAATGTTTACTTGCATTATTAATGTAATTATTAAATTTGGTTAATGGATTGTCTTGATACCTATACCGCTTAATATATTTACAGTTGGAAAATATCTTAACTACCTACAGAAATATTTAGTGTGTTATGCCGTTATGGCACAAATAAAGTTATCTTTTCCATTGGGATTAATTTTTTTATTTAGTATATACGCGTGATGCATTAGTATAAAGCGGTTAGCCGTCAGTAACACCTCTAGTAGGTTTCCAGGGTCTCTTGAAATGTTTTCATTTGAGTTTGCAAAACGAGTTGTGTTGACTTTGGCGTGTATATACTTTTAAACGTAGAAATTGCTTTTTTTTAGTTTAAGTTTCTATTTAAAGTTTACTAAGTATAGAAAATATCATTACGTATTATATAAGTACTAAGTACTGAAAAGAAAATACATTTAAAACGTATTTACATGAATTCAAATTAATATTGGCATGGTACTTTGGAATTATTTAATTGCTGAAAAAGCCAAAAGGCATTAATATTTTAAAACAAAACATTTTATAAACATAGAAACTAATATGATAATGCGTTGAAAGAAAAAGAAATTTTAATTTAAAAAAAAATGGATTTATAAATAAACACGTCTATACGCTAATATCTCTATTGTTGAAGGGAATTGATCAATAAAAAAAAAAAAAAACATTTTCTAATAATGTATAAGCATATTGTATTGATATTTGATATTATACCATCACCAACGATATGGTCCACGCGATCATATGTAAAAAAAATAAAAAATCAACCCGCAAAGCCAATACAATATTGACATGTATACAAATTAATTTTACATTTTATCAATCGACACAATGTTTTGCACAGTGTCTCCATTGCATATAAAAAATATTATAAACGATAAAAAACAATTTCATCTCATGGTCCCGTTGTTTTATATTGCCGTTCTTGGAGCACTCTTCACTCGCGTACACTACAATTGTAGGTACCTATATATATATACTTGACAATCCGTTTCTCAACGAACATGATCCCGTGATCCAAAACACTTGTATTTTTTTTTTCCATCTCTTTGACTGCATCATGGATACTTTTCTGTGCGACGTGTAATGGTGTCTCTCTCGCTCTTCCTCTCTCTTGGGAATAATTGAAACACAAAATGATTACCTCTTGACCTTTTGCTCATGACCAGAATATTGTGCTTCGTACACACACATATTTACGTACTATATATACTGCATATACTCGACATACACGGTTTCGACAAAGAACATAAAGCTCTACACATATTCTTTCTCTAATTAAAAACAACAGATAAAAGATATATCTACACTGCTCTTATATAATATTAGCCTGTAAACACTATACTATAACCGATAGTTTTTCTTATCAAGCAAATTAATTGGTACTCAAATATAATTTTCAGATTATTGAATTCATCATTATTGTGACTCGAAACGCAATGGAAATAATGAGTAATAGTTTTTTTCCTATCCGAGCGCTTCAATTAAATTCAATTATACCCAATTAATTATTATACCAATACGTTTTATTACGGATGATTATTATGAAATCTGAACGCTCTAGTGACATAGATGATCAATCGGTATGTAAAATATAATATGAAAATTAATTATAAAATACCTGATGTAATAAAATAAGATAATACAAAACAGCGATAATATTTTATATTATGATCTCGAATGTTCTCAGATAACTTTTATCGTCCTAATATTATAAAACTATAACAATTTTATTGCTTTCATCATAAATTAAATATCTACACTGTAATATTCTGGAACGCATCAATATAACCCTTCTTAATCTATAGTAGGTAAGTTAAACATTTATTGGTTAATAAATATAAATATATTGGTTGAAATGTATTATGTCATCATTATTATATTATTATATCATAGTAAACCATAAAGCCAGACGACATCATTGTTGATTACATTATAAAAAAAAAGTTTAAAAATATCATTATTAGCATTACGTTGTAAATGTTTATGAATTGAAATAAGAACTTTTTTCATTTTGTAATAATAATTAATGTTGAGTTATCGTTGTGCATAAAATATTCTAAAGCGAATAGTTTGAAATATTATAAATGACATTGAACTACCCTAGATTTTTGAAAATATACGTTCTGTATATACATATAAAAGGGTATAGTACTCTTGATTCTTCGTAGGTACGCGAATACTACCAGTAGAACTTTTTTGGGTAACTGAAATATCTTTGGAAAACTCGTTCTGGAAATAATAGGTCAGTTAGATTATTATAATTTAATAGCTTGCTGGAAAATATTTACGAAAAATGTATGATGTGGAAAAAATGTATGTTCAAATAATGATAATATTGTAAAACTACAAAGCTTGGAGTTTGACGTGCTTATTTTAAGGATTTAATTCGTGCATTATCCTATGAAATGCACGATGTGAATTGAAATAATTTGAAACAAAAACTAATCGATAAGAGTCGAACGAAAGGATGATATTATTATAAATAATACTCGCCTACCGGCGAGATATGAGAGAATAAATTAGTTTAATAATATATTGCGTATTATATATTTTTTCTTCCCCTACAGATTACACTGTTGCCACGGTAAAATAACGATAGCAATAATAATCATCGAGAGAAGAGAGAGAACTTGGCGAATATTTAAGGGTATAAATCATTCGGAGACGAAAGTTTAATAACTTAATAACGAAATATATTATATAACTGTTATACTTATAAGAATAGTTTTAATTAAGAGTTCACTGCGCGTGTAGACACACGTTTCTCCGATTAGATCGTTTAATTTGTGTGTATACGCCTCTAAATTCTATTCTCTCGGTTACACTCTCCCTGCAGAATTTCTGTTTTACTCCTCACTTGCGGATATAAAGGACCGGAGATCGGCGAACAGTTGGCGCACGTGAATTATTTTATAAGACATCTGTGTGGGGGTGTGCCTCATGCTGATAGTAGTACGTAATAATAATAATAATAACAATAACAATAATAGTAATAATAACAATCATAATTATTTCCCTTTTACGTAATTGGGCGCAAGTCGCGTACATATACTTGCAGCGAGTATGGATAACGACTTCATTACACATATTTCAAAAGTTGTATGGACGGAGGTCCGTCCTTAATGGATGGCCATAACGGTTTCACACAACACGTTATTATGTAAGTACACATCCACGTTTTAGAAGTGTTATTGACGACCCATCGAAAATATTTATTAAAAACAACTGTTTACGACCCCCTTACGAATCTCGTTAATAAAGTCATCCTCTTGACTAAGCGTAAGTACTAAATAGAGACGTCGATAAATTATCACACTATACGCAAAATATATAGGTACAGCGAGGAATAAGGTACCCAAAATAATATAAGGATATATATTATTATATAGGTATACACAGTGGTTCTTATGTAAGTAAACTATCATTTGTTTCAAAATAAGTATAAAAAAATATAGTTCCAAAAACTTTAAATTTTTGAAGAAACGCAATGCTAGTAAAATCTCTCTCTGTATATACGCTTAACACTACATCCATGTGCAATATATGTACCTAATAATGCACAACTGCAAGTGCACAAAGAGCTGGTAATAAAGACGTGAAAAATTGAAAAACTCCAAGAGATTTATCTTGTAACCATCCTTGAGATTTTATTAAATTCAATACCTACATGGAAATATAAGGGGAAATATCATATTGTTACATTTATACGAGGTGCATGTGTGTGAGTGCGTGTGTAGAGACTACCTATGTATAGTGAGTGCATACTGCGTGTGTGTGACGACTATAATCCGGACAAAATCTCAATTTTTAGGGGAGAAAAGTCCGGATTATATAGGCACGTGAACAATAATCCGAGATAACCATCGCGTTCCCCTACTAATCAAATTGAAATCAATATTTGCTGTAATATGATGGACGGTTATTGTTAAAACAATATATATAACAATAATAATAAAACTAAATCTGAAATATATAATTATTACGTGTTTTATTGAAATCGTTTGAGGATTTAATTTTTCACCAGCGCTCACATTTTAATAAATATGCGCATTCATCGTATTTATAATTATTATCTTATGATCGATGGTAAAATAGATACTTACAATATTATAATAAGACAATAAATTGTTAGAGAAATATTAATCCTCTATATCAAAGTTATTTCTTTATCCAAAATGTATTTCATCTAGCTTTATTTTTATTAGGTAGGTATAACTTAAAAATATATTTTTTATAATATTATATTGAACCATACATAATATGTCTTCACAAATTCAGCAAACGGTATTTATTATTTACTAAACTATATACGCATTTTAAACCATATAGATTATCATATTACTTATAAACTTTTGTCGTTGGTGGAGTTTTTCGGCCAAAACTGTAAATCATAACATAATATATTTTTATACATACATATTATATAGATACGTGAACTGATGCCGAATAAGACAAAAGGCTGATTAGCAGTGAACAAAAATTATTTTTTTTTATTAAATTATTTCAATGTTGTCTACGTACTTAGGTGCCAATAATAAACGTGTGAAATGTATTTTATCGTATTTCATGCTTATTAGCCGAGTACAGGTTATTAGGCGGCTTGACATAATATATTATTATTCTTATTATAATATGCGTTTATGTTTTTCGAAACCAACATTGAGTCACGTAGCGAAAATCGACCTAAGCACTACGTAGTCGTGACCTCCGGATCCTTCGTGTGCATATACTTATAATAATATATTATAGAAATTGTATATAAACAAATCCTGGTGGGCGTGTATGGGTTTCGCGACAGTGGCGGCAGACCTAAGTTCTGAGAATAATATAAAAAAAAATATAAACATATATATTGTACGTCGTTTATTGTATATGTGTGTGCGTACACGCTCCCGAGCAAGTAGACACCTCGGCCTTGTCGCCGATGAAGAAGAAGGACCCTTTTTGCTGTCAGGACTCACGTTGGCGCCTCAAAGTCCCGCCAATATTGCGCACGCACACACCACATAGACTTTTTTTTATTCTGTAGACTGATTATTGTTATATATATATATACAAAGTGTAGAATAAAAAAATACAAAGTATTTTCTATGTGGACAGCACGACGGCGACAGAGTTCTTTATGCACTCGAATGATTATTATTAGTTTTATATATTATTACATATTATTTCAGAACTTAAAGTTTCTGAAGTACGCATGGCCGAAATAGGTCACCTACGACGAACGAACTCTAAACATAAATCGACAAAAGTTATACAGTAAACCGTAGCAAAATACATCGTCAGTTTTCTATACGAGAAACTATATAATATCATTTAAAATGACATAAATAAATGAAATACGTTTAGCCTTTTGAGTAGTATGGAACCAGCTAAAATATTTTAATATGCAATAATAGCCGACGCACGATACTAAATAATCACCCCTATTTCTTTTTTTTTTACTTATTTATCTATTTATAAATGCTTTTAATGAACATAATTTATTAGTTTTAAATAAGAAGACCGTTTTATTTAACGTTCAAAGTAACCTATCGGCGTGTACAACAATGTACCGTGCCAAACATATAATGTACTTAATCTAAAGTTTAAACGATATGTATTCAAAACTAAACGAATAGTAAAGTTTTATTAAACATCGCATTGTTTTACGTTTCTGAGGAATAAAAATGTGATGGTTGGTCAATATTTTTTTTAAATAGATATCCACCAGTAGACAATTAGGATTAATAATAACTAATACCATTGATTATAAATACCTACTAATATTTATAATCAATGCTAATACGTCTCCGACTTTAGCTGGTCGTATTTTTAATGTTTCATCTAATCTAAAAAATAATTTATTCAGTAATGAATATTATATATTATTTATGAATATATTTTACGAACATTTAGCCTGGTTTTTGAATATTGTATTAAAAACATAATATTTTAAAGTGATACCAACGTGTAATATAAACATATTGTATACATGTGCTATATATATATTATCACGTGTACCTAATGGGAAAACTTGTAAATGGATATTTCACATGTCAACACAGAGTTTGTGGTGTAAAAATTTGAATTAATTAATTACAATCGAGTCGTATTGAATAAACGCGCGTGTAATTTTATAATTTATGTTCATAAAGTAGAAGAGTAAATAATGTACTTCGAAACTGCTTAATATATATATATGAGAGGTCATTCAACAAACCATAATATTAATAGGGACCAAGATGGTTTTTATTTTATTTTTCACTTAATACAGATACGTCAACTTTAACGGGTCTGTTTGGGGTATTTCATCCGAAACTTAAGTGTAATGCCTAAATACAGATAAATATTGCAGCCAAGTGTATACCTACATATATATTTTGTTTAAATTTTAAACACGTACCTACATACAATATTATATTTAGTACCTATACTTATATTATATTACCGGAATATAATATAATTAGTTTACCGCACGAAAATGTTTAATAATGCGTTTATATTTTTAATCAAGTTTACTCACAAATATATGATAAAGTACTTTATAATTAAATTGTAACCTTCCGCATCACCGATATATTCCTGAACAATATAATATACCACAGGTCACAAACGCGGGCATATAAAAATAAGCCGAGCTCCAGCTTAAAACTTTTGAACTGATAATTATTTTCACCGTCGACAAATTAATATATACTTAAGCAATCAAACGAGTAAATATTATAATAATATAAACCTACCCAAACACAAATAGGTAAACGTGTTTTAATATGTGCAAACATTGTGAACTTTTGAATAAAACAATTTAATTTTACGAAAATTGTTTCTTCCTCGGTTCGAATGTCAACAGTTGCCTGTCGACGAAATATCGTCGTTCAACCAATTTCCAAGAACCCTATACGCATATAAATATATATATATATGTACAATAATCGACGGCGGCAATGGTGGTGGCAAGGGAGCGGCCGTTTTGCTATACTAACAATAACGACTTTGGAGGGATACGCGAAATATATACTACGCGATACACACACACAATAGGTCACGTGAAACGAAAATAAAAATAAAAACAAAAATAAAAAAATTATACATTTTCATTATCCCTCTATACGGGGTAGCCGGAGGGAGGGGGGAGAGGACACGATGATGGCAAAAAACAAGTCGTCGTCGGTAGTAATAAAATGGTTATTAATTTAGTTCATTGGACCGAGCGAATTCCATAGCGCATACTCACAAACACACACACACACACATTACATTACGTTATATAATAAACAGGGGCTCGTCGTTTGTCGAAGGAAACTTTTCAGGGCTATAAACACATTTTGCCCGTCGCAAAACGACTACACGGTTAATGCGTTTCCTCATCGTAATTTCAAGGGACGTAGTCGTCGTATAACAATAATAATTTTGGTAATGTCAGACAACTCCTCCTTTACCCCCCCCCTCCACCACTCCTCCAGTCGAGAGTACGTATATATCACGCGTATGTGTGTGTATTGACGTAATAAAAGATCGGACGGAAATGATGACTCAATACAATGATGTGACGTCTGCACGACCGTCTTCGTCGTGGGACTGTTTTCTATTGAAGATATATCGAAATAAAAATGCGTATGGGGGGTAGTGTATATATAATATAATACAACATTATATATATATGTGTAAAAGCGATATACATATTATTATATTATGTATTGAACAAAACGTAATACCCTAAACGTCATTAAACTAAATCGTGGTGTCCGTTTACAAACAAAAATTGTACTTGGAAATATAATATGGACGACAGCTGCTTTATATACAAGGATTTGTGAAAACTGAAAAGAATTCGGACACGGTTATCCTATATTTAATGATAATTAAAAATCTAGGGAAAAACATATAAATTATAACATAATATTAATATTTATTCGATAAAGATAGTATAAATTTAGTTTAATATTATTATAATTTTAAATTAAGTAATAAGTCCATCTGTGACGTAGGTGTACCTATTAGGTTAGGTATTGTGCGAGAGAGAAATATGCATCATAAATTCAGAGCCAAAATGTCAATAGTATAGTAAAAGTCATTAGAGCACACTTCAAAATTATTAACAATGTGAATAATTAAATATATTAATTAGAACACGTTAATCGCAATTATTTTACATACAATTGATTAAACGTCTACCTTTGCTGCAGTATATGCGAGTATTATATTTTTTATTAGTTTATTTTGTTATCAGAGTGTTAATCAAGTATAAGGATTAGGTTAGATCAAAAAATGATTATACCTATGTCATATGTAAACACAGTTTCTACCAATAAGTTACTCATATTATTTTTATAATTTCAATGACTGATCAAAATAATATATTGTAATAATTAAGTTTAACAATAGGTATATAAATATTTGAGAACAAATAAGAGATTCATTGTACGCATTAATTTCAATTAATTCACGATAACACCCAAAATAATTAATACCTAAAATAATTGACACGGACTAACCAGACTATTGGGTCGAGTACGATTTTATTTTCAAATGTATAGCAGTAATTAGAATTACTTATTCATAATTAATTATAATTACTGTGTGAAAACATGGTTTTTAAATAGTAACGTTATTATAATTTTTCACGCTCTGACTTGAGTACAATAAAAAAAGGCCGTATATTTAATTTACAAAACGCATTAATTAAATAATGTATGTTGTGTATATATTAATATAACATGTTTGTTATGTTAATTTACCTCTCAATTATTGTTACTTTGGGGTGGATAAAAAAATAATTCAAACCATATAGTTTAAATATAATAACATTAGATTCTGCAGCAGATATCATAATAATATATTATATTATATCGTTTATAATACGCGTACACAATACAGTATGGTAAAGCTATAATCTATATATAGCTGTAAGACGGTGACATATTTTGTCAAACGATGTCAACACCACGTTGATTCACGATCGAGACTGTGGCGGTGGCGGCGACGAATCGATTGGTCGTCGAGGGAGCCTTTGACAGACATATAATAATTATAGAGTTCGGAGACGGGTCAATGGTGATGGAGGTGGAGGTGGTGGTGCAGGCAGAGACAACCTCGGCGAACACCGGTGACTTTAATTAAACGCGATTTCTAAACTACGCGTATCAAGAGATGAGCGAGGAGACTGCAGTACAGCGGCGGCGGCAGTTGCAGGTGTTTGTCGGTATTGTACACGACCGAGCACGGCAAAAGCCAATTAACCCTAAACCAGAGAAAGGTCGTCGTATTTTCTCGTCCACCGGTCATAAATTGGACCGCACGAGAGAGCCTTTTTTCACACAGGATTTGCGAACTGAAAGTAAAATTAAATCCATCTGTACACGCGCACACGCAGGCCTGAAAACTATATTGCAGATGCACCGCGACCACAACAAAATATAACAATCCGCACAGAGCAAGTGTCGTTTAGATTTATATAATATTTTTCTTTTACTAAGAGAACGAAATCTCACGCGCGCGCAACCACTGACTACGTCTTCTCTTCCTCCGTGTGTATATATGCACAAATATATATTTATTAATAATATACGCAAAGGCGCCGCCGCGCACAGATGTGCCGCCCTTCAGAACCGTCGCGCATAAATCACTTAGCGCACTTGCAAAGGACTCACCCGGGAACTTGTACGCGCGGGACGGGGGTGGGGGGTTGGCCTTCGAACCGGAGACCCATATGTATATATATAGAACGGAAAATCGCTTTGAGTTGGGCCGCCGCCGCTCGAGGGAGGAAACGTCGTCAAAGGCCGGATCGCGTATAATTTATGCGCGACAGTTTCGATTTCTAACTACTATTATAGTGGCTATACACGTGTGTATATATTATAATAATATACACCTATGCCGGCGACGCGAATAATTCGGCGACAAATCAAAGTCCGCGAATATAGATAGGTTAGTAATAACTGCGTAGGTAGGTACGTTGAATATACGATAAACAAGAGGTAATAGTAGTATCTTAATAATATTAATCGTCATCGCCGTTATTATTTTCCTCATCTGTGCCATAATGGATCCCCAGACAAATCACTGGGACACCCACGCGATAAGTTTATGAACATAATATCCTTAAATAAAAATGAATATTTTACACGATTTATATAGCCTACAATTGTCACTTATTTTCAACCAACAGTTACAAGAAAAAACATGTTTTTTTTTTTAATTCAATAGTATAAAAATAGATATATTATGACACCTTTTAATAACAACTACTTAAATGTAATTTTTACGAAAAAAAAAAAATGTTATTAATTATTTAGTAAGAGTGGTAGTTAATAGTATTAAAATATTATTAAGGTAACATGTTTGCAGACAGATGTATAGGTACATAACTACATAGTAGTAATATGTTCAATGTTTTTAATATTATTTTAATCTGATGGAGTACGAAATAATAAAATAGTGATAAGTATATAAGTATTTACAATAGTAAACCTTAAAACCCTTTTTGTATTTTTGTATTTGACATAAGCAATTCGGAATCATCGCGTTTCGACCGTTTACGTTTAATACGCTATACGGATAATATCGTTGCATATAATAATTATTATTATTACTACTGTTGTTGTGTATACTTTGTGCTCGTTACCCGGGAAAAAACAAGATACGAAAAAAAAATGTCTTATATGCACACAACATTTTTTATTATAAAAAAAACATTCTGCTGCCGCAGCGCAAAAGTAAACTGCGTATAATAATATTATATTATATAAAAAAAAACCTTAGTCCGCTCTTTTGGCACACCCAAGTCCGAGGAATTTATACGTACCTATTGACCTTTGTGTATATCATATTGTACGATATACGTAAACGCGGCGGTCGCTGTTTTTCGTTTTTTTGTTTCTTTAATTGTTTTACAGTTTTAAGGCGTAAACTCGATGATCGCGTCTCGACCGTTTTCCCTGGAAGTAATACTATGTACCTATGTCCTATATAATACGAGACTGTTTGCTTTTCGCCTTTTGTTTCTATTATTATTATTGAGTTATTGACGTTTTTTCACGTCTGTTGTCCGAATGAAAAATATTATCCGGCTAATATATTATATTGTTTGTCGAAAAACGCAGAACAAAACAAAAAACCGTTAGACGCAACTCTTATTTTCCTTACAGCGAACGATTCAAAGGTAATGTAGGTACAGTAGGACCGACGAAGCGTTTCGCTCGCAATTATACAAATACAAACTTTTAGCGTTATTTGTTTTTATGCAGACAAAAAGTAGTTTATAATAATATAGGGTTTACTGGATATATATAGATATATCACGTTATATAGAAGTCCCTGTACTAATAATGATAACGATCCGACAATTCAATTATAATAAAATCATTGGGAACAATATAAAAATGAACTCTGAAGCCAAATATTGTGATGATACATAGCGAAAGTTTTTAGTTTTTACGACTCTATCTCTACATATACATATATTTTATATATTATGTATGTACATACATACATACATACATACATATATATATATACATATATATATACCCAATATAAATAATATATAAAGTACACAATTAATACTTCGAAAACCTCAATACAACTTTCAAACAATTTGTAAGGTTAAACAAAAAGGTCACTAAAGCTCACACTGCAGTGGCAACTACAAAATTCGTGGCAATAATCGAGTACACAAGAGATATTATACACTTGGTTTGTCATATAATATATTATTATATAGGTACCTATGCTGCGTACCTGTATATATGGGGCGAGTGAAATAACTTTGAAACAACTTCATTCAAACTATACTGTAACGTCTTCAATTTAAAGGTTTGCTGAGGGCACACTATATGGTATTTTAATTGTACATATAATATATATATATATAATGTATACATAAATTGAGTTCCACTACAAATGTTTTTGTTTGATTATACATATTATCATAGTATTTTCTTCAAATTGTACAAGGATACCTAAATTATTATTAACTAACAATATTCATGTTATTATAATTATTATATATTACCCAAATTTGTTCAATACTGTCATTAACTATGAACCAGTATTATTAAATATGTGTTTGTTTAATATTGTTATTTGCTATAAATAATAAGTATTAACGTATATATTTTAATAACTAATTTGTGGTAGGAATTTCATAAAACTTACTATATCTATATTTTTAATTTTCAAAATCGGATTCAGAATGACTCTGCTCAGAATAATTATAAAAAATGTTGTATATAGGTACAAATCTAATATTGAATAAAATAGATTTCAATAAAATGTATAAGTACCTATTTAAATCCTAAATAAGTTAATTTAGTGAATTTTCGGAGTTATCTCGCACCTATATTTCCACATTTAACTCTGATAATAAAAACGATTTTTGGAGAGATATTCAGAAATCTTAGAAAATTATCTAGCCATCAATGGTGAGATAAAAATTATAGTGATTAATAAAAAAACTCATCATGATAAAAAATATCATGTTATAAATACTTCAAACAAAACATTAAAACATACAAATTGACATAGAAAGTGTTATACTTTAACCAGTAAAAGAAATAATCGTCTATAATGTATTATATTAACAAACTACCATTCATTTCACCCATTCATAGAAATTTGCGTATATGAACGTCGTCACTGAGTTTACTACTATTGTTCAAGGAGCAACAAGCACGAGTAAACTTATAGAACCATTGATTATAATATATGTATATAATATTAATTATAATCAATGGTAATATTTCATTGTCGAGTCTAACGCGTCAATAATTGTTTCGAATTAAATTTAGTGTGTTCAGTTTTTAACATATAATAATGAGTATGGGCTTATTATAAGAACGATAACGATAGGTATCTAACATAAATATTATGATTTACCTGTACATAAATAATTTCCCGTCAGTATAGATCAAATCAACAACAACGATTCCACTGAATATTATATTATAGCTATAAAGAGGTACAATAAAATACATAATATATTATACGCTTTATAACTTAGGTATATATAATTTTATACATGCAATATTATAACGTGACAGACATATACCACCGTCAAAGTGTACGCGTCACCACACAATCATCACACGGCAGTGTATAAGTATATATAAAACGAGTATAAAACGTATATAGCTGACATAGGTACGAGTATACATATACTACACCTATACCTATATAAGTCTGCAATTGTGTTAGTCATATGGCGCGTAATGTCGTATATGTGCGCATGCATATATAATATTATATACGACGGTTTTCGAGTCCGACAAAAGGAGTACATGATATATATATATATCTCCCAACTACCCTCCACGCCATCGGTTTGCGCGTAGGGTACATATATATATATATATGGGAAACGAGGATAGGCAATCGAATTATACGCCCAAGGGATGAGAACAAATTTACATGGCTTTGATCCGCATCCCACATTCCAAACACGTACGGCACTCCGCAAACTTTGCCCCAGCCCTCTTGCCATCTCCGCCGCCCCGACGGAGGTTAATGATTTTGGCACGAGTACGCGAGTAATTCTTGTTTATTTATTTTTATTTTTCCCGCAGCTCATGCGTTGCAAAAAACGAAAGAAAAAAAGAAGGCGGCGGCGGTGGCACGAGCGAGCGCGGCGTGCGTTCGATTTCCAAGACTTTATTCGGTAAACAAGACGAGAAAGGAGCATAGGTGTGCGGTAGTGCCATATAAATCAAAAGGATGTTGTTTCGCAAAAACGGGAAAAGCGGTTGGAAAAAAATTTCCCACACCCGTATGATTTATACAAGCTCTCTCGCACGATTGGGGATCCGGCGCCTCCCCCAGTGACTTATTTATCGTATTTTAACCGACACCTGACGTCTTAGCAAATGCCCTGTGATGCTTTTTTTTTTACAAAGTTACAGAAATAACCACGAAAAAGTACCCGAAATGATGGTCTATTATTCATCACCGGTCCCCTCGCAAATCGTCAAGGGGTATACTTTTTTTCCGCACGCTTCACGTATAGGTACGTATAAATATTATAATACAGCTATATACCTAATAAAAATATAATAATATTATTTTTATATATATATTTACTATTGGGTCTACTATATTTTGTCAAAAACACAGTGATCCTAAACACCGCTGTTTTTAATATAGTCAAAGATCGGTTACTATAAAAAGGACGTATAGCGGCAGTATTCCGCCGCAGAACTTCCACATCACCTTATACACCCACATCAGAATAATAGGACGTAACAAATCCCGCCACCTGTATACAAATACAAACACCACTAATGTGGGCAACAATACTAACTGAAAAAAAAGAACCCGACCAATTTACTTAAATAAAACTAGTTGTAAAGGACTTGTAAAGGCCTACATCAGCCTGAAATAGTGTACCTGTAGGCTTAAGCCGTAAAGCCGTCCCACGAAGTAAGTAAGTATAAAATATTATAACAAATGAGGTAAGTATATTATCGTAATATGTTATTCGTTTTATTCACAGCCTCACGTTCGATACGAAAAATTTTGACTGACAGGTCAAAGAAAAATACGCATGCACGAATAATACACGAAGAGTTTGTATATTAGGTATGTTTGCGATGGGTGGGTTGTAACGATATTTTATTGTATTATTTTATTACTATTATTATTAATTTAGAAATAACTCTGCAGAATCCAACAAATAAAATACATTTTTCACGTGTGTTAAAGTTCACACAAGGTCTTTTCTTTTTTTCACATTTTCTTTTTTTTTTATAGAAGGGTGGTTTATAATATTCTACCGCTTCAAACCCGTATATATTCAGTGTCGTTCATCACATCAGATATCCCTAGGCACAGTATTGCACATTTAAAAGACGGTGTACTAAAAGTATAAATCATTTTTGCATAAAACATTTATTTTTCAACAAGCGTTATATTATGAATATAATAAATCCAAAAAAAAAACAACGAAGTGGTAAACGCGAAGTGAACGTTATTCTTTTTTAATTTTTCTAAATACCCATTATGTATATAATATATGCCGCAGTCGGAAGTTATTACAATTTAGAGTTCTGCAGTTCGGTCAAGGAATATTTTATTGAATTTTTCTTTTTATAGTTTAGTATATCAATAATATACCTATATTATGTATATACAAAGAAATCTCAATACACTTTTCAATAATGGCCACTAGCATGTCTATAAACGTTGTAACTTATATTTATGTTTTCTTTTACGACGTCATTGAAAATTGTTCAACCAAAACACATAAGATGTACGCATATACCAATGTCTGTATACACACTGAGAGGAAATAATTTATAGTGTATATTGTATACATCATACATCCGAATAACATATATTTCTTAGCAACAATAAACTATTCAGTCCCTTAACCGGGTCAATGGTTACATATTAACTATTTCCATATACCTTTAAGATTACCTTTTAGATATATTATATACATATATACATAATCTAGATACTGCTCACGAGAAACATTTCCGCGTACCTATGTAGTAAATAACAAACATTTATAGTATACACATAATAATATATGGCCGGGTATTCAAGTTGACGCACTCGAGACACTCGTAGGCCACAAACCGACATTTAGGTACACCCTGCATTATACGTAGGTACTTGAAAATGGTTTATTATATAATTATTATATTTTGATAGTGCCCGCGTAGCTGAGGTGGTGCCATCGGAACGCATAAATACGGCAGTGACGACTATACAACCTGCACTGCTGACAATAGGGCCTCATCACGTATGTGTACACCATATTATTTTATATTATTATAGCGACGGGAATTTTTTCAAATGGACCCTGCAGTTTGTAAACTTGTTATATTATATTATTATATACCGAGAAAATGGCAAAAACTCACCGCCCCGTTTGCGTCGGATAATCAATCCGTCCCAAATATAAGCCACGCGCTTCGCACAGTAAACTACCGCGGAAAGGGGCCGCCGCCGGCAGAAAGAGAAAACATTAAAACGAGGGAAAACTTTATAGATACGTAAGTAATTCTTCCGAGACGAAGAGCAGAGAATAAAGAAACGGGCAGTGGCGTTGAGGGCGGTGGAGACGCGTTCGTAACGGGCTTCGTAGTCGAGGTCCGCCGCGTGAGGTCTTCGCGGCTAATGCCAATTATCCCATCTGATGAAGGCGAGGATTGGTGGGAGGTGGGGAGGAGGTTTTAGGTGGCGGCCGGTGCAGGAGACGATAAATCCTCGAGAAAACTGCTGCTGCTGTTTCTGCCGCTCCCCTGACCATGGAAAACTGTTATCGCTTTTCTGGTGGTGTAGTATTTATCGCGAGCACAAAAATGTAGATAAAAAATTCACGGGAAATGTTATTATCGAAAAAAATGTTATGTCTATTATACTGCACCACGCATGAATACGCTCTGTATGTGTATTATTGCTTATACGTATCACATAAAATTATATGTATATACGCATGCACGTGATTCTATATAGTTAAAAAGATCCAAAGTTGAAGTTATACTTTTTAATATACCTAGGTATATAATGTATTATTGAGATGGTAATCAGTATCACTGATAAGAATTTTACAACCGCAATCATTATTTTTTTAATTGTTTATTTAAATTTTTTTTGGAACTGGTAATACCTAATATTAGTACAAGCTATTTGTAAATCCACGATGTATATGGCTGGCTATAAAAGGTATGTACTTTACTGATTTTTAATTTATTGTATTTCCTAAACATATATTGCTCGACAGCCTCGACTTGTCCCGCACAGAACATTCTAATGTAAACAAAATATAGAAGCCAAATAAAACGTCCGAGAAGTTGGCCCCCATAGTCGGACTATGTCCAAAAATATGCCAATATACTTTTTAAATTAAATGCAAGTTAGTTTTTAGAATTTGCAAATCAATATTTTTTTTTGAATCAGCAAGCCAATTTCACGGACATAATCTAAAAGCACAGCCGTAGCGGAGGCGACAGCACGTTATCATCATCGTGGGGTGTTTTTATTTTACCCCTCTTGCAGATCTATAATATAATGTATTATCATAATTCATGGTCGATGTGTATATAATAAATGTATACGCGTACGTCGTAATCTACAGCAATAAAACTTGTATTTTTCCGTATTTTTTTATGCGGCTGGGCGAGAGAAGGAAGAAATAACAAAAACGCAAATACCCTGTGTTATAGTAGTGTAAAAGTATAATAATATCTCCAACACGTCAATCCGATTTTAAACACAGCTCAATCTCCGTTTGCGATATAAATGGAAGTATATTATTGTGTATTGTATTGATTATTCACACAAAGACACAAAGTCTTGCACACGAGTCTAAATTATTGTACTTCAATAAGCATCAACATACGTACGCATTCATATTATAATATACTCACGATTTATCCCTCTACGTTATACACTGTTATTAGTTTTTATACATTTATAATGAATCATTATAGTTATGATTTGATCAATAATGACTTATATATTTCGCCGTCGGAACTATTTAAAGTATATTTGATATTAGATAGGAACAACATTTTAAAATTTGTAAAACCAAAATAATACAAAGTATTGAATATTACTATATTATACATTAATCTTAAAGTCTCCTGCAATAAATGTTGGATTAATACGTCAAGCTTTAGCGGAAAAAACCTTATAGCTGCAGCTGGGTTCTATAATTATACTGTATTGATGCGATTTTTACGAACTCCAAAAACTGTTTTTATTTTCCTATATAAAGTATTGTTTGATGTACCTACAAAAATATGTTTTTTTATCTAACGTGAAATACCGTACAACGTGAAGTTATAGGGAAATATTGGAAAAAAACTGTTTTCTACAAAACTGTTCATTACCAGACGATTTATTGTGTGTGAAATGTGTTATTGTTGTTCGCCGCCTATGTATGTACAAAAGAGTTTACTGAAGTAAAAAGAAAAAAACATTTTGGACGCGCGACACAAAACACGAACAGAAATCTAATTCAATAATTTCACGAGATGAAAAATGAACAGACTATGAACTAAACTAGTGAAAAAAGCAAAAACGTTCGGCTGACGCGGCGTGTGTATAATTTGACGGTGCTTCTCGAGTATCGTAACGAAAATAACCGCTAACGAAGGATCTGACACTCAAAATTACTGACCCACTTTTTTATTGGAGTGCATATTTTTGTAAAATATTGTCATATACGTTTAACATACTATTGGCACCAAAAGTAACAAAAAAAAATAAATAAAAAATAGCTATGCTATTTTTGAACGAAAAACGGACATAATATTAAGTCACCTGGTTGATGTAAGTTGATAACAAAGTTGGGAAAATCGATGGACAAAATTAATTTGAATTAGTTATGTCGATTAAACTTAATGTAAGGAAAAATATTAACTTGATTCGGTTAAAATAAAAACTAGCACCTATAATAGCTAACACTACCACACATTCATTCAATTATTTTTAATTAATAGTTCACCATTTTGATAAACATATGTGCATTGTTAGGCATTTAAAAATTATGTTTTTGTGTAAGTATAGGTACCTAATAAATCATAAAATCAAGCTATATATTTTATTAGATTATTTTTATTTAAAATTTTTAATACCCTAATGAATAATAATTAGGTCTATAGATACTTATATAAACGTATATTAATTTTAAAATTATCCGGAAAAGTGCAAGTCATTAAATGTTTAACCATACTTAGTCCAATTATTAATTAAAATAAATAACTAACTAAAACTTTTCGATCGTAGTTAATATGCCTAATGCCCCTCCACTACTTTTGATTAAATTAGTATATATTCAATCACAGCCAATGATAAATGTATAACATTCTCAAGCAAATTCTACAATGTATATAAACATATATGTACAGTTAAATAGTGATTATTTCGAGAAAAAAGTTCCTAGTTTTTACCGAGAATTTTTTACGTCAAATTAAACAAAAAAAAACAAAAAATACTAATAAATACTAATCCACGATAATTAATGTACATGGTAAAATGTATTCGCGTGAAAAAATAAAGAATAATTCGTAATTTTTTTTTTTTAACCAGTGCATTATAATATATACACTACCGCGTATAACGATATAATTCACAATGCTCGTATTTATATTATATTATTATTATTACAAGCTACAGGGAAACGCGCTGAAGTTTTATTCCTGTCTGGATTTTAATCACGCGAGTCTCGTGTAGTCGTTCGTATTATAATATTATGGTACACTATACGTAGGTCCACGATTATAATATTATACGATCCATATATAGGTACGCATGCACACGATTCCAAGCCATTTCTCGCGAATATATTATATTCTACTACTGTGCATATAATAATAGTATGATAATATATAGTGACAGTAATATTTGAAACCGATGTAATATTAATATATTATGTGATTGGGAGCGTGCAAGAGGTGTGAAAACGCGACGTGCTCAGCTCGATATAATACCTGTATAGTATAATATATTATTATATCGTATAGTATAAGGCAATTATTTAAATAGTCGTCACTGGTCAGAGGGGTTTATGTTATAAAGATTGCACACGACACTGCACATTAATCTACGATGATGGTCGGCCGCACTCGGGCTTAACGTCAAACGATTTTCGAGACGAAACACGGTGTAGGAGCGATCCTAGTATCGGTTTACGATCGCGTTTCACAAATTAAAAACCCATATTATACCTTATACTGGTTTGTGCACTAGCTGCCGTAGATTATGTTTCGTACGGTACTCATATAGGTAGGTAGATGATATTTTACCTGAAGCCAGCGGTCACATACATCATCATAATATAAGAGATCTCGACACGACTTTATACATATATAAAAATATGATGGATTTGAAAACCAATGACACACATACCTGAAACAAAATAAAAATCAAAATATTATAATATACACTGTGTTGGTCCCAAGAAACTTCGTAACAAATATGGTCAAGTAGATATAAATATATATATATGGTTTATATAATAATATTATATATAGGTATATTATAATTATCTGCTGCAAAAATTATTACTAAAAGGCAATGATCTCTTTTCCAAGACACGTTATTCTCAAGACATACGTCATACAAACTACGTTAAAATTATATGATTCTAGAAACGTTACGATACTTTTCGAGAATATGAGTGTTGTAGTTTACCTATAAAAGAATCCCTAGTACCTATCACGAATATATAGTATCAGAATACTGACGAATGGTCACCTCGGTAATGTACGATACAAGGTATATTTAAAAATTCCAAAACTCAGAATTTTAAAGAATTCAATATTAAAGGAAAACACGGATGTCGAGCGTGCATGGTGACGCACCCGACGAATATGTCGACAATGACGCGAATACGCAACGTCATTGTGCGCGCGTATAATATAATACGTATATTCACTGAACTATATATTATGTTATACCATTATAAAATTGTTAAAAGCCAATAGCTATAGTAGATTCGTATACGGCCCATATAATATGTGGATGAAAAAAATATGTTTTCTCCTGTTGTAACAATGACTATACCATGTGATATATTGTACGCGAATAATAGCTTGCGATAACAGCTAGAATTTTTTTTTTTTTTTTGAAAAAGATCTCTGAATCAAAAATTCCTAGTCACATATATATCTATACATTGTTAATAATATATTGTTTACAAGAAAAAGGTATTCTTGAAATTCAACGTTATTGCCGATAAATTCAACAAAAATTACATTGAACCGATTACCAACATAGCGCCACTATTAAAAGCAATGCATTACAAGACGAGCTTAATATTACATAAAAATGTTTATTTTAATATAGGTATTATATATATATATGTGTGTGTCTCATTGTGAATTGATAAATTGGTAAGTTTCCAAATTGGAGTTTTCCAAAAGTATTCATTATCTGCAACACTCATAAATTGAAGTTGAAGTTTTTATTAAATTATTATTTTAAACATTTTTAATACCTTAGACTTTAATAAATTGTTTTGTAGATTAGGCAACTGTATACGTTTATACTTTATAATGTATGTTACGTATATTACATGTTTGCATTATATGTGATATCTTAATATTTATTTTTTCATTTTTTGTGGGTACATTACTATATTATATTTATGAACACTTTTTTATTTTTTGATAATACATTATTGTCCATGAAAAAAGTTTTTGGTGTATAACTTCTCTAAAGCAATTATAGGAAGATACTTTTTTAAGTATAAGATGTATTGTTCGACAAAGTTATGGAACAGTTTTAATTTGTATAATGTTTTTAAATTAGTGAACTGCTTAGTGTTACATTTATAAAATTAAAAGCTTAATGGATGCTTTTAATTCATGAAGTCCGTATAACTATTATTACAAATATTTTAGGAAACTAATTATTATATTATTATATTACTTCTAATACTTTTGTTAACACCTGCATTTAGTGCACCTACATAAGTCACTGATAACCTGGATAACTAATGAATACCTAATTATATATATCGTTACAGTTCTGAAATTGTAAGGGGCGGAGTGTATCAAGATTTTACACATAATTACCAAGTCATAAATCATAATATATTTAAAAACTTAATTTTTGTCGTATTGCCCACTCAATTGAGTTTTTTTTAATTAAAAATCAAAACGCCCGGCAAAATGAAATATGATGTCGTATCAACTTAATAGATCGTTCGTTTTTCGTTATAATATTTTTAGACGTATACAATTATTTGAGATAAACAGTTGAAAAACTTTCTAAAACCAATTGTTGTAAAAGTCACTGTCTTCGATGTGGCTCTTTAATTACAAGTCGAGTCCTATGTATAAAACCCGAAGACCACCGCCGTTTTTCTACGACTCGCTGCTGTGGCTCAGCTGCACCCGGGCCGCAGTTGTATATATGCTGCAGCAATACGTCAGTCAACATGTCATGTCAAGTCACAACTCACAACTATAATATTACATTATAATACACATTACTATATATTACTATGTATATTACTATATACACCTACTATAGATATATATAGAACGATTCACAAAGCAAGCTCACTCCATTCTACTCCTTCGATAATAATAATATGTTATTTTAAAAATGAATTTTTGTAATTTTACAGAAATTGTTATTTCTAATTGTTATTATTATATACAGACCGCAACATAATATTTTCAAGTTCTTGACATTTTAGTACTAGTAATCTAAGGACCATCCTACGGAAATGCAAATTTTTGTTTTTCAAACATGAACATTTTTACTTTGAAATATTTAGCGGATAATATCGTCAGTTATAATTTATAAAGATGGCCCAGGTACCTATAGAAAATATTAGACCCAATTTTCATCTACTTCATATTTTTGTAAAATAATTTTAAGGACTATTAATTATCCTCATTCCTCAGTAGATATAAACATTTAAATAACCGAGGAACTATACTCGTTCAAATTTTAAATAAGGAACGTTTTCTAAAGAACCATCCATAAATGAAAATATTAATTAACAGTATAAAAAGGGAGGGGTCCTTATTTAAAAAAAATAGAAGTTTAAGTAGGTACTACAAAAAATCTCAAGAATTTGAAAATATGGTCTTATAAGCGTGCAGTATTTCAATAACTTAGAATTCGAACATATTCATTATTAAATCAAAAAATGGTGGTAAGAATACAAGGTGAATTACCCTGTATACATATATATTGGGAAGGGAGACGACACTTACCATTGACCGTGTCGCAAGTATTTTTTCCGTTAAAAATTGTTTTATTTTATTCCTTCAAAAAGAAAAAAATGTAACTGTAGGTACTTGTAATGCACGTTCAAGTTCACGTATATACACAGTACGTAATAATAAGTATCAACGCGGTAAGTATCTCGCGTCTCGACGATGATAATATAGGTAGGTACCCTTCTGATGGTGAGTCCCCTGTAAAAAAAGTCCCGGTAAAGCACACGAAGCTGCGCAACATCAACTGCCATCGAAATAAAAACAATATTATATAACAACCTTTCCGTAACATAAATCGCGTATAAGAGCTTATAATATTACTATATTGATTTGGGTACGACGACGTGCGATTTATATAATATTATACATAATAATAATATATACAATTTCGTATTAATAATAATAATATTAGAAATATAAAAGGGGCGGCGGCGGCTTCGCGTCATAATCGCAGTCCGCAAAACGTGACTGGAACGATAGAGACGCGGACGGCCTTATAACCCACATAAATATATATTATGTCTAATATACCTATGTAGGTGGGTACACGGTTTTTAATTTCTTAATATACTGTTGGCCGGGCGGCGTACATTTCGCGCGGAAAGCTTTTAACGCCATTCGTGCTGCCTGCGTGTTATAATATGGTAAAAATTCACCAGTAAAAATTAACAGAATTTTATTATCTACGCGTATACGACGCTGCAGTATAATATACCATAATATACGGTATAAAAGGCCGACGACGCCGATGTGCGACCAAGTGCTCGGCAACAGTGTATTATAGACACATATATTTACACCGATAAATACGACCGGAGGTCTAAATGAGGGGGAGTGGATTTTAACCGACTCTGTACCTATACGGAGGCTGTGGTATTGCACCGTCGTTAGACGATCTCCGCGCGGTCGTAAAAACGCTCGCGCGCGCTTTCTGTGAGTGAACCGGAAGAAAATAACACACTATAATGCTCGTTTTATATATTATATATTGTTATGTGTGAGCGTAAATTATGTGACGACGACTTAGTGGTCCCACTCGCCCGCTCCGAGAAGAAAACGTCGTGTCGTCGTGTTATAGTGCAGTATTACTGCGTTAGTGTTGTTTTTTTTAGTACGTCGTCGTCGTCGTCGTCGACGGTGCAATGTTTATTTTTTACGCCAGGACGTGCTGGATTCGAAAGTTTTTAAAAATAAAACGGCCGACGCATAATATTATCGTATATATATATACGACTTAGAGACGGCCTGCGGACGACTGTCGCCGAGAATATATTATTATTGTCATTTATGTATTACAATGTGTACAATACTACAGAGCGCTTCTCTTTATCGCCAACACTCGTAAAACGGCGGTCGTTAATTTCGGATCAAAAATCGAAATCTTAATTTTTACTATAATTTTTTTTATTTTCATCCGTATAGGTAGCTATTGTACCTATATTGGCAGTTTTTCTTCTTTTTGCATATATTTACTATATTATGCTAAATTAAACAGTTTAAAATCCAGATAAGACCAATGAAGTTACGATGCGCAAGCTATCCACGTTCATCTAAACGTGGTTATAAATTCAACTGAATGGAAAGCAAAACTATTTAACGTTCGATGTTCGATAATAATTGTACGTTTAAATAACTAAATAACTTTATGGACGATATCTTATTATTAAATTGTAATTTTTTTTTTTCATTTTTGGAGCCACAATGACGAGGAGTGTGGAATGTAGATTTACATGGATAACGAGAGCAACTATGAACGATTGAAATTTAGAAGCAATTTTCAAATTTCCCAATTATTATAAAAGTATATAAGTATATGTAGGTAGTAGGTACCTATATGGGATTTAATTTTTTTTACCCCAAGGCACGAACTAGGAAAATAGTGTTAAAAAGAACCACACTCGGTGATGATAATAGGAACATTTTCGTAATACGCATTCCATTTCAAAACGTAATACGTAATACTCACTACACTCAGAATTTAAAAATAGCATGTATTAATAAATATGAAAAAAACAAAGAAACACCATTAAAAATCACTATTGAAAAAAATCTTGAAACGCAATAATTGACTGATCTTAATGTATTTATAATATAAGTCAGGGGTGGCCAAACTTTTATTGATTAAGATCTACTGAGAGTATATTTTTTCTTTTAGGATCGACTTTTAGAATGTAAAAAAAATATTTAATATTAATAATATACATATTTATATAAATAAAAAAAATAAAATGTTATCTAAAATGAGTGTTTCATATTAAATTTCTAAATACTTTTAAAATGTATTAACATTTTACTGTTGATGTAGAAGCGTGTCGTTGCATATATCATGGCCAAACGAAGATTCCGTGCTTAAGTCTAAGCCTAACCTACTCAGATTTTATAAATTTCATGTGAAAAATGCCATTTAACACTAACAGGTTAATCCGAAATATATGTATTTAATAACTGAATCTACTAAATGACAAATGTATAAGAATAATTAATAAATTCTAACAAGGGCATCGACTTAGAAATCGTCCAAGATCGACCATTTGGTCACCCCTGATATAAATAATATAGATGTAATATTATTACAACTCTTAAACAGCGTATTTTATCGTTGAAATGCCTAGCCTTATACCATAATATTATATGGGCGGTGCTCCGCCCTTCGGTAAAAAAGTGGTACAAGTCGATTTGAGTATTTTTGATTATTATATACGATTTAAATGTCCTACGTAGTTATGATTACCAAACTATTTGATTATTTTGTGAACTTAATCTTATCTAAATTATCTGTGACAAATGTAAAAGACATTATACCTATATAGTCGGTACGGAAATCAGTCATTTTTTTTCATTTCTTGAAAAGTACTGATTTTAACCAATTCCCTTTTACTCACATATATTATAATGTACCATCCGTCTATATATATATAAACTCATCGGGAGACGGTTGACAGCTGCAGCTATTGTGTTAGCCCTGGAAAACAAAGCTGCACATGTTCGCAAGGCTCGAGATGAAATATTATATTTTATCGTCGTTGTACATTTTATATTATACAAACGAACGATTTAATTTAATTTAATAACAATATTATATTGCACTGCTGTAAATGCCGTTGTCGCCGCCGCTGTCTATCCTACTAATGGATTTCGGATAATTCGGTTATTGCGGGCCGATTTAATTGCGCGGGGCAATGATGATGATATTATTATAAAAACTACGTCCCTGCAGCAGATATAGAGAGAGCTGACTGAGCCAGTCGGATGTCCACCCGTATAAGCGTACTGCAATAATAGCGGCGATATTTCATCTTAATCAAATCTCGACGAGTAGTGCGATGGAGGAGACTGCGTGTTGTGAGGGGGTGAAGAACTGACGCCACTGTCTACGGGCCATTTAACCCGAAACTATACAACACCCACACCCCCCCCCCCACCCACACGGCCACACTTGCACACACACGCGCGTGTGCTGCTCCCTAAAATAGTAACATTATTTTTTCCCTCGTTTTTTTCCACACAAAAACTGGCGGCGGCTCACTTGAAATACGCGCCGCCACCTTTTATTATTATAGTACTACTACGTGTATAGTTCGCCAAACGCAAACGGCCACAGCTGACGTAAACTACCGCCGCCGACGTTATTATTTTATTATTATTACATAATGTATATATATATATATATATACGGGCGTAATTACGGAATAAAATAGGCACGGACTTTGGGCGCCGCGGGGTGGGGGGTTGAGGCGTGTGGTGGTACGAAGGAGGAAAAAAAACACGCTATAAAATGTAAAAATGTGCGGTGGTTTTGGGTGTTGTGGACGCGTCGGGCTCACGAAAGGCGGAGGAGGGTTGCGCCATAACATTACTGCGCTCACTCTCTCGACTTTTTTTCTTTTTTTTTTTTTAATCAAATGACCCCGAGAACATATTACGCAGTACGTGAGTGCTTGTTAATACTAGCTAACAAACGACGGGTCACTACAGCAGTCAACATCAGCAGCCGTTTTGTTCGACAACATAATAATATAATAGGTATAATAATATAATACCTATATTATTGCAATGCCGGCTGTTTGACTATTGACATCAAGACATCTGCAGGAATTCTGCAGGTTATTAAAAAGACGGGTCGTCCAGGGTTAAATTATATAGCCTGTGGAGTGTTTAAAACAAAAAATGCTAATCAAAAGTATTTAGAATACTATTTAAAAAAAAAAAAATTATTAGGAACTTATTTAAAAGGTACTCTTGAAAAGTTTAAATGTAAAAAAAAATCAAATAAATTAAAAACAAAAAACAGCTATTATACCTATACTTTTATATTAAATAATTTAATGTAAAAAATATCCTTATATGATACACAATAATTACTATGATAATAATAGGTCTTATAGCCTACAGGTGTACAGCAGCCATAGCTACTACAGTAGGGTAGTTATTTAGATACGTACATTACGCATTATTGGATCATTTAACAATTCACAACGGTGATTTCTTCGACAGTAAATTTGTAGAGGGAAATATTAATCGTGTAGATTCTAGATATTCACTCATAAAACACACAATAAACATTAGATTGAATCAATTTTATTGTAATTGAAGCACTCTACATTTTCAGAAATTAAAAAAAAAAATACCTGTATTAAATCTGCAAAGATTGTCACTGCGGACAAACGCACTATAGTAGGTACCTATATACTGGCTCCTTACCAGAGGGGTATTTGACGCACTTAAAACAATGATGCATAGGTACATTACTCCGCTTGTAACAAACGTTACCGACTCGTAAAACGCAACGACAATTACACGCTTGTACAACAAAACCTACACACACATCTCGTGTCACGCGGTGCACGTGTATAGTGTGTATAATGTTATGTTTTGTGTATATGAGTATAGCTTTAATTGGGCAATATATACCTATATAAGTACATATATAGTATTATGGTTGTGCGTGTGTATGTTTTTTCACCCCCAGATTAGGTATAAAAATAACAATATATGTGTACACCTCAAACCATTTTCCGTGGTAAACATATATTATAATCGTAAGCGCGAACTTATTGTTTAAAATATTATTGAGACGATATATATCGACATCATCGCTAACACAGTATACCTATACACACGCATGTCGACAGCTCTGTTTCATATTTGATAATACTTTGAATATCAAAGTGGTGAGAGCGTAAGCTATACCACATATTATATACCTATAATACGCATATAAACTACACACAAACAATAACAATTTCTAAGCTTTTAACAGTGCGAGGTATACCTATACACATAATAATATGCAATATCAAACGGAGTTAAACGTAGTGATGGGACGTAAAATATTTGAGTATATAGTGTCAATTACTGTCAAATGTGCCAGAAATCACAGGAAAAAAAATAAAAAATATGATAGAAATCAAAAAGATAACTACACATCAATTATTCTGCCAAACGCGGCATATTGATGTATACTCAAAATTGTGTAGTTACCTGGTACCAGTGTTCGAAACGTTCACTAAAAAATGTAATTCATTCGTGTTCGCTTTCAGGGTTTAAAAAAGGAACTTCTTCACGTTCACGTTCATGTTTTGAATATTTTATTTATATGAATTGTTTAAATACTCATACAAAGTTGTGGAAATCATAATATTATTGTTGTTATAATTCGAGCAGTGCCCACTAGAATTTCACTTATTTAATTTTTATAATTCGTTATCAAATAAATTTAATATATGAATATTGAAATAGAAAAATTTTAGTAATAATAATATTTATACATATCATTATATTTCTTGAATGGTAAATCAATTTGAACGTCTTAAATTTAATATTGTTCAAATTCATTAAAAATATAATCTTCGTCCACGATGGCGTTCTATTAAAAAAAAAACGAGTGACGTTCTCGTATCATTCACTAAATATGATCGTTCATGAACAACGATCATACTGAACACTGCGCCAAATGATATTCAGGTAGGTATTGGTGTACCTATGGATATGTGGTTTGTGCCAACACCTAACTTTTTATTATTTCATTTTTCATAATTAATATAGTTAGTTATTATTTTTATATAAATGCAACGAATCAAAGAAAATCTCAATAATTTATTTTGAATAAGGGTCACTTTCAACATTAAACGATATAATAAATTTTGTATTGAATAATATGTTGATAAATTCACCTTTATTTTGTATGAATTTATTATACTAATACCTCGATATCTCGAAATATAATATTATGTGAATCATGAATATTTTTAAAATGTGGTGTCATAATGAATTTTCCTGACGCAATTCACGTAATAACCTATTCAATTTCTAATAAATGTATAGGAAAAAAAATATGTACATAGGTAACTACATTTTTAATTTGCGATAAAACCTCCGGCACAAAAGATGTAGGCTATTAATAATATTCAGGAAGTCTAAACACAAATGTCGAAATTTACGAACGTCGTAATATTTTAAGAGTATATTATAACGATGGAATTGTTGTGCTCAGAAATAATAGATCCTGGACACCTCTGTAGGTACTGAATGTCGTATCGTGCCAAATATTACGAAATTGACATAATATGGCTAATCGTCGATGATTATTAAATCATAATATATATTATTTTAACGAAAAAAATGTACAAATTAGCCACGAATCGCTCGGCTATTATGTATATTATGCGATTCAAATTAATTTAATGTCCGTTACTCTCGTCTTTTCCGTGTCGCGTGGGTCGTACATTTGGCAAGGTACCTACGAACTGGGAAGGGCGACTTGGCACGTTATCAATAAATAATATAACAGATTACCCGTCGTAAATTATACAGGTTACATATATTATTATTATTATAATATTGTAATATCTAATATTATATGGCAGAGTAAATTGCGTCTTACAACGACTATGTCATATTATGCGTATAGTACGCTCTATGCGAGTTTACAGCAAGCACAAAGCGCTTTTAAATTGAAACATTGTACACGCATACGATTACGAGTACATAAAGTGTAGAATTTATCGAAAACCGAAAAACGCGTTAAACAACCGCATAGCTGTTACAATAATAATTTTCTCGATAAGAAAATCTAACGTCGTGTACGCATGATATATATAATATAGGTATTAAAAGAATATGCGCGATAATACAATTGGCACGCGATGATTATTATTATATCGTAATATAATTATTATTATTATTATTATTATTTTTTACACGCGTTTTCCGAAATCGATTTCGTTCGTAAGGCGAGCACGGTTATTCCCGCGTCAAAGGATTTTTGGCCCGTGGGTTCCAACACAGCTGATTCAACCCCGGTTTTGTTTGCGCCCCCCCCCCCCCCACTACACACACACACATACCCATTGTATAGCACGTATACGACTACGACATTCGGTGGAATAAATTTGTTTTATTTTTCCTCCGAGCAAGACGACGACAATCGTTTTCGACGACCGTGGTAGTTGTCTCTACCACTACAGCTATATACACTTATATATATACCTAAATAGTGTGTGTGTAAGTGTGTGTGTGTGCGCGTGTGAGTGAGTGTGTGTGTGTGTGTGTGTATGTGTGTATGTTATGTACCGTCACCGCCGCTGTTGTAGTGGTGCGGAAATGTTTTCCGTCCTGTTTGTTCGCCAAAAACATCATCAACAGCGCACACGCACAACGAGAGAAGAACTGCTGGAAAGAGAGGACGATAGGAAGCGTGATGAAATATAAAGAAAATAATAATAATGAAAAAAAAAAGCCTACTGAAAACATGTCGCTTACACATTGCGTTTCACATTGTAATATTGTGCGTATTACGAATGTTTACCGGCCTGCGTTGTTTTTTAATTATCGCGTGCGGAGAGGTGGAGAAGAGCCGTCTACACATATACATCTACAATACACAACGTACTATACGACAGCATAATAGCATAATAGATATTATAATATAGAACTACGGGTCAAATATTATAAAAGTATTATTTTCCATATGTCAACATATCCCTTTCCCTATTCTGTTTTCTTTTCTTTTTTTTTTAACTGTTATTTTTTGCATATTTTTTTGTCATTCGAGACATTATACCTAGTATTTTACTCTGTAAAGTGTAAACACTTCCACGAACCGTCAATAATCGACTTGAATAAAAAAAACATCGAATATTCGTATTATCCCGCCTGATACTCGTTATTGTCGTTATAATAGTCGTAGTTTATTTTATGCGCTCGTCAAATGGAATTTGTATTATAATAATGGTACAAAGGAAAGGTTAGGTTAGGAATTATGATGTGACATTAATAAGCAATTATACGATACGTGGTTATCAATCAAACGCGCATAGATATGATGTCTTGACGACTGTTTGGAAAAAAAAAATACATAAAATTCATGCAGTCAAGATAGTTTTAAGAACCGTAATTAACTTAACAACCGTATAGATAATTTTAATTTTAAAACTCGTCGTAATAAACATTAATTAAATACTCTTGTTCTGCTAGACGAAACAAGTCAACATCATGATATTATAATTATTATCATGTAATATTATAATATTATACTATACAAAACTATTTCGATAACAATAATTATTCCTCTAAATCGCTTTCATAATAATAATCGATATGCGATAGAGAGACTACGACAGACGTTTGATTTAAAACAAAAGAAACCATATTATGCCACAAGCGTTAAGTATTATAAGCGCTCGGAAGAAAAGATTAGAATTGTATATATGGATACTATTATAATATATTTTACTATGCACATTTATAACGGTTTATACTTCAATAATAATATATAGCCTTCGGTTTACAAGAAGAAAATAAATAATCGAGAATTGTCGGAAGTTATTTCGTCGGAAAACGCGTATTTTGAAGCAGTTAGAAAGTTTTTCGCTATTTTATTTATAGCCTTATCGATAGTTTCTGACTACGCCATTACGTATTCATTGTTCTGTGGGTATAATTTTTTTACGGCCAATAACAGTTCGCCTCGTTTCCAGCGACCGTTTTTTTATCGCGTAATGTGCGTAATGTTTAACTCAAGTTTTTAAGTACTACATCGGTTTTAATTGGAGTTGAATGAAAATGTCGACTCCCCACAGATAGAATAATGATAAAATGATTCCCCTGCGCACACTATATATAGGTACAACGCATTCGTCAACGGTCAACAACTAGACTACACGGTAGACTATATAATATTATGTATCATATTATATGTATACATATCAAATTTTGTGAAAGCCAAAAGCCATATGTTCTAAATAACATATAGGATATATAAAAAATTATAAATATATGTATATATATATTGAAAATATTCGATTAAAAAAAAATATATATATAATAGGTACTATGTGGATTAAAAATTAATTAAATTGCAAAAGAGACTTCATATTATATATGTATTTTATATACGTACTGTACAAAAGTCTATTATATATATTGTTCTCATACAATAGGTAAAGAGCAATTTCTAGATAATAAAAAAAAAACATTCACCCACCAATACGTTGGCCAAAAAAGTTTTTTCATTAGTTTTTATAGTTTTAATTTCGTATTTTGAAGGCAGTGGCAGCACTACAATACCATAAAAACAACTTTGATGGAAACATTCGAATTCATTATTATAATATACATTAAAACATATTTTTAATGGAGCGATGTGAATGTACTGTCTATTTAGAAACTTATTTGTATGTCATTTGTACCCTATGATATTTTGTACATACATAAAGCCAATTATTTTTGTTATAAAAAACATTAAAATATATATATTATTAAACCATAATATTTAATCGAAAAACACGGGACAGAAACATTTATTAATTAAACATGTCATTCGTAAAAATATTCGAAGTAATTTATTTTCTGTTTTGCTCTGTAGTTGAACTTTTATATAGGTAGGGATTTAATTAAAATAACCTTTTTAACTGATAAATAAACTTTTTTAGAATTCTATATCACTATAAATCGAATTAAATGAATTATAATTACCAATAAATAAAGATTAACTTACAAAAATAATAACATTAACAGTATAATATAATTAAATAAATCTATAATGCTTTATAAACTATTAATGTTCAAACTTTTAATCGAATTTAACTTTTTGAGTTTTGTTTTTACTATATAGAACGAACAGAATAATATTATACTTTTTACACTTAAATTAAATGTAATATGATTATATTTATTGAATGCATATTTCACGGTGTTTCGGTAGGTACATGAAATGCACGTCCCTGAAGATGTAAGTCAGGTGTCGGGTATAGATAACTTATAAGCGTGTTTTAACATTTTAATTTATCATATTTATTTTTATAGATAAGAACAATGTTTTTTCACTAATAGGTAAGTAGATGATCTACCAGCATTTGTATAAAAAAACAAAGCTTGTAACTAAAACAGCAAAACAATATACGATTTATTAAAGATGGGAGAGGGAGAGAGGGTGAAAATCGTGTGTAACTTTATTATGTTATACATAATAACATAAGACGCTACAGAAATACAATAAACTGCAACACAATCAAAGTCGGTACACACGCGGGACGACAACTATGCAGTCGCTGTCTTGCGGGAGAGACGAGTGTCCTTATATTACATTAAAGAGAACACGGTGCTCGTCTTGTGCAGGAGGCACGCAGACAACAACCCCGCTCATACTCTTGGGTTTCTTATTCCAAAAATACTCGTATATGTCGAAATGATAACACCACGATGGCACAGGGGAGGCGGTCGTTGGAGTGGCGGTCGTAGCGGTGACAAACACCCCAACGTCGAACGACTCCGCGTATATGTGCTGTACAAAAACATATAATATATCAGAATACGATACCCCGCGGTGATGTCCAATACAGAACATATAGGGATTGTCGTTATATTATTCGGTTTCGTACAAATACAATTACGCGCGTGCTGCAGTATATATTATTATTTGTTCTAGCGACTGTAGAAGACTTTTGATGAATTCCAGAGCACAGCATATATTATATTATTATATGAGAAAAAGCGACCGAGGATATATTTATATTAAGTCTTATGTGTATCGTCATATCGTTTGCTCCCAGTACGAGCAAAAACACTGCACGGATATATATTTGTAGCCTATACTGCAGAGTGTGTGGCGTGCGGTGCAATATCAAAAGAATAGTTTCACGAATCGCGAGTTCTACAACGTTACAGGTGTATATACAGACGAAAATAAAAATAAATATTATATGGTATATAGCGAAACGAAAAAATGAAAAAATAAATCGTATTTAAAAACAGTAATTTAAATATAAAAAAAAAAGTAAAAATTATTAAGTATAAAAAAATTGTTAAATTAGATATTTTAGAGATTGACAATTAATACATTGTAGTGTCATGTTAAGTGTACATATAAAAATAACAATGATACATTTTTCATTAGAGATTATTTTAAGTCAATTTTATTTTTATTCAAGTTGAAAAATAAGAATTTAATTTTTAATCTTTAAATATTATAAAAGTAAAAGTTCCCGAGGCGAAACTTCGAAGGAGAACTTCGTTAAATTTTTCAAACTGTACGGATAACTTGTTCTTGTTCTAAATCCTTTTAAATAATACGATGTAATTATCTCAAAAACTTTGGACGCATTAATATGTGGTATAAGCAAACGTTCTATGACAATGCAGCATACAATTAAACGAAGACACAATCACCCTTTATGTGCAGTTGGAATTAAAAATGATCAAAAGTGGTATAAGTATAGTTTAAAAAAATTTCATTAGGTATATGTTTAAATAAAAAATACAAATGTGACGTTTTAAATTAAACGAAAACATTATAAAGACCTAGGGTAACATACATCCGTTTTCATCATCGTCGCCCCATCGTGGCGCCATACATATAATATACGTCTCAATGCATATAAATTATATTAACAATTATTAAAATAATCTAATAAAACATTTTTTTTTTTTTTAAATCCACCAATTGCATTCCGCTATGTATATGTAAGCTTCGCTGCTGCTGCAGTTGTCGTCGGGTTTGTACCAGCACGCAGAGAGGATTATGTTATTAGATTAACAGTAAGTTATAGGGGCGAGGAAACAATTCCACTAAAAGCTTAAACGCTTAAAACGGCCGTGCTCGTAAAAGAGTTCTACACTTCTGCCCCTCTTAGCCACATTTCCGCCCTGTGAATTTTGGATAATCCCATACACCGTAATAAATTGATAATAATTCAAAATTCCGTTAGTCATAAACAAAGATAATTTCTCGGTAATATGCAATTTCGCTTATACGAATCCTGATACATTAATTTGAAGTGGTTTTCAAGCGTAACAAAATATGTTAAGTGTTTTAAATTCAATTTTCAAAATCAATGCGCAGACGTTTAAACTAATTTGATTCCATATAATATATCCAATTCAGTATAATGAATACTATTGTATATATACACGCTATAGAGTTTAAACACTATATACAATCATACAGATGCACAAGGTAATAACCATCTCTACAAAAAATCCAGATATTTTCGTGGCATACAAAATATTATGCTAATTTATTATAAATTGTTATGGTGATTGTTTAGTCGAAAAATAAATGACAAAACGAAAACGTTATGAGTATAAATTATCATGTTTTTTAAAATTACAAAATTAATTTAATATTGTTCTTGTTGCGCAAAATCATATTATAAATAATAATATAGTACCAGCTATTATATTATACGTATATTTCTTAGAAAAACAGTGAGAATTTACTTTTACTTGTTTTTAACAAAAAAAAAACTTACCTAATAATATAATATAAATGTGCATTACATACAGAAGATCAACAACAAAATAGTTTTAAAAGTTCAAATACAACTTTACAGAATTGTGTACCTACCATGCTACAATAATAAGTATACAACAACAGTAAAACTCGTGGACGAAAAGAAATGATAAAAGTTTGACAAACATACGAAAATTAATCAAATCCGAACATTCTAAAAAGTAAATAGATAAATGACCGATTGCAAGGTTTTATTATACACACTGTGTATAATAATATTATATGTTGACAACGTAATTTACCATCATTCTCTGGTTTAGTATATATTTTTTTCGTTTCTTGCCCGTTGCTGCTGAAAATGACCACTTCCGGTTTTCATGCTGCCTATAACTGCACCGCATATATGTGACGCTGCACATACGCTGCAGTGTGGTGATCAGATTTTGTCCACCCGGGGGACGCGCGTTTCCGGTCGTTGGCTGTATAGTGATGGTCATGGAAGGAAAAACAACCCAGAGGATAATATATATATATATATAATATAATAGACGGAAAGCAAAAGAAAACATTTTTAGTGCCTACACGTGGCCACAACATATATGTGCATTAAGCCTTCTCGATATTTTCGAACAAACCCCAGTAATGGTCTAAAGGGGCACTCTACCCCTTGCGGTGTCACTTTACCACCCCCCGCGCAATATAACCCGATCCCGTTTGCTGCTCTCACCCAAACACAAGCACACACACGCACACACTCACGTCTTCGGGTCGGATTGCATTCAGCCGTGCACGCGATTTCATCGCTCCGAATTCCTGCTTGTTGCTGCGGTTTGGTGGCGGGCTGCGCCGGAAAGCTCCCCGAAATAGCGTATAGGGTTTCAAAAAAAAAATATATATTTATACATCTAACAATTCAAATTAGTGTCGACGTAAAAGTCACTGCGGTAACGGATCAAGAGAATCTCTTTTCTGCAGAGTAAATCGCGCGTATATTATATAATATGTCACTACGATATTATATACTATACCTATAGTGTTATTATACGCTACTGTGGAAGAGTACCGCAGCAGTGACCTAGGAAAAATATCAGGTCTAAGAATTATAGCTTGGTTCTCGATACGATCTCGCCATCTAAGATATGTAACGAGGATATAAACTCAATTTTAAATTTTTTATAATGAAGTCGATGTAGGTACAGTTAGTAAATTGTACGAACAAATTATGCATTACGTAACATGCAAGGTCACGTATATCTAACTAATACACATGGTTTTAGATACCTATATTTACTTATGTAAATACCTTATAATATAATATTATTCTTTCTGTCGTCATATTATAAAGCTAATAAATAAAGAAAACACTTGCAATTTGAACGTCCGTAGTTAGGTTATATAGTCATTTGTATATTATGTACTTATTGCTTCCGTGCATATATTAACAATTTTCCCTGATTAATGTCCATTCAATAAACGGTATAGTTTATATACAGGTATGTAGTGCAATTTCTTAGTTTTCGAATTATTGGAGTGTATAATAAATTTTAATAGGAATTAGCCAACCGCGATAGAGCTGGTTAACATTAAATCTTATTAACACCGCGGGCGCGTGCGTACGTCATAAACATCTACACTTTTAGGACGGTAAATTAAAGCAATTTAAACAACGACTGGGAAATATTAGTAAAACACAGAACTTTCGTTTTAATAAGAATTACTTTATAGTAGTACTAACGCTGTGTCAATTAGAATAATGAATAAAACAAATTAAAATTAACATTGAGCTATAAACATTAACATGCGGTGTAAATTGTGTGGTATAATATTAATAATATAATAGTTATATCTCAAGTTTTGGTACAAGAGAATTAAAATTATAACCCAGCTGACATAAATCAGATGGTATTATTGTAAGTAAGCATGGCGTTAGATAACTACCTATAAACGAAAACAAATTTTATCAAACCAGTATATAATATAAAAATAGTAGGTACCTAATATCGTCCGAACGCTAGTCGAATTAGACTTTAAGATTTTATAGTCGAATAAAGAATATAGATATATCTATTTATTATAGTAAAAAAAAATGCTACAACAGTAACTCAATATGAATAAATTAACCCTTAAATTAACTAATATTCGGTTCGGTGAATCGTCTAATGGTCACACATTATTCAAATATTATACCAAACGTACCGTCTACCTATACTAATATAATATTTCAAGTATACTCACTATAATACCAATTGTAACGACTCGGCCATTTTACTGTCGATATTAGTCTATAGATATTATTGTGAAATAATATATTACCTGAAAAACAAAAATAGACACAACCGTTAATAATATATTCATATGATTACTATATATTATCACGCGCCGTTAATTTTCGAAGTGGATTAAAACGTTACATGGTAGGAATAAAGTTTATTAAAAAGAAAAAAGAACGCTTGCATTACTTTGTATACGTATATGTGTGTACAACAACAACGGTCCCTCGGAAACCCGAAAGGGAATAATGACCTTTATGCGGGGTGTGATGGGGTGGAGTAGGGTGCAGCGGGTTAACGTTTGGATTCACATAACAATTGAATTAAGTGTGTTCTATTACATTTTTAAGCTACGTTTTGAGAACTCACCGCCCTGTACAGTAGTAATGTATGGTGAGCATAATATTATGATTAAGTGGGATGGAAAAACGAGAGTGCACTTGTTATAGCCTATATAGGTACAACGACGGGAAAGGGGGAAATGAATAATTCTGTTGAACGAATGCGTATTATATTATAATAATAATAGTAGTACGTGTGGCCCACTGGCACACAAAACCCGAGAAAAAAAACACAAAAACACCGACTGCTTACTTATAATAATCGCACTGACGATGATTTATTCGTTTTATGTAATATTCGTAAGACTGTGGGGTGTGACATAATATAATGGGTGGTGGTTGTTTACGGTAAAGTTTTTTCGGACTTTTATATGCACTTTGTACAAATATAATAATGTGGTTCGTTCAAAATATATAGAACGCGGCATTTGTTTGACTTCAGTACTGACGAATATTGCGGCTTCATGTCCGAATCCCCTCAAATACAATTTGAGAGTTTGTTGACGGTGTTATAATTAAAACTAAAAACAAATTAATTTTTACCGCGTTTAAAATAAATATTTCAGTTTTGCCACCACAATATCCGTCCAGTACGGCGAATTTGTTTTGAAGACATGCTCGATATATTATTATGCTAATTAATAATAACAATAAATCAACATCGAATAAAATCGTGAAAAATTATTAATTGTAAAAATATAAAATCAATCATAAATCGTTAAAGGTGTAATTAAATTGCAAATTACTTGTTTTAATTACCAAACAATGATGAGTGTCCCGATTATTTCTTTCTGATAAAAACAATCCCAACAAGTTTTTACTAAAAATCTATCAATAATTAATTATTTAATTATTCACAAAATAATTGAACATCGCATATATTATGATTATTTTATTATCTCGATTTCAATTTATCTTTATTTATATTATAGACTAGATATTATTAAATATTTTTAAATATTTTTAAAACGTTACAAATATAAATTATTTCTAAATAACATTTATATCCGTTCCCGTAATAATTATCAAACATAAAATGTATTCAAGTATTGACCAATCAATACATAAAACATACATGTAAACGAAAACATTAATTATGTAGTAAAATCCATCGTTTATGCAGTGATGTGTGGTTTTTCATTAAATTGCAAAAGTAACCATTTGAAATCGAGGAAATTACAAATCAATATTTACTAATATAATTATATTATTGACATTTTCGATACGAATTGAGTCGTAAAGTTAATTAAATAGTTAGTAATATTGGTTTTTGAATAATAATATAATAACCGTACAAAAAAATGTTAGGTATATACCTACTTCAGATAGGTATACTTAAAAATAACATAACAAAGTTGTTTTTAGTAAAATGTCTAGTACATTATATTGAGGTAAAAATAATGTCACAAAATGTTATTAATGACCGATATATCACCTAACCTATCGTTTGAAACAATTATGAAAATAAATCACTCACTATATTATAAAGTGTTAACAAGGTGAACGAAAACTGTGATATTTGGCAAAAAAGGCGATAGCAGTAATAACAATCACAACGTGGTGTCGATTGTTCTGGACGTTTGGCAAAATAAACGACTTCCAGTTGAAAGGACAAAAATTCAAGCTGACGGAAAACCCACGAAGAAAACGTCATTCTCTCACTCTTTTTCTATCCCCCCTCATCGGTGGTCGTCAAGAGCAAACAAGTGGATGGGCCCTGACAGAATTTTTAAAAGGCTATCGGGCGAAACGGAAAATCTCCACATCAGACTCGTGTACGAGACATACCCTTCCTTATATAGTACTCGCGCTTTCAACAGAGGGTGAAAAAAATACATTTAATACGCTGTCAACCAATCGATCAGTTATTTTATTTTAGTTTCGTATCCACTATCCTGCAAGCTCCATCGCCCTTCCATAAACGCGGCGCTCGGTAATTCATCAAAAAATATTTATAAAAAAAAACTTTTTGATTCTATCCTAATTGCTGATGGTAAACTTGGGGTGTCGTCTTATATAACTTCACTTCCCCAAACATTTCCAAAACATTATTATTGGTGCCAAAAGATAAGGGCGAGATTATGCAACGCGTTCGCAATCAAAGTACAGACTTTCAAAACGAAAATAAGTTAGGAAACAAATTTTAAAATATATATATTTATTTCCAACAAACTTTCCAAATATTATTACGGCTATTGATAAACAGAAAAGAACTCAACGCCAAAATGGATTCAATTAAAAATAAAAGTAAAACAGGTATCTGATATAATAATATAAATATATAATACAAAACTAGTTAAGAGGTATAATCGACAATTTCGAAAGACGATTTTTCAAAATAAATTTAAGAATCATATTTGTTATATATTTTGCTAATTTTCCGCTTGATTAAGTTATTTATAGTCCATAAATAGAAACACATCGATATATTTTACACTTGGCCAAACAATGTAGTTCCCATAGATCAGATCATTGGTCTTTATTACAAAACGGCATGTCGTCATGCCTCATCACTGCACAAAACCGGTACTTTTTAATAAAATTATACGTCACAAAAAACATCGAACCTATATAGCTATGAGAAGGCACCTACATGCAGCATTGTTTATAACATTTTAGAATCCTATTTTATTGTGAAAACTCTATTGAAGAGCTGATATTGTAAATAGTACCTAAGTAGTAAATAGTAAATATTCATACTTGTATTACTATTATAATTATTAATTTAAAATAAAAAATGTTTAAATATAAAAAAATATAATTATTCATGTCCAAGAATATTCTGTGTCATTGATGATAATTAAAAAAAAACTCACAAGTAATCTTAAAGCAGTGTTCAATAAAATTACCCTCACGATGTAAACAGTATTAATCCTAGTATTGACATTTGAAAGTTATTAACTTATTATTGAATAGTTAATTAAATGTCAATAATTTTATTATGTAAGTATCTACCAACTGTTGTAACTATTCACTATTACACGTTATGACTTATTTGTTACATTTTAAATTGAATGTCACTTAATAATATTATAATGATTGCAGAAACCCCATTTTTTTAATTTAATTATGCATATTTTCTAATTCTGTTTTTGGAATTTTTAAGTAGATATATACTTAGGGACAATATTTTCAAATACTTGAATTGTACTTATAATATACCATTTAAAGAATGAAGCAATCATGTGGCAATAAAAACTTATTTTTTCATATTAGGTCGTTGTTTTTCCTGTAAATTGTTAATAAGATTATTTATTTTTATAATTCGAATTTCGAATGAGTATTTTTTGAATTAATAAACTTTTTAAGTGTTCTAAATACTAATTATACTTTTCGAGATACTCACCTATGTGTAATTACTAAGAGCTATGATGATTTAAAAATTATATTGCAAGATAGCATGCATCTAATAACTATAGGTACTAGATTAAATATAGATATATTTTATATGTATGTAAAACCATTTTTACATTAGCAGTTTACACTTTTTTATCATCCTAAGTATATACGTACATTATACCGATACATTTTAATAACTTAAAAACTACTCGTTCGAATGTTGATTTAGCTACATAAAAACTAATAATTATTTGTCTAACAATTTATATAGAAAAAATATTATTTATCATTTGATATAAAGAACTAAATAAGTTTGTATTATTGCTACAATAGATACTCGTCTTAAATGGTAAAAAAAAAATTGAAATATTTGAAAATGGGGTTTACGTTACTTGGTGAATCATCCTGTATACGCATGGCATTGATGAAACAGGATGGATATAATGTTTAATTAAAAATATAGCGTGGCCTAACGGAAAAGTAATGTATGAACTAGCTGTTGTGTTTCGAAAAGTTTAGATGGATTTACGACGAAAAGTGTTTGCGGCGTAACACTTAAAAATAAACTTTTTCACGAAAAAATGTTCGATATAACTTGTTCGTCATAAAAGTCATTATGGTCACTGAAACGAGGTTGAACTGCGTATAAGGATCATTGCGCTAGGTATATTAGCAGCAGCAGCACTATGTGTGTGCATTGGTTAACAAATAGTTAGAAAATTCTATTAGATTTCCTAGAAATGTAAAAAAAATAAAACCGAGCAGCAGCAGTACAAATCGCTTTACAGTCGAATGTATATATTGGCGCATGGACGCGTGACAAAATTACAGATAAGTGAAAAACACGATAAATGGTTGTAGGTAAGTACACCAAGGAATATATCACGTAAACGTCTAGCAACCGGATTTCACATAGCCTATAGTTTTTGTAAGTATCGTAAACACCGCGGTTTGGATTTAACCAAAAGCCGAATGCTCATTTTTATATAAAAATTTACTCGGGTCAAAAGTGAAAACATTAATGCTATTAGAATTAAAATATAATATACAAACAAGTCGTTTCAAGTGTTACTGTAAACAAGTATAAACACGTTATATATTATTAAATTGTTTTGTTTTGGTTGTCCATATTGTCACTTCAAAAAGTACAGCGAATACGTTTAGATTATATTAATATCTTAAAAAACAATAACGACATCCAAAATATCGTATTCAAATCGAATAATAAATTTATTTTATCTTGACTTTTGGTTGTTTCATCAAAATATATTATATAAATATGATTTATGGAGTTTCAGCGATGTAACATAAATTTAAAAAAACTGAATGAATTTTTTTTTTCGAAAACAAACATATGGGTTTCCCACACGAGATATCCAGATGTTTATCATATTATGCAATTGTCTCACAGTTCGATACACATTAGGAAAATATCTTTTACTAATTTATCTTTCCTGTGACGTTGGTTATAATATTTTACATTCAACACGTCATATTATTATGACTCTAATAATTATATTACACAAAATTACATACAATATTATATATACACGAAAAATATTATGGTTTTTGATTTTTTCCATTTTGTGACTAGATGTGAAGATATGCAAGTAAATCCTATCTGATTCAAAGAAATTATTAAAAAAATTGAATAGAAGATATTATATTAATTATGCACAATAATACACAATAACTTGTCAGACATAGAAATTAAATTTACTAATTAGCAATAGATTCGTTAGCTGCGTTAATCTACCATTGCGCATTGTTATACGATAATACAATGGAATGAGTAAATAATTATTATAATCCACAGAAATACAGGAAAACAATTAAAGCTAAATTAATTTGATGATTTGAATTATCCAACCGAGAAGACAAATAAATCATATTATTGTAATAATAATTTGACGTCAATATTTTTTACTTACATTAATCTCGTATTATATTGTATCTACCTATATACATATATATTATGTAGAATCAATACCTTTCTATGGTCGACGCGCGATGGTTTATTTTAATTTTATGACGAATTTAACTACTCATAGGTGCATATTATAGATTATAGATACATCTTACTCATCATAACGTACATTATAAAGAATTTAAATTGCAACAACAAATATTTTATAATGTCTCTATACATTTAGTACACAACAGTTCGACATTGCGTTTAAAATCAGGTGCTTAGTCAACTAACAGGTGACGACGATTTTTTAGTTAAACGCGTACTGCAATATACACAGATCCCATGTGTTAGGTACATCACTCCGTATAACGGTGGCAATTAGTTTTGTGTTCGACGATGAACTTTCCGGAGACAATCCCCAGTACGAACCCTTTAAATGACCTACCGAATTACATTCAATTATTCACAAACTTGGCCGATTCACTTAACCGAAAAGCCCAACGAACAATAAATTAAGACATGCATTATACCCCAAAAATAATGTATTACTATATGAAAAAAGAGCCATGGGCCGTTAAACTATATTAAACAATGGATCATTTTGTGTAGCTATAACCCACGATAATTAAAAAATAAGTTTTGTTGTGTGAAAGTTTCTGCAATTAACAGTCACCTATAATACGCGTTGTACTTTTGAATCTATCCTTATATTCTTTATAATATATATTAACGCGGAGATTAAATTAATTATAACCAACAGAGTACCTATCTACGATAGTTTGCATGAAAAAAAAACTATACATTATGATACAAAACAATAATAACAATAATTTCAAACTATATATCGAAAGAAATGTCAAATATTAAAGCTCACTACATTATACAATGTAATAACACTCGAGCGGTTTTTCGATACGACTCGGTTCCCGAATACTGTGAAATACTACGTGTAAATAATTAAACAGTAGCCGCAACAGGACCCAATAAATGGTAAAATGTTCGTATTTTTTAACGCAGGACAAAAATAAATAGATAGTCTATAATAGAACTTGTCTGAAAGGACGAAGGACGGAAGGATCGCTGAAATTCGTTGTTGTCTAATGTAACAACGATGGGCGAGAGAGGGGTTCGCTTTGTTTACTCTATATAATGTAGTAGCACTCTGCCATACATCGGTATATAATTACTAATGGAATACAATAGCTAGGCGAGGGGACACGCGGAAACTTGAGTCTACAAAAGTTTCTGATCCACGTGTGTGTTGTATATATATATATATGCTGTACGTGTGTACAGGTACGCGTAGAAGGGGCGTTGTATAGAAATTCAATCGAATGTAAACTGCACATCGAAGTTTGTTTGTATATACCATCGCGGTAACGATACCACCACCACCACCACCACTGCTGCAGGTAAAAACATTTCTCGTACACACCACCAAAAACCGTCATTATCGAAACACAAAAATATTCGTCCACTGAGAAACTTTGGACCCTCGTCGTACCGTCTCTCGGGGGAACGATTTCGGCGCATTTTTTTTTCCTTCATATATATTATTCCCGCGAACAAACCTAATACTAGTTGTTATTGTTGCGGTCAGACATACTTTGTTATTGAATGGGGACGTTTGACTATTATTTGAGACGACAAGGGATCTATATAGAATACTATCTAATTTACAATGGAAACAAAAGTCACGAGGGGAAAAATAGACATAATATAATACTATGTACCAATCTAGTAGTGGCTTAAGTAGGTAACGGTTTCTTAATGCACTAAGTTGCGAACGCAAATTACACCGCAACGTGTTCCTCGTGTATAAATAAAAACTAATTAGTGGCACAGGTACATTACGCTGATTAGACCACGATTACAAGTTCGAGTTACAACTAATCAATTTAAAACAATAGGTACGGTCTTAGAGAAACTTAAATAAAAATGATCGCAAACTTTAAACATCAAAGGTATAATTAATATTATTGTTAATGTTGATTCCTCAAAACATATATTTTGTACAATAGGTATTAGATAAATAATTGTATTATAAAAATGAAATCGATCCAACAAATGTATAACACCATACAGTTGTTACACTGCAGTTAAATAGTTTGAAGCAAAGAAAATAAATTCTTCTGGAATGTATATCACCTGTTGCTAGAAATAAACCAATTACCTATACAAAAAAAAAACACAAGATTTCACAATAATCTTGAAATTCAAAACGCCAACCTTTAACCTGTAGTTAAAAGCAAAATATTGCGTAACCGATTTAGCCATTCCGCGATCTCTACAAAACTATTGTTAATCACACGCATAAAAGATTAGCAATACACAATTGATTATTTAAATTTTAAACTAAATTAAACTATTCTATTGAGGAGAAAAGGTATAACATGAAACCGTATAGTATATAATTACAAAATAATAACAATAGGTATATATGCAAAAATCGAAAAAAAAATATACAAAATCCAATGGATACTGATGCAGGTGAAATTGGATATAAATCTGGATGTAGGTAAAGCAGAAAAAGTTATATTTCAATCAAATATATTATCTGTGTAACGTCCTGAAATGTGTTTACGACGGAAACCGCAACCACAACCGTAGGATATTCAATTCAGCTCGAAAAATAACAATATTTTACGTCTAGTACATGTCATTAACAAAAAAAAAAGTTGTATCATGTGATTTATACACACATTGATAATCGTGGGTAATTTATACATACAACATCAAGATAGGCTGCGATAGCCGTGTCAACAACGATTTTTAATATAAACGTTGACGTTTTAAAACATAGATATTTTAGGAAAATTCACATTTATTCTGTATTTTATACGACTTTTGTTTGTATATTCAATATTTACAATTATTACTTTAAATTATACTATTTTTTTTTTTTTATTATAAAAACCATTCGACTGAAGCTTACAATCACACAAGATAGATACTTAAGCATATAATAGTAAATAATAGGTAACAAAGCAGTATACCCTGTATAAAAGATACAATTTTATCACTGTACGAGATAATGTTATGATATAATTCAAATCAAATGAAATTAAAACGTTAATTTATTATTATGATTTTCAAGCGTAATAATAAATATAGGTACCTAAAACAATGTGACATCACACGTCGATCGACAAAATAAATATTTAAAACACTTGAACGTGAAGAGAGAACGTTTTTGTGAATCGTTTAACAATAATTTATATTAACATTCACGACACTTAAAACCACACCAGTGCTCTCTCACTTATTTTTTTTTTAACACCAACATAAATCATAAAAAAATATACACAATTCATACAGCGATGATCCTATTGATAGGCACAAGATAAAAACGCGGATAAATATAATTTATTTATAGATCGTAGTGATTTCCAAACGATACACGTTTCAGCTTTTAGTTTGACACGTCTGTCTGTCATAAAATCAATGCGTAGCTTTATTATAATATAATATTATAAATACAAACACTTGTATAAGCCTGATAAGATGAACATTTAAAAGGTAAACTTAGACGAAGCAATATAATATTAATTTAATGACATTTTAAGATTGTATTCTTCACACGTGAACCTTATTATAAGGTGTCTATCGTTTGTGGATTAACTTAAACTACCTATCTGTATTTACAAGTTATTGCACGTACACAGAATAACATTGTTTATTGTTAAATTGTTTTCAAATAAATACTTTCGATGACTACCTATAATAATAGACTGAATAGTCGAATACGCATCTGCACTAGCACTATTATATAATGTATATACAGGTTTTAAGTTTATCATATTATACTTATACGGGCATTAAAAAATCATGATATTAATAAAAGTACGGGCATGCATTTTGATTTCGCATGTCGTAATGCTAAATTCCTCGAAACACCCTCTTAAATTTTCACGGTCCAAGTCATCCCTTTTTTTCAAGTGGGGATTACAATGGGTGATGGTGGTGGTGGTTTTGGCGTCCAAGAGTAAAGTTTCTCTTCACGCCGAAAACCGGCGACGGAAAAACTTCAAAAAAGTTTCCGGAAGCCTTGTGTCGCATAAATAAAACACACCCCCGTGACCTGTTCAACGGGCGTATGCATATTATTATTATGTGTAAACACCCAACTTGGCTATCACCCTGGAGCACGGCGCCCGCGTGCTATACAAGTATACAACTGCAGCTATATATATACAAAAGACACAGCGTATAGTATACACTCCACAACTATATTTTAACTGTGTACACGTCTGTAAAGTTGTTATTTATACGAGCGGCGAACGCTGCACGAGGTAGTATATGGATCTATGGATTATTCAGAGGGTGCTCGATTATTCAAAGAGACCAACCAACATGGAGAGAAGGCTTTACCTACACATCGGAGCGGAGTTAATGCATTTTAACTCGTTCACGGCCCATTAGACGATAAACGACGACTCGATGACCCGGATTCGAATAATTATATAAGGTTTGGGGTAGTGGTTTAGATGTGACTGCAGTGCGCATATTTGCCACTGACTCTTGGGAGACGAATTTAGGGGTAGTCGAGAGTACGGCCACAGCCAACACAACCGCTGCCACCACCACCACTACCACTACTAACGTTGACCCGAGGGAGTCCTCCACACCAACATAGGAATGACGGTTTCCAACAAATATTGTCGCTAAAGCCACTAAAATCTATCCTTTTGGAATGGAGAGATAACAGTTACTATACATAACTAGGCTTAACCCCACGAGAAAGCACTATCAATGAAAGATGTAAAGGAATATATAATATAAGAACGTAATTTATATTTACATTTAAGAGAACATTTATTATATACAGGTACTTGTGAATTAATGCAGATCACGACGTGTAGGTATTACACTTTATCAAATAAAAACAGTTTAGAACACGTTGGCCGTTATGAGATCCAAAACTAGATTTCACTGATATTTGTCTACAATACATTCGATATTGGACCTTAAAGTTTTTTTTTTTTATAATAAAATGTAGTAATTTTATAAAAGAAGTATTGAAAACAAGATATAAATTTAAAGAGCAATAAAATTATAATTATGACTATTGCAATGTAAAGAATTTACAAACAAATGGATAAACGGAAAGGATGGCATTTCAAATACATTAATATTTATTTTATATTTTACTATAATATAGGTCATAATATATTTTATAGTATTGCGTTGTTATAGTGGCTCATTAATATTTTAGTATAACTTACGTATAAGTTTAAAGATACTACAAGAATAACATAATTTAATATGATTAATCCATTATCACATTACACCAAAAACAGTACCTACAACTTCCTAATATAATTAGAAAAAATCAAAAAAGTTAAAACAGTACGACTCTTCTCCACGATGATTGTAATTCACGTAAGATATAATCGGTGAATAAAGAAAAGCGCTAAAAGAAGCAGATGGTATTGGAATACCAACTAAAAACGAATGTCAGATTTTCTTAAATAAAAAATATTAATAATAAATGTAAAGAAATCAATAAAACGGATCGTTTCTAATTAATTGTGACGTCCAAATTGAAGGATTTTATTATTATTATCATTATATTACTCCCGGCCTAAATGCAGGGGAGAAGGAAAATTCCACGGTTAAATGAACTCGGATGACAAACGATTCGAGGGGAGGGGTGCTTAAACGCACCGTAGCATTAAAGCCCTAGTATACAGGTCTACACACAAAGTGATTAATGATGTAAAAAATTTCTATACGCTAGCACTAGCTGCAGAGTTGTATACCATCGAGGGGAAAGAATTGCATCCACGAGGGTTTTAAAACGTATTTTCGGTATTTTTCACAAAAACTGCTAATTGTCGGTGAGTCCAGGGGGACGCCCGCCGCCTAGACACTCAAATAAGTTTATATACATTTATCTCGATTTATTGCTCGGCGCAAAGACGTTTATACTTCTATACATGTTTAAGTTGTATATAGGTAAGGGTAGAAGCAGTGTGTGTTGTGTAGTAGTAACCGTGTGCTTTATGACGCGGAAAACGATTTCTGACACGATCCGGTGATTTTTATCCGGACACAGTATATTACATATATATATATATATATATATATACGCACGCGTGAGACATTTGTTCAAGTGTTCGAGTGGTGTATACTGCACACTTGCCCGACGACGGGTGTGGGAAAAATGAATTTTTTTCACAGGAAATCAAAAACTACCTCTCTACCGCAGTGTTTCGAATGGTCACTGATTGATTGATCGATCGATGGGCCGTGTTAAATGCATGTAATACAGCTGAGACCTCAACAAAGCAATAAACCCAGTGCGACACACGATTAATTATTTTATTACGTGGATTATTATAATAATTACAGTCATGGAATTCCTGCACCTCAACCTGGATGCCTTGCAGTTATATATACGCAACTGCTTTTAAGTTAACTTACTCGAGATTATTAATTATTAATACATTATATTTCGGTAGAAGCGATTGCATCACGTACCGGCATCGATCACTTATAAAGTTATAGACAGTGCACAGTGAACTGCAAACGCGGGGTGTAAATAGACCGTATAGCGTATAAAGTAGAAATTTTTGAGAACGTATAATATTGGAAACCATTGCGGTTAAGTTTTGTAAGAGATTCGTTCGCATCTGAGTGTCGTCAAATTAGATATAATTGAAAGCGTGAAAAGAAAATAACATTCCTATACAATGGTATTGTACACAACAGACGGCATTGCATTAATTTCACATTACATTCGCGACATAACAATTTACTTTTAGAACAAAATATTATAATATTGATGGGTACGCGATAATAAAATTAAAATCAATTCGTATCAAATAACAGTAAGAACAGGTACTTAATTATTTAACAACGTGATAGCAGTTTTAATTGTTTTACTTACGCAACGAGTTTTAGTTAAAGAAAAATTCAATAGTATTAATAAATCTAATTTCAGGATGATTAAACAGAAATGAACAAATGGTGATTAATTTCACGAACTTTACGTTTAACAAATCACTTTCCAGATGGTTACACATTAATTTAGTTCCCAAATATTTATGAGTATAAATTAAAATCCATTATTAATAAAAAGAAGTTTCTACGCCATTGCGTTTGTATCAGTATATTTATGTATTTTTAGTTCAAACTATTTAAAATATTACATTTGACACACCTACCACTATGCCTACTATAATAAAAATACAACTAAACAACGACAGTACAACGATTTTTTTAATTCCAGGTGAGTAGGTATTTCAAAAATATTATTTCTAGCGAGATTTCAAAAAACACATAACTTAAACGAAAAGAATTTAAAAATAAAAATCGTTAAAAAATGCACAATTGTACTTATGTTATGTGGGAGGTTTTCTTATTTTCGAAAATCATAACATTCTTCTTCTACATATAATAAAACTGTAAAACATGACCGATGTGAAAAAAACATTAAGTTTAACAACCTTACAACCTTTTTAGTGTTAGAACATATTATTTAATAGTCTGCATGACATAAAATCTGAAACCTACCTATTATATTTTATTGTAATTTTTGATGGTCATCAGAAGCATAATATAAAATCCCACTGAATACGCATTAGGCGCGCATGCTAAGTGGTTTCGTTTTGTACTTAACTCACTCGATGACGAAATTATATTATATTTTTAAGGAGTTATTTCAAAAGTTAATAAATAATTTAAAAGCCGAAGAAATAAATAATAATAATAAAAACAACAACAACCACCGCGCCAACAAACAGACATTTGTTTCCAAATGCGATATTCGTCATCGAAATAAGAAACACGACGTTGAGGGGGGAATTGCCGAACCGTATCTCCACCATCTCCTCTGCTTTATTATTATTATTATTATTGTAGGCAATAAAACAAAATCTCTTTCCAAACATTCGCATCTGGTCTTTTCGGGCCCGAAGAAGACGGCGGTGGCGGTCGTTGCAGATGTTGTGCACCGTATACCGAAAAGGGGAACGAAAAATTAGAAACACATTTGGAGAACACGGTCGTGTTAAATACATTGTTTGTTTAACCGAATCATTAATGGGTCATCCACGGTTTCCGGTAATTTTTCATTCGCGATGAGACATAAATTTCCACCAACGAAACTATCATATTAATTAGGTACCGAAATTCACACAATCGATGATAATATAAAATATATAATACACAATAACGCGTGTATTGAACTGTTCAAAAAATTGAGTGCATTTCAAATACCATACTATAACGTTTATTATTTACTTATGAACACAGATCTATTTTTGTAATAAAAAAATAAAGATTAAAATCAAAAATCCACTCGTATAAATCCTTAGAACATAAGGACTTGATGTAACTTCTTAAATCAGAAAAAGTTCTACAGAGTCTTATTAATTTAAGTAACGCACAGGACTATTTCTTTTTCGACATTTCTACGATCTATGAAGTTAAGGAAACAATATTGTATCGTCCACTTAATAAGTTTTTACAAATCACATTAATAGTTTAATCACAAAATTCGTTAAGTTTATACTTTTGACAGCCACTATTTCTAATATGAGAATGTACATTAGTGCACTTAAAAAGAAAATCCATTTTATTTCATAGATTGATTTACTTTTCTATAAATTACTATAGTTAGCGCTATAATAATGTATAGAATTTTTCAAATCTTTTAAAAACAGTGTCTTGAAGAAAAAAATGTAAACATGTTAAAATACAAAACAATTTATTTAAAATGATTTTATGCAACTCCGATCGTTGTAAAATATAAGAGATTGTATACATAATTGTATTTTCATATTTTAAACGGCAAACAAAATTAGTTATTTTTCAAACAACATAATAATATCTAAATGTCGTGTACCTACCTACAAACATTGTTTGCATAAAATACAAATTTGATTAAATGTAACGTTTTAAATTTGTTTCATTCGTTGTATATGCCCAATCAACATTAATAATATCTGCATAAACGTACAGTAATAATATATTATTATGTTAGTCAATATTGTGTACTCTGTACACAATCAATAATGGTACATCACGCGTTAAACTGGTACATTGGTATAGCTAAAGTGCATGGAGAAAAACACATATAGGAGTCTTCTCAAATCACTATTATTACAGTAAAACAACTACGGCTTTAAATCAAAAACGTGATGTCCGTGTATCGCTTAAAGCTAAAAAAAAGTCGTGTCAGTTTCAACACTTCGCTATAATGACAAAAAACCACAGAGAAATCATAAACGATACAGCAGAAAAATGAAATAATATTTAAATATTCCAAAGCTAGTATATACCTATACGTCCTACACATATTATATATGGTTTAAACAGAAATGTTACCATCATCGAAACATGTGGCCAAATATTTACACAAATATTATAAAAACTGTATTAATTGCAGTATAACTTTAAATAAATTAATGGTATGGCTACTATAGGTAGTAGTTTATGTTTTGCAATTAAAGTTTGGGATAGTTGAATAAGTATAGTCACGCAAATATGTATTACAAAATACAAAAGAGTTCATTGTTTAGAGAAAAACTATGCTAGACCCATTTCTCACCATTTTTCGAGTTTATAAAAAATCTTAATTTAAAATTCTAAAAATAATTCCTAATATAATAATATGCACTGGGAAACTCGTATTTATTGGTATTATTCCTGTATTTTCAAACAGAATAATGTAAGTTGAACTTTGGTAATCAACGAGTAACGACAAACCTACTCAAGATGTGCAATGTATATAATAATTATTTGAATTAACTTTAATATAATGATGTATGAACTATGATGTATATACGAGTACATCCATTTTACGAACCAACTATACATCTTGTCTGTCAATATTCATTATTTTATATACAGGTAATACTAATTAATATACAATTAAGTCGTTTGAATAAATGTTGTATTGTTTAATTCTGTGCATAACTATAAGTAACTATATCAGTAAGTACATAATATTATACACGATACCTATTATATTATACAATAAGTTAAGTATTGAGTCAGCATCGCTCACTTTGTTATATATGTACTGGAGTATTCAATTTTCATTATTGTCCTGTTTACATAAAATAATATCAAGAGCTCAAAAAATAAAAAAATTATACTTGATTATTTTTATATTACGCGTTGAGTACGCCAAGTACCTATAACCTTTTATTAAAATTTAAAGCGATAATGCAAAATTGAAATTAGATTCCCCGATAAAAACATATAATATATTACATTTAATTTATAATTTGTTTTTTTTTAACTGCATAGATATAATATAAGTCACCGTACACTACATGATTTTATAAAAACAATATTATTTATATGCTTATAATGATAATTCATAGCTAATACAATTAATTATACGCCCAAATGTAATTATATAGGTATTAGCTATTAGATATATTATAGTTATACGCGTTTGTAAATTAACATATTTGAACATGTCAGTGAATATATAATAAACACACATTCAACTCCTAATCGTAATCTATATAATATAAATCTAATGGAATTATTTTTTCATTTCGTATCGCTGTTATTTTTTTAATTGAAAAAATTGTGTTTCTATTACGGATTACGAGACACAACTCAAAGAAAAACTATACACAATAATAATGGCACTCATACCTACAACAAACTATATTATACATTATTCATATTTAAATTTTGCTGAACTTTGCAGTCACGATTACCATTTTGGAGGGAAAAAATGCTACTGCGCTGTTAAATATATATTATGTTATCAAGATTATCTAAATGTTATTTACTTATCTTAACCTATACAGTATAAATGTTGTATTTATATACCTACTGAAGAAATTAGCATTCATTTCGTCGTGACGTTAAACAAAATTGTTTGAGTTAGTATAATAGTATGGAGCTATAATAATATGAAACTTGACAATATTGTGAATATTGACTTTATTATAAATTATAATATTTCCCGATATAAATATATAGGCTCAATCTTTCATTACAATGTACCGTTGAAAAACTTCAACGAATCCGTTTGCCATATCTATTTCGGACATCCGAGACGACGCTTGGAAGAATTTAAAGATTATGACAGAGGAAATGGCACTACCTAAAGTTAGTATACTTGCCGAGTGTACTATTTTACTTTTTACGTTTATCAACACAATCACGAATAGAATTCCTATTCGGCTGCAGTAGGGGGATTCCTATATATTCGAGGAAAGCATATAAATCAACTACTTATATACGCGTACTTAAATCGTATACGAACGGTAAAAACTATTTAAGCGAATAAAATATCAAATATAGATGCGGGCGAAAGTTTACGATGAAAATAATAAATACCACGCTATTGTATACGCGAAGGTCACATAATAGAACACGAAATAAACCACCAAAATCCCATATTGCGTGATGAAACCCGCAAGCACGGCATGTTATAATATATACCGAAAATTATAGTATAGTAATATATACCTATAACATGAGAAACTCGTCAACTTCAACGTGTTGAATATACTTGAATGTACCTACTACCTAATATATATTATAAGCTATAACAGATATTATATTGGTATACATAGGTATACCAAATGAAATTTGTTAATAGAGTACAATTATTGATTATTATTCTATACAGATTTAGATTGTATAATATCGTTTATCGTCCAAGCCGAATATTTCAAGTTAGATACAATAGTTATTTTTGACATCAACATTTTTTTTTTGAAAATTACCTAATCTTAATATTATTTTGTTTATGTTTTTTGTTTTTTTGTTTAACAGCACCATGACAGACACTAAACAAAATTAATTTAAAATTTAAAATGCTCCCAAAACCATTTTATATAATACAACAGATTATATAAAAACAGATATAAACTCGGCCCCGCGCGTAATCTAAAAGTGTAAACAAACTTAATTCCACTTCGGTGCAATGTGGCCGGGTAAGAAAAATACATCTTTCTTTTCAGCGATGTTATCATAAATCATTGAAAAACAACACAGATCTGATAGTTTGTTGTGACATGACGCTTACGACTAATAAGAACTCTATATACGAACTTGGTCTTGATGTCATTGGCATCGATAAAGTATCTGATAATAAGATAATATAAGATTACGACATCAGATTGTCAAATGTTCTAATAGAATTTATTTAATTTTTTTTAATTTAGTATACTTTTAACTCCATCATAACGTTTTGTGGTTTTATATTACCAATACAATATATTATTATAATATTAACCCAAAACAATCTAGTTGGAAGTTATAGGTAATTAGTTAATATTGCGAAGGGATGGTAATCAGTGCTCGAATTGGGGTGGGAGGTGCGCAAGGAGACGGAGCTCCCCTACTAGTTTTATTTTTTTTTTACGTACTCTTACTATTTTTTATATGGTCTGTGTTGAATAATTGCAGACTTGGAACGCATTTTTAAAATCGTTAGATTGAGCTCCTCTACTTAATTTTTCCCAATTCGAGCACTGATGGTAATCGATTGAAGTAAAAATCATCAGTTTATGTAATAATTCGTTTTATTCATGTGAAAAACAGTAAAATATATAGATAATACAGTTATTAAAGACAACAAACGCGTTGTGGCCGTGTACACAAACTATTGTATTAATATTTATAAATCGAATTCATTGAATACGCGGTATATTTTTGTAATATTTACAAATATAATACCAGCGAGAAATAATATATTTCAAAAACAAAAAACTTTTCACATGTCAGATAAACAGTCAGCACATCGCGCATAACTGTCTAAGATTTTATTTTATTCTTTTTTTCCGAGAAACATAACTATATATATGATAAAAAAAGGCTTTCATTTTTTTATGTAGTTTACTTAAGAACCTTACACCTAACGTTAATTTTAGAGATACAACGAGTTTGTGCTAAATATTTTTTTTTTTTACAAAATATATATACTTAGTTTTAGTTTGAAACAAGACACTTTTATCAACATAACTGAGAAAAAAATTAAATTACTTGATACCTACATAGTAATACGTTTTTTTTTTACAATAAAATATTCACGTAACTAAACAAAATTAATATTATCTTGGTTCAGTGGAAATCCACTCCATTTTTCCAATAATAATAATAATGATAATATGTAATTTATTTTCATACAAAATATAATAATAAAATATACAGGCTGATATATATATCAGGCATGATAAATCCAATTGATTCCTTTAATAATAATGAGTCTATAATATTCTAATTTTTAAAATATACTTATTGATCCTATTTTAATGACACTTTCATTTTGTATGTCATTAAAAAAAATTGTCGAGTGGCAATAAAAGTTATTTTCTTCAAATAAGAACCACCTATTACTGTACATTATTTAGCAAACGATTTTTTAAATGTTCAACAGATCAAAATTCCCTACTGTAGTTTCTGAATTAATAAACTGCATTTTATAAATGGCTTATAAATCTTTAGAAAATATGGTCTTTAAGAAGTATATACTAAAAAAATCCAAAAATCTAAATTTGAATAACAACGTTATTACAGGATAAAAAGAAGGTTACCTTCTTGCACGATTAATAATAATCACTCTGTACATATGTATAAATCATTAACTTTTTCATTGTAGTTGGCGATGACAGGAAAATATAAATACCCTTCGATGAGAAAACATTGATAGTGTACATAAACAAAAAAGCAGGTAAGTGGATGTCGCTCTGCTGTACAGTAGATTACAAGTGGGTAATTGTATAATGGTTGTATTAGACTTGAATTCAATGATATAATATCATTGTATAAAAAAAACGATTCTGAGCGGAGACGGTTTGTCAGTCTGGATATTTTATATTTTGTTATTATTTATTTTATCATGTAAGTTGAATTAATATTAAAATATTATAATTTTTTATTCGTTTCTATGGTGATAAACAAAGCGTTAGAAATTAAAATCCCATTTTTAGCGTTTTTTCGTAATTTTCCGGTGGTTTTTCCAGTGGCATTAAATAACTATTGAGAAAATCGAAAAATGACCTCTCTAAAGTATTATCTTGATCCAATTTTCTAAAAGATAAGGCACTATATGTTGAAATCGAAAAACTCCTTCTGGAAGAAATTTTGTATACAGGATATAAAAATAAAAAAAAATAAAGAAAAAAAATAAACACCATTGTAAAAACAATAGCTTCCTCGCTCCGCTCAGAATCTAAAATATATAACAAATATATTTACATAATTTCCGACGACAAAAAAGCTGTAATTTTACCCTTAATTTATTTTTGCAAAATATACCACCGATGTCATGCTATAAGGTTTTCGTGTTTCCAAGAACCTCGTGACAAAGTACCAGAAGTAAACAAGAACCTTTAGATTGTAAATGAAAACTGTGAACATAGCATCAAAGGTATATTATAGGACAAAAAATCACTGGCTAGATTAAAAGTTTCAATGATTGTGGACGTGAACAATGAGGAAGAAATAATAAAATAGTTTTCGTGGAAAATGTTTCGCCTACGCACTAAGCCCGCGTATATAGGTATATAGTATATAGGTATACTTCTATGTAGAAAGGTGGTTCATGTTAGGTTTCACGTCATCGTATCTATTAAAAAAATGTCAATTTTCATATATTTAAAAACAGATATTTAGCACAAGCATTTTGTTTTGCAGTGAAATTATTTAATTTATTTTACTAGCTATATTCGATACACGGGCTAGATAACTGTGTAGCAAAATATTATTTTATGGCTTAAAAATTACCAACAATTCATTTATTATAGGTACATTAGATCCATACGATGTGATATAGGATTAAAGTTAATTTAACCGTTTAGTTGACCCAATTTCATGAAAATATTAACGTATTTATAAAACTATGTATTATAATAGGTACGTTTAGCAGGTACCTTTTTAGTCGAATTATTTTCACAACAGGAAACTCTATTTCCACTATTATAGATAAAGGATTTTTTATTTTTGTGACAATGACTTGTAATTTCATTTGTACATACCTGCAACATAACAAAACAAATAATTTATTATAAATGTGTAAAAAAATATATTTTTTAAGCAAGATGTAGGTACGCACGCCTAAAGACGTTATAGCTTAAAACACAAAATAAATTCAAAAAATAGTTTATACCTATCAATAACAAAACATAAATTAATAATCGCGTTTTTAATTTGTAATTAGTGTAAAATATGTTTCTGTAATTTACATAAAAAAAAGTTTACTGGAAAAGCGTGACGTCGCATACAATTTCAAGTTAAAAGCAATCGGTTTTTCATGTAAATTTAAAAATAACGAAATTTATGATCCGTTAGACAATATTCGAGTTTCGTCTTCCTCTGCGACGTTATTATACTCACTAAATATATTATTATAATTTATTTAAACGATTAGAATCCCTTAAGAGAATACCAGAAAGAATGCCATGTTTATTTGTAAAATACACATTTAAACATAATTTAATAATATAATATAATGCATTCGTTCATTATATTTAATATACATGTAAGATTAACATAATAATGATAATAATATATATTATACATTTATTTTTTTTTATTCTATGTCAACAATTTTATGAAAAACATAGAACTTCTTTGTTCCAGCATGATTTACTACTGTGAAATAAACGATTCTTTTATAGTCAATAATAATATCATTGTTATAGCGAAGGTAATGTAAAATTAAATTAAATTAAAGTAATTTTACTCGGTAAATTTGTATATAGAAATCTTTGCTCATCAGAAATTTTAAAATATATTTTAGACGTATTTCTATAATGCTTGGAGCTTAATTAATATTCATCGACAGTTTATATACCTAATGATAAAAAAACAAAAAAGCTGATGAATTACTATAAGAATTCATAATCAGAACATTTATTTTAATCAAACTGAATCTAATGAAATGCCAATATTATTTTTAAATTTATTTTTTACGTATTGTTATTTGTTTCTATGATTATACATAAAACATAAAATATGAATTTTATATTCAACAGAAATTTTTATATCTTCAGTTCCGCACTGAATATTGAAAATTATTATAATGATAATAATATAATATTATTCGTTGATCATTACAATATTATGTAGGTATTATATATTATGTTTTTTTTAGAAAATAGTTCTAATTATTATAAAGCCAAAGTTAACTTTACTAAACAACATTACAATATTGCACTTTAATAATTGTTTACACGATTGATGCAAACAAACAAAACGCGTATAACATAACCAATTATTACACCGAAGAAACATATATGTATAGGTAGAACCGCAAAGGTAAACTACAGATGCCGCTTCTCAACCGCAATATAATATATATATAGTGTAACGCTATACGTAATGGTTTCACAAAATCCCGACGGAAATCAATGAGATTTCTTGCATACTGTGCATTTCCTTTCGGGGAAGACGACGACGACGGTGGCGAAACAATGATTTTAAAGGGTTTGGAAAACCAAAATCTTACCCGACTGCCGCCGAGGTTTACACAACGGCGTGAGAGACTATATATGAGTTCACATGCACACGCACACCCGGTCATATAATATAAACGCCATCACACTCCATTATAGTTCATATTGTTACGATATAAAATCAATTCCCTTTTCCCTCACTCTGTTAATATCGCAATTTCCCCGGGGGTCTCCACTCGTAGTTGCCCCTTCTGTTTACACGAGTGTATTACAGTGGTACCCTCGCCCCTATATGGAGCGTGATCCGTTTAACGAAAGACACTCGATTTTTCAGAAAACACTTAATTTTTTGAAAACACTGATTTCACATAGTTTCGAGTCGTTCAAAACAATACATTTTAAAAAAAAAATCATATTTTTGTGCTATATTTTTACCACTATTATTTTTGAACAGTTTTCTCGTTTTAATGAAAACGTAGAATTTTAATATTTATATTATTCAAAGTATTGTGTAAATTGATTGTTTTTAACGATTTAAAATTAAAGCCAAAAATAACAGTAAAAATGATAAGCGTCTTGTCGTAAACGGATCGCCCTTGTATATACTACACTGGCGACACTTTTGTAGGAATAGCACCGGGCCCCTGTCCTTTACACCACGTGTGCAAGCTGCTAGTATTTATCATCATTATTATTGTTATTATTATTATTATTATTATTATTATTATTATTATTATTATTATTGTCAACCGTGCTGCTCCTCCGTGATGGATACGACGACAAAACGCGGCGGCAGTTATTATTGCACCCGCGGTCCGGGACACACCGTGGAAATTGAATCCGATCGATTCATTCCGTGTGAATTAAATCCGACACCGGCAATCCATCATCGGAAAGTAAGCATTGTATGGCACCGGACAATTTTCGGGGCGGTGATACTGCCGAGATACGCGCATAATAGCAGCAGCAGTATGTACGCTCGTCGTCGTCTCCACGAGCTTTTATTATATTATTATATTATATTATATATAGTACCATACCCCGCGCCGGACAACAGTTACGACGTGTGGCGTCGACGGGATTTGTGTGTACTTGGGGGGAGGGGGGTGTGCATACATCATCGACAGAGCGTCAACACAATAGAGATCACCCTTAATCCGTCAGAAACCCTTTTGTAAATAACGCAGTTTCACAATCAAATTCGCCACAAATGAGAGATTACAACAATGTCAAAACGTTGTAATTACTGCCGATTGTACATATACCTATATATTGTTTTTATCTATATACGTCCTGCTGCAGTATACACGCACGCCCCCATTGGGCGTGTTTCAAGACGCAAACAAGGGGCGGCTGTGCAGTGCTAGGCTAGGAGAACATAATTATTTTCAACCGCGTTGAGGTCGAATAACTGCAACACATATTATACGGTCAAAGGTAATTTGCACACGAACCCCGCCGCATAAGTCCTATTTTAAGTAGGTGTTTATTTACTCGGTATATTATTGAGGTACTGCAGGATAGCTATACCTGTGTCGGATGATACCCCGAGGCCTGCTATTATTCCACAATAGTTTGAACGACATTTTCGTAAACGCAATATTTATTAGTTGATCAAACCAATGAAACATTTCTCGAAATATGTCACTACCTATAATAGAATTTCGCGTTCGTTTGTAAAACGACTAAACGAAACTAACACACATTCACGTCAAGTATAATAATATTATGTATTTTTACTTTATAAATTCGGTCGCCAAAATTTGTACCTGTAAAAGAAGAAAGAAAAACCGAGAGCGTAAGCCATATTAAGTAAATATTTCAAAAAGTACCTATATAACATATTATTATGTATATGATATTATATAGTTTTATGGTTTCGACAGACTTCAAGTGCTCGGCAGTCAGCATTATAATAGGTAGGTTGAAAAAGAGCTAAACGAAAAACCGAACGAATAGAATTATTGTTGTGGGGTTTCTAATATTTTTAGTGAAATTATATTTGCGTTTGACAAATACCATAATAATAATAATAGATCTATATAATATTATGCTGCCGTGCACGTCACCGCACGCGTGCATGACGCGGTGACTCACTCGACGGTGTACATCTTTTATCGGCTTATCCGGGAAAACGCATACCGTCTATACCGCAAAGGTATCTATATATATAATATATTATATACCTTCAACAACACATAATATACGAAACCCCAACAACGTTAGCCTGTTGTCACAGCTATATAATACATATACGTCCGGTTAATTAATCACCTCCACCCCTGTCCGGTGCTCACCCTGCGCACGGAATATTTTACAGGTGGCCGCGGCCGAACACTTGTCATGTATGCGCGGCGTCAGCTGCCCGTCCGTCCCCGTCCGCGGACCTACACGCGGTTCGGACTCGTCAATAGCGAATTAACCGTGTGGGTGTGGTTGGATGAGGAGAGTATGGGGACGACAGAACCCCGTCGGGCCGACAAATGTGGACGCACTATTACCGGATAACTCCACTGCGGTATCTAAACAGCCGATGACAAATTAAAGTGCGCGCCCCGGCTTGTTTGTTTCAATTATCGATTAATCATTCACACCATATAATAGATTATAATATTAGGTATTGTACTATATTATTATTATACAGTCTGCGTATAAAGTCGGCCAAAATTCTACATTTTCTAAACCCTGTTCATTATATATTAATATATCAACGTAAAATAAATGAACGGTTTTGTTTCGGATATTTTTTTTTAGTGCAATTTATAGTTTCATGATTATCGTGTCTATGGCCGGAAGATGATATGTCTTATTAATTGATATTACAATTAATATTACATTATTTGATCTAATTCAAATTGCTCTGTTAAATGCACAGTAATATTGCAACTCGTATGATTTATAATAATCATAATAAATGATAATAATATATCATTTCAAAACTGTAATACTAATAAACATATAATATATAATTATTTTTCTTCGTCAACTAACTTTTCCTTCATAAGTATCATTAGTCATATAAGCACTGCATCAACAACATAGTTATTATTTATGTGAAATTCAACCTAACTATAAATGTTTTAACCTAATATTACGATATTACATACCTATAGTACAAAATAATAATCTAGTCACTAAATCCCTGTATCTATAATATAAAATGGGTTATTGAGAAACTATAGTCATTTGTATAATAATATAATATTATTGTACGTATTCAAAATAACACATGTAAACAACCCAAGGGGTCACCCTATTGTCGAATAGGACTATATATAATATATTGTCATAAAGTCATAAATTACATGTGAAGAAGAATAAGAATGTCACAGTTACATATTAAAATGTATATAATATGTTTATTGTACACAGTAAAAATATATACCATGATGCACTCTTTACAAAACACGAAGGAGAAAACTCGGTATGAGGTCTTCCGTCATGGGTTATTTAAACCCCTAACGAACCCCATTTCATGTATTTCTCATTGCTATAACAATCAAGGATGAGTTAACCAAATTATTAATCAAATATCAACGGAAAATATATTTCAAGCTCATGTTTTAACGAAGTAAGTTAGTAAATAGCACATACGTATAATTACAAAATAAGATAGCGCGTAAAATAATTTAGATCGAAGCAGAGATTAACTGCGAGCTGTAGTCAATATACTCATAAATAACGATGATGGTGATGTTAATTTATTGTTGTGACTTGTTCCTAAAATCACGAACGCAAATTAAAAAAGAATCGTTTGACCTCATAACAGTGTTTGGTTCATTTGATTTTAGTATTCTTAAATAACAGGCGTATTCACTAGCTGTAAATAGCAAATCGCAATAGTAAACACAACCGCACGTCTTCGTTAGATTATTTTTCAAACGCGTCAAGCTGTCACTAGATGATTTAACAAACCAAACACGATTGAAATTATCTATCTCCTCATTACCTACCAAATAATGTGAGCATTGGTATTTTTTAACAGAAACAAAATATAATGTTTTTTTCAACAGAACTTGCGGTACCTATCTATCTTAAAACTATGTCTAATACTACAACATGATGGACATTGGGTATTATATTATCCAAACAAGCTATATGATACAAGCAAATATTTAACCAATGCATGTACGCTTTTCCAGATTTGTTTTATCCAGAGTATATAATAATATTATCTAAATATTTATGTGTATTTGTGACAACATTTTACACTCCGATGTTTGAGTAATGCGATTACTAAAACGTTAAAGGAAAAAATGCTATATTTACAAAACAATACACCAATATCCTATAATAGCTGGAACATAACACATCGATAAAAACAAAAATAAAAAATGAATAATAATAAATATTATGCGACCGATATTTCTTATTACGAGCCTTATGGTATAACAATATAAAGTTTAGTTTAGGCGAACAAATCATAACATGACAAAACATGCGTACAAAAATCGTCAATACCAAAGAATTTAGTTGTTTTTTTTTTTTTTACCAAAATACATACTAATAGTTATAAGTTGTTTGTGTCATATTATTATTATGTTGCGACGTCTCGGCTGAAATGGATGGTATATAACACTCGAATCACTCAAACAAGAAGGCACTACGAAATAATATAATATTAACGTGTACAATTTGTACATCAAAAGGAATAAAAGTATTCATCTATAATAACGTGGAGGAAATAAGTATTATCGATGACCGGCCCCGCGTACACACGCTGCAGAACGGCTTCATGTATCCGTTTTCATATTATAATATATCGAACGAGAGCGCTGCTATACATAGGTACGCGTGTCACCGGGAAAAAAATGTGAATTTATTTTTCCGACGTAAATATACGTCTTGAAGGAAGGTCTCCTCTCGACCACTTTCGCTTCGGGACGGATAAAAAGCCAACGTGGCCGGTAGGTACACGTAATAATAAAATATGCCAAGCGGTATTTGCGCGCCCGCCGGTCAACGACGCCGTTATACGTCGTATTTACACCCCTACACTACTACTACTACTACTCAACCCCTACACTACTTCTACTACTCAACCCCTACACTACTACACTATACACCTATATGGTGTATGCAGGGAACTCACGAGTATAGAGACGGAATCAATAAACCGGAAGCGTATATACGAAAGAAAGCCCCCACGGGCCAACAGTCCCTCAGCCGCCGCCGTCGTCAAAGTCCGTGTCAACAAGCTCAGGTCATGATTAATGTATTAGAACGCAGCTCTAGCAGGTCTCTGCTGGTCCGCGTCCTATCCGGGGGCTGCCCGACATTATCGAGTGGCCGCAACGTGCTCGGAATATTGGCGCAACCGTCACCTTCACCGCGCGCCGTTCCCGCATCAATCACCGATTCAAAATGTATAAAAGTCCCTATGTGTATCTCTCTCCCTCCTCCCCCAGTCTTCCCTATCACTCCTCTCACCCGTCTTTCCTTTTTTTCTTATCTATACTTTTATTTTTGGGGGGGAGCTTTACTCCTATACTGACACCGCCGCATCGACCCTACACTACGCCAAGTCTAAGAGAGACTTTAGCGTGAAAATACGCGTCATGTAACGCTTTCGGGGAACGTCAATAGATTTCCCCGCGTCCAGTAACAGATATCGATATTATGCAATGCGACATTTCGACGGAAGCTGTCCCCTCCGATATTCCAAACACTAAACTTAAATAAATCAAGATTGAATTCAGATGCGATTTTCGTAAACGCCGCCGTGTACCACCTTGATTAGCCATCTTGTCACAAACTACAACCCAACAACAACGATTACAGTCTACTCATCATAAACTACGTGGACAATTTAAATGTACATATTATTATTATAACTATATAATACCTCTATAATATACCTATACATTACCCACACTCATTGTTGTGGTGCTTAATTGCTTTCGCGTATACAATATTACGAAACGTTGTACCTACTATTACACCCGCGTGATGGATTGCTTTTTCATTTATATTATAGCGAAGATAATAATATTATATTATATTAAACTTAAAATCCGTTGTCCATTGTGTCACCGTGTTAATACTTGTGCTTGCATACCTATAATTATTTGATTACCCAGCATTTCTTCATCGTTTCTCACGATATTTAAAAAGTATAATTTAATAACGCGCCTTGCTGAAACTACAAAATATATACAATATACATATTATGAATATTAGTTGCAAATACGACGGTAAAAAATGAATAAACTATTACTCAATAAATCAATAAAATAGTATTATTTTTACTTTTTACTATGTAGAGATAATTTAAACTTAATTTTCGTCGAGTATATAATATAAATATATATGTTTTGCAATGCGCATACACAACACACTTACATTTAAGCAGTTGTAAAGTTTCCTACCCACAATCAATTAGGTCAATTACATGAAACCTCGAAAATGGCATACGTTTTAAATAAAAAAATCTATACAAACATTAATTAGTTTAAAATATCCATTGGTACAACAAAATGACACTTACTTTTCGAATATAATGTCAATTATACCTATACATTTGTTCGTTTAACACTACATAATATTATGTAAACACTATATTTTATAGTAAATGTTTGTTTATCAGCGTATAAATATTAACAAGATAATTAACTCTTGGTTTTATGAATTTTACCATTTTAAATTTTTAATATAAAAAATGTAATGACACTATTCTTGCCAATACATTCTTAATCTAAATAATAGTTAATATTGATAAAATAAATCATAAAATATATTAGACGTTTTAAAAATAATAAATAAACAGTATTTTATTATTTAAGCTATTTTAGACACAATAGTTTTCTTAAAATGATTGAGAACTGATTTCCAATTACATCGGAAAAAAATAATGTTATCCTATAAATCCGGCAGAATCCTATTAAAGATAATAACATTCCGCCAAAGAGGGGATGTCTGTCGCACTAACCCGTTCGTAATTTATAAAATAGACCATATACACTTCAAACTCCGGGACTAGAATTCTAAAACAGGATGATAATAATATGTGGAAAAACTTCAGCGTGCAAGTGCAAACTTCGAAATAAAACTTCAACGCCTAACTATACTATTTTGCACAATTTACATTAATATTGTTAGCGAAAAAAAGTAAATATAATATTATTAATTGAAATATAAAAATACAAAATAAAATAGAGTACCTATCATATTATATTACCCATTAATATTACTTGTTTGTGATTTGTATAATAAAATAATAATTTCAATAAAACAACGACAAAATTAATTTCATCCTTATCCTTATCGCATTATATTTAAGACAAAATAGAGCATACCTATAGAAATTTAAATTACGATAAGTTTAATTTCTTTGTCAAGTCGTTGTTATTATTATTACAACATTTACAAAAGTCCTATATTTAAAGTATTGTTCGTAAAGACGCCATGAAGACAAATCGTGGAAGGCACCCTTAACGAGGAAACATCTAAAAATAATAAAACCATAGGGCTAGACAATCGTTTCGTCATATTTCTATACAGCCGTTGAAAAATAAGGAATGTGCTCCCCTCAAGGGAGTAATATGTCATTGTTTCAGCGATTTCTATTCCCCTGAAAATGCGAGGGATGTATTATTATTGACTTGTCATCCATAAATTCGGTCTCGTGCCTCAGTGTCCCGAAAATGATAAAAATCTGCACACCCCGCGGGGAAGGAAGATTCTTATTTGTCCCTCGTTTATTTTTATTACATCACAACGCAATTGTGATGAGAACGACCAAAATTCGTGCTGGCGCTCTTATTTTGTCTCTAATGATAAGTCTCGAAAATAAACACATCAAAATCGAACGACACATAACATTCTTTATTCAGTCCAAGACACATTAATTCTCGCATGTCTCACGCTAGCACCATATGTTCAGACTTTTTGGCTCCATACAAATATTTATTGCCATTTGGGTCAGTGAACAAACAAAAAAATAAAATACACATAAATATAAATTATACGATTTAATTTTTTTTTTCGTTATAATAATTGACAAGTTTGTATTGTGTCCCCTCGCCGTGGAACATTTTGTCAGAAAATGTGTTTTGAATTTACCGTTGCATGTATCGAGTATTATCGATATGGTACTTATAAATTCCTTAACCTTCGAAACAAAACCATAGTAGTGAGTATACGAATCGATTGGACCCTATAGACGGACACCCATGACATGTGCGGCAATAAAATACCATATGTGGCGGCGTCCCATTATTATTTTTTTTTTTCATGGGGTTTCATTGGGGAAAAAACATTGGGAATCTATTTTATTTTTATTATTTTAGGTCGAAAACTTGTCATAGCGTTTTTACAGTTTTAAACGAAAGGACAAATTTACGACGTTCTGTGTCACAAATTATCTACTTAACTTATATATTATCTAATACTACAGCTCAGTTTTTCAAAACACCATAGGGGTTTTTCTCAATGAAATGAAACAACAAATTGTATTTTGGCCGGAATTCAGCTGCAATACACTACCCAAAATCGAATACTTAATAATAAGTTTAACCAAATTTAAACGTTTTCAGCTATATAAATGTTTTGGCAATATGCCTCCTATACTATATAATATTAAAACGAGAACGAGAAAATATATTACAAAGTTTTAATATGACATAATGTGATATTATATATTACGTGAACATATTTTATATTTTTTGACCATAGCAGCTGTATATAAGAAGAAAATCAAATGTTTAAATAATACGCCTTCTTGAGAATATAATATAATATAAGAAAGATTAAATGAGGCGTCATTAAGGATGTAATGGACTCGCATTGTACACCTGTCTTGGTTTTTTCCATCTTTTCCCCGAGCGACATTTCTGACGTTGACACTCAGCTGCACACGGGGTAAAGGGACACCATACGCACAATACCTAACACAATATGTGGGAGAACTCGTATAATTTTAACTCCTCGGGGACTCATTAAATGACAAACACTTGGTGCTCATGTGTGGTTTTTGTGAAGAAAATATTATATATATTATTATTATTTCCGCCGCCGAAAAAAAATATTAAGTAGGTACACTATCCTAAATGACGACGGTTCGTTCACAGTTCGGAAATCAGATTTCCGTCGTCGTCGACACTATATTATAGTTGAATACCGTGAGACCGTAAACGAGTGTGTTAAAATAATATTATAACAGTTCCTGCAATATTATCAACCAGCCAAAACTAATGTAATATTTAATAATTTTCATTACCATATTATAATATAGCCAAATAAGTACTATAAGTCATTCGAAAAAATAATATATGCACGACCCACGTGTTAAAATATTTTTCCATATGTATTACCTATACATATTATACACTTAATTATTAATAGAATCAAATCTAAAATATACGAATAAAAAATACTCCCTAATCGAATAATATAATGCCTATATAATTATAATAGGTAAAACGATGATAGATGTGCATAAGAAATATTGCGCTGTTGAAGTGTAAAATGATACTTATTAAACATAAATTATTGTAAAAACGCATTTCGGTGAATCTCTTTTTTTTTATTTGCTACACTCCCTAAAATTAAAAACAAATCGGGTATTATTTATGTTTAATGTATATTATTGGTTAATACAACGGTTCAGTAAGCGCTGTTCTCGTTTTGAATTATTTTATTTTCTAAAAATATCCGCGCCGTCGCTTACAATAATGTTGTATTGTGGGTAGGAATATGTCCTAGCTATGTGTAGTTATTATGGAAAAACAGACGTGATTGACTGATATTATTGTCAATATGATTTTGCGGCGACCTGTCCGGATCCTAAGCCGATTTTTGAAAAGGGTTAATCCCCATCCCCGTCGGCGGTAGTTTAATCCGATATTATAATTTTCGGCATCGTAAAACGTTTCCGGCCAAACGAGCAATACTGTCGCGTTCATTAGAATCCCATTATGTAGTCGGATGATACAAAATAGACCGGAACACACACCCCTCCCATAATATACGCACCTCCCGCTCGAGCTCGATCTACCCATGTCGATCGGCGAAAACCTAATGCACCGAATCTCGGATGGCCGATCTCACATCCCCTGCATCCCCTGCATCGCGGCCAGCCACCGGAACTCTGAGGGTTACACAATGCTCCGGGGAAATGCGATAGGGGGAGTGCGTGTGTGTCCTATACAGGATGTGATCCTCATCGACGTTTAATTCCAATTAATTATGGTTAATTGTAGTGTTCCGAATTAACGGATGAAGAAATTTGCCCTTCGAAAAATATTAACGAGCGGTTATTCGTTCCCCACAATATTATTAATAAAACCGACGAGGAGACCCAAAGATTATCATTCCTATGCGCGGTAGTATATTATAATGGTTTAAGGAGCTTTGGGATACGACTCGAACAATTTATTAAATTCAATGAAATACGATTTTCTTCGACAGTATAAGTAAGGTGGGTCTTATATTCTTTAAAAAAAAATGTTTTAAAGGTCTAATCATTTGTTAGTTGATCGAATAACAGAATTATTCATCATTAGTAGATAGTAAACTTAACTCGGGCATTTTTTAATTATGGCTATCGATTACTTTTAAATGATTATTAGATATTTATAACCACTATATATAACTATTAACGTAAATTATATTTAAAATAAGTAATAATTACAAAGGCATATCAAAACAATAATTCATACAAGATTTACAAAATATAATGACAAATCGAACACACAATATACAATACTAAAACCGAAAATGTTACTAAGCCCTTGAGAATTATTCTGTATCATTAGAAGTAAAATAAAAGAACCCAAATGCTGATTTAAATTACAGTTTTACATGTTTAACGAGGCTCGAAAAATTGTAAAAATCAAACAACACAAACCTTTCGGAATAATATTGAACGACCCCCATTTTATAACGTAAAATAATTCTGGTTTAATTAGATTACAGTGTATCTAAATAAAATCGGCCGACATTATTGTGTTGACGAAGGAGTTCCTATTTATAAAACCTTACATAATATCCTGCTTATGTCAAGCATCTGGTTTCAAAATATAATAATATCATAGAATTAAATAATTTCAAAGTCGAAAACGGTCAAATTATAATGTCTTGACTATATATATATACTAAATATCAAAGGGGAAAATGTTCGACCCGGCATTTAACGCATTATATAACGGTTTATACTTAAATAATATACATGTATATGAGTACACATTATATTCATATATTTTTGAATAAACACAAACTGTAGAATAATATATATTAACATTTTAATATATACGCGCGTATAATCTACAGATGTTCATTGGGTGAAATGATTAGGGGAAACGAGAATAATATAACTCTATGTAATAATACAAAGACTATTTGCAAACCTTTAATACAGTTCACGCGATGCGCATTGTAAAATTACAACGTCTTTTACGCCCCTTTAATTATAGGCTAAAGCACGCACGATAAGTTCGGCACGGATTTTCATTTGACCTGGATTACAAATGTTTTTCGTTTTTCAAACACAAGTGATTAGCAAATACCAATCGAGAACGTATGTCTTTTTTTTCATTCTTTCTTTAACGGGTGTTACCTACCATCACGACCGGAATAAAAACGTTTTAGACAATAGACTCATTAAGCAACACAATGAAACATGACTCATGCGACGAAAAACGAAGAGAAGGAAGGAGTGAGAAGAGGGAGAGAGTGAAAATGAAGTGCATAATAATAACAGAGTTGAGTGATGCAGTAAGTAATATGATGTTAAACTACCGTATATATTATAGCGTGAACAAAAACGTTCAGTATAGATAACGATTATGTTTAATAAACTATCATGACATCATCATCATGCTTATTATATTATTACCCACTAAATCGATAAAATATAATAAATACGTATAATTATATATACAGTATTTACACTCCCCGAAACATGAAGTAAAACCACACACATTTGTGCAAGCGAAATTAAAATTTATAATAGTATGAATTATTTAATGAGTTATAACACTATGAGCGTTAGAAAAAAAAAACATAAAAATGAATATTTTATTTTCAATCAAGATTCTCCATCAAATTCTGTTTCATTTAATTTTTAATTTTTATTAACATACAATGGATTTTCTAAACACAAAATGCATGCGATACCTAGTATATAAATATTTTGTTACCTAGTTATTATCCATCATAAACCCATCGAATAAATTAAAGCATATAAAACTTCCCACAAGTAATTAGTAACAAATTAAAAACTTATAAATTGTTTTATATTTAGTATCCAAAATTAAATAAAAACAAATTTCAAGATTGAATAATCGAATTTACTTATAAAGTTGTAAAGCGAAAAACTTAAATACAAAAGAAACATATTGTGAATATATATTATGAAAATATAATATGCATAATAATATATTTGTAGTCATAATAAAATACATTAAATGTGGATACGAAGAACTAAACAGTTTAAAATATGTGTTAAGGTGTAAATCACATTTTTTTTAAATAAAAATTAATTGAATCTACTTGAAAACAAGAAAAAACGTATCATTGCACCACCATACAAATGCGATATTTTAAATATCTGACATGGATACGATTATTGTTAATTGTTATTAAGGGTAATAATAGTATTCGATACTGAACTTTAAATCTTAAACCTTTAAGTAGGCACCTATGGTTCGATATAGATAGTAAATTTTCTAAATACGTTAAGTTAGGTTAAGTAACAAATCTGTGGTCAAAGAATATATATCGTTTTCTTTTTATCCATCGTACCGACAAAACTATTAATGGGATATATTATTTAAATTCGTTATAAAGTTTAATAGTGTGAGTGTCATGATCAATCATCCTGCTTTTCAGATTCTGTTTTTAAATCTATAATTTAATTATAAATTTTTCAATTTTCGTATTTAAAATCAAATTCAAACAGATGATACATAATAAGAATCAAATTGTAAAAAAGTAGGATGATTGATCTCAAGCAAACTTCGTAAAGAGTTAAAACATATAGGTACGTAGGTATATTATGTTTTAAGATTTCTTATTGAACAACATTTTACAGATAGATAATATGTGTTCGTAAAAAAAAAAACTATTGGTATCGAATTATTTTAATTAAATAAATGATTTATATAGGAACTTAATAAGATAAATTAAAATAAGTAATTAATATTATGATGGTTTCTTATTCTTATATAGTTATATATAATATGTATAGAGCGAAGAGCTAAATTCATCTTTTATAGTGTTACGTTTTTTTTTATTTTTTAGGACTATTACTTTTGACTTATCAGTATTACAGCTCGGCGATTACAACAATAAATAACAACATATACCTTCATCGTGAGATATTTTAACACAAATTTAAGTAACATAACGTCATCTGAATGTTTTTTTTATTTTTATCTTAACTTGTCGAAATATGCATAAAATACCACTAGGGATGTAACGTTAATTATGAAAGTTGTATCATTTTTTTAAAAAAAACTTCACAGTCACTTCCTTCATTACGACATTACTACCACGAAAACTTTACACCGTTACAGTCTAAAAACCAACTCAATGAATATTTTTAAATGCGTATACAAAACTAGTTAGGTTTCACACGCTTAAAATAAAAAATACATATAAAACTTTCAGATCAAATTATTATGAAACAATACAATTTAAAGAATTTTTAAGTATTTTACCAAACAAAACAGAATTATTGCATATTTCATACTTTCAAAAGTATTAAACTCAATTAAAATTTCAAAACTGTGCGTAATATAAATACATATTTTATCTGGTATAAGTTTTTGCAAATATAAAAAAATAGTTGGCAGATATAGGTACCTATATAAAAAAAATCATGATCATTATCTTTTGTTATAAATGTATTTCTGTGTGCTGATGATTTTGCTAAAACTAAATACCTGCCTTCTTTTTAGTAATGGTATTAAATTGTTAATCTATTATACAGTATACGAATTATTTTTATTCAATAAATAGGTATGATAACTTTTCCATATACCAATATTTTTTAAGTATTCCAAATATTATATTATATAAGCATTTATAATAATTTAAATAGAATTCCCTACATGTAAAAAAAAATTGGTGATGTACAATACATTATTAGAAACGGTTTTAAGCATACGCAGTGAGCGTAACGCGTCAACAGAGAACATAACAGTAATCCTAATTTTCCGAAAGTCACACACCATGTTCTCAGAACAAACAAAGAAAGGGCTAGCTAATAGTTACTGCAAAAAAAATTGTTAATTTTGGGTTACTTTAACAGATATGCTTATTTGACAATAATAAATAATATAATATACTTAAACACGATTGGTTGAGCCAATTTTTTTTTTTTTAACCGTTCATTTTGCATATTTCCAGTAAATAGGTAGCTAGGTACTAAAACAAATACAGGTGACAACATTTTTCGATACTTGAATAGAATTGTTTTTTCGATGCGTACAACAGTTTCTGGACATTATACAATTAGTTATAATTTATAAGTATAATGAGTATTTACAGAAATTCATAACACAACAAATTATTACAATAATTTCATTCATATTTTATGTACATTTTGAATGGAAACGTAATTGTAAATAAATTTAATAATTTTTAAATAGTAAAAAAATACAGCTGAACAATGAGATGTATAAAACGATGCGTTTATTGATAATAATTAATAGGTATACAACGTTAGTGAATTTTTTAATTATTTTTCATGAAAAAAAAATATTTCTGTATGTTCGATATACTGCAATAACAACTAATATAAAATAAAAAAAAAACAAACCATTGGAGCGTTTTAGTTTTAATCATTTCAAAATGCTTTACATAGGTAGTCGGATTCGTTGAAGAAATGCAGACTTAAATACGCATACTCAACGGTATACGATGTATTTACGTTTTTATCATAATTATATAATAAGTATAAAAAAATTTAAAAACAAAAATAATGATGTTTAAAAACTTTTATATCGTACATCAAAACTTACAGTAAAAACTTTTCGTAAGTAATAAAAACGTAGATTCTTGATTAATTTTAATGAGCATTTCTAAATGCGTTAAATTCCAGACGATTGGATTTAGTTAACAAATTGCAATCTGGACTAAGGGCAGCTTATTTAGGTTTTAAAATACAGATTTGCAAAATATTTTTACTCTTCCCCTGTCCTATGTTTATTTCTCATTTAAATATATTTAATTTATAACTCGGGTACTTTGTTAAAAACTAAATTAATTAGCAAATAAAAAACAATAGTGACTTCGTGTTTAAGTTTAGAGGTCTTCGTCTTGTACAATGTACAATGTAATAAAAATGCCTTCATTATTGTAATATTATTATTATTGGGTTGGTATTTGATGAATAAAAAAAAAATGCCGAGTTCGTTCTAATATTGTTTTACACGCAACTATATGCGTCAATTAGTCCGAAGACGTTTCATTAGAAAATAAAATAAAACGATAATCCCAACGTTTACTGCAGGATTATAATACACAGCTATGCCTACCTAATTATTATGCAGACATCGATATAAACGTGTTTTGTATCTTAAAACCTACCTACCCTCAAACAGTTGTTATTAATTATAAATAAGTCAGATTCGACGAGAAAAAATTCTAATACAGCGGGAAGAAGGGAGGCGTACAATGTAGATGGTACCAAGTCGTAAAATAATAAATAACGATTATATTTCAAACAATTACGAGCCGGCGGCGGCGGCGTCACAGGTGAAGTGCCCATCGTATAATATTATGTAGTCGTACACATAATATGTTATTATAATAATATATCTTATAGGTGTGCAGTGTTGATACCATCGCAGGCAAATATATATTTTGCTTTGAACACTTCCGGGAATTCGCGCGCGAAAAGTAGTTGAAAATGTAAAAAATGAAAGGTAAAAAATATAAACATGATGACGACGACGACGACAAACACCCCGCCAAAATACGCTTTCAGGAATCGCTCGAAAATATTATACTATTGATATTATTATTATTACCATTATACAGCTCGCGCGCGCCTCAAGGACGTCGAGTTTTTGCGTGCCCGGTACCTATAATATTATAGCGACGTGGCGGGAGGGTGTACCTATACAATATATAATAATAATATATAATCATATCGTCGGCCGTCGCCACTGGTCGCCACTTTTAAATTCTATTCGCACACCTACCTATATACAATAACGATATTATTATATTAGTATCGTTTCGGCCTGGTCTTTTTTTCAGCGCGGACTACGTTGTAATGCATACACGCCATTGCTCCGTGTGTACACGGACACGCGCACGGCCGACCAATTCAGCCAATTAAACGGCACTTATTACACTGCAATTGTAGATCGCCGACGTGAATAATAATATATTCGGCCGGGCAGTGCGCGACGGGTGCACGACATACGTTTCCGCCGCCCGCCCAAAACGACGGTTCAAAAATATTATTATTATTATTATGTTTTATGTGCGCGTGGTCGGTCCGTCTGTCCGTCGTTCGGTTCCCACGCGCTCGTCCTCAACGCCACAACCGTGGTTGCAGCCGCCGCGGGTTACCGCGTGTGGTCGTCGTCGGCCGGTAGAGCAGAATATAAAATTATCGTCGACGGAGAAGAAACCGTCGCCGTCGCCTCCTCGTTCAGATAGGCATTGAGACACGACCAGAAAAAATAATATAATATAATATACTTTAACACAATAATATAACAACTACTAGTCGGTGACGTGTCGCGTGTATATCTATAAAAAGTAAGATTGGCGTCGCTAAAATATTCGGTCCTATTGTATTTTAAATTCAGAGTCTAGTCTATTGTCGCCGATTTAAATTTAACATTTCATAAGTTTTATTTTGGATGATGATTTAAACGAAATTTTACAAATAAAATATTTTAGTTTGAACTTATAATAAACATTATTGTATCAAATTGCAAGTCTTGATAGTTCAGCTTCAGGGAATACTCTTTGATGTAAAACAAGACATGTCGGCATTTTTGTGCGAGTAGGTATTAAATTCTAAGTTCACGTGGGTTGATAATCATCATAAAAGCTTCTAACCGTGCGCATGTGTGTTACTCACAAAAGTTAAACTACTTTCGATTATTGTTAGTGGTTGAGTTTCTCTACAAATTTTATTTTTTACCATTTACTAACCACTAAAAGCCTAACCTTCGACACCGCACGTACGCGTTACTGATACCTACTACTATATTGCCGACGACGACGCCGCATTATATTAATAAATAAACGCCAAATCGTGTTGATCTATAAAGATTCGCGATGACGGTTAATCGATCTCGGATTGAGAATAATATTAATGTTTCGTCGTTTCGTGAGAAGGACCTATCGAAATAAAAACCGGTCAATTAAAATACATAACGATTGAGACTTGTATCCGAACGCACCGCAACTCCGCCCCGCTGTAGAGTTTTTCGGCGTTGTACATCGGGACGACTCGTAATTAATCGCTAACAGATTTTAAGATATTATACGAAACACCCGCCCTCCATGTGACCTATACCCAAAACGCGATTCCCACGAAACTGGATCCCGAAGAGACAGACGCGTTTTCGTCATCGCCGGACCACGCCTGGCCAGATACTCTGCAGCAGGCAGTTTTCGATTTTGCTCTGTTCTCGGCTCTTACATATCATCCGTGCGTTATTGTATAATAATGTAATAGTACGTCATGTTTGACGATATAACACTGAGCGTGATATTAAATCGATTTGGAGAAAAAAACAGTTGTGCAAAAGCGACAGCAGCTATTTCGATCGTCTACGCCGCCGGACTCGTCGAAAATCGTTCGGAAAGTTTTGTTGTTTATACAGTCATTATACGCGCACTGGTCGATAATGACGACGATACGCGTTTTCGGTATCACGTCACGTATAGGTATAATACTATAGGTACACACACACACAAACGATACTATAGTGTGTATCGCCGAAAATTATTATATGGTATGGAGACCGATTTTAATGAAAGGTTTAATAAACGGATTACGTATACACGTATATTGCTATATATAATTTACAATATATATTATATTACCCTATATAGGTGGAGTGAGCGCATTATAGCATATAATCGCAAATATAATATAGGTACAACGTGATTCGCACCAAACGTGCCCACTCCATTTTTTTTATCTTCAATAATGTATAGTTATTCAAAATCTGATTTTTGGAATTTTTAAATATAATATATTTATGACCATATTTCCGAATTCTTGAGATTTTTTTTTTTTTTGTACTACACTATTACGTAAGGGAGTCCGTGTGGAGATACAAACTTTAATTTTTCAAATGACATTTGCTTTTCCATCGTAAATTATTTATCGTACATTTTCCTGGGAAAATGAACTGGAAATTCGAACTAGTATAGTTTTTTAGTTATTTAATTGTTTGTATACTAAAGACGCAATAGGTCCATGATGATAATAAGTTTAGAATATATGAGGGCATGATGATTTGAATATTTTAGTAATTAATATAACTCTATTAATACCTATTTATAATTTGTGAAAATGGTCAAAGTATATTAAATCCCCAACCCATACGGTAGAATTATGGAATTATGTTTCATTTTATCAAAACAATATAGGCAATATTTTTATTTTGTGAAAACCGGTAGTAATTAATTAAAGTATTGTGAAATATATTATATATTGTGCATTTTAGACATATTATCGGTTAATTTTTTTTAACTCTTATAAATAACATTTTACAACTCTTTTTATTTTAACATATGTAGGTCAGAGGGCACTTAAATCAAGAACAACAAATATACTAATATAGTTATGCGAGATAACATTTATTGCATATTACTAAAAAAACGATATCACACTTATATTAATGAATATAAAAATACACAGCACTTCACCAGTATCCCGCCACTATCGGCACCACCTGGCATAAATGCACAATTAATAATTAATATTCAGAATACAAATAAAAGAATATAACAAGCGACGATCACCATGGCCTACAACATCGCCGGGATGTCGCTAGACTACTGCTTAACGGCTAGGCGTCCGATAATAATGATAATAGTAGTGGCCGTTCGGATGGATATCCCGCTACACATAATATATTATTTATGTATTATATATTATAGCTGGTACTTGGCAGATTAAGATTATTTTTAGGACAATATATCACACAATTAAACTTTACATTACCATATTTTTTTTTGCAAATTTCTTTAAAATATGTTTATTTGATTGAAAATGTTTAACATACCTGCAACAAAAAATCAAAAAAAAAAGATTAATACAATATGTCAATGAGAAAATGATAAACTTAAATTAATTTACTGTAAACTGCAGCAGTTCTTAAATCTATGCAGCGTTTTGTATATTATATATTAATATATAATAAATAAAACGGAATAAAATTCCACTATTTTAAGTGGCGACGTTTAATAAAACAAAAATGATTATTGCGGGGTATATACACTCGGGTCAGGATATTTGCAAATTGTATTTAAGTCCATAACATTACCATAAATACGCCCATACCAAACACATTTTACTATATCACTTGTGCACGTCGTGTATATACTCGTAAAAAAAACGAAACTCCGAACCACCCATTTTTCGACCCTCTGCGAAATACGAACTGCAGGCAAGATACTCTAGCGTTATAAGTACATGGACAGTAAAAAAAAAACTGCCGAGGGAATCAATTGGACAGAGTGGAAAAGAGTATTAAAAAAAGTACATTCCTGTGCCATTGAATATTATACTCTTATGAATTTCAAATGAGAGAAATATGCATATACAGACCCCAAGTTTCCCCACAGGAGTTTTCGAAACCTAGTCATAATGACGAACCCGCCCGATGGTTACCCCTTATACGCACAAAGTACACGTCGTTTTGTCTAATCGTGTATAATATTATACGTACATCGTCCATTCAATTCGACCGCCGGACGATAACATTTATCGTGTTTTTCACGGCCGAAAACGTCACCGTCGAGTTCACCGACACCATTAACGACAACGTTTTACTCAATAGCCGGTATATTAAGTAACACAATCGTCCCAGACGGCCTGCAGCGTCAACAATATACCTAGCTGGTGCCGAAAATACGTCTTATTTATACATTATTATCGCATATCGGCAGTGCGACCTCGTCGTTGGAGAATACCTACGTTTCGGATTGCCACGCGCCGGCTACACGGCACGATAATAATAATATTATTATAGACTGCTATAATAATATACAATATAGTAGATATAATAATACTAATATCATGAACCACAACCACGGTATTGAGTTTTCTGCGGTCCGTCGCTGCACTAGAGAATCTCACATTCTCGCGTAATACACTACGGGGTATATATAGCTAAATTGTGCGCCCATAATATTAATATAACAATAATAATAAGTAATAATAATAACAATACACACTTCAGCGGTGATGGCAACGTCATATTATATAATATTTTACAAGACACGACGACAACAAGAAGTTATACGGTCTTCTCGTTCGTTTTTGGCACACGCTACGCATAATATCATCACATGCTTTCCTTTGATGGCACACACACCATCCCTCCGCCCCCCACCGCCACCAACAGATCATTCTTTTGCACGCCCGTCAGCGTATGTATAGTTCACCGGAGTGGACAAAATTGACGATACCGAAACAATATATAATATATACATATAAACATATATATACGTGAGTGGTATATATCGGCGCCAGTGGCGTGTGACGGACGTATATATTATATAGATATTTCCTCGGAAGCAATATTTTTAAGGGTGGTGCGTAGCTACAGGGTTGGTCTTCGCAGCGAAAACTCCTCAGAATACATTATTACGACGATATTATTCTGTATATAAAAATTCGATGTGCTTGTTTTGACGTTTTGCATTCGAATCCGACGACATTAGAAATAATTGACTTTATATACGCGACGGCGAAAATGTTCGCATAATATAATAATATTAGGTATCTACCTGCAGCGAGACCTAATAGGAAAATATAATAAAATTAAATCATGTCTATGTAGAAACATACTAATATTTATCCATGAAACGGTCTGCACCCTGAAAACTTGAAACCAAATAGAACCGCATAATATTATGTACTCATATATATTACCATCTCAATACTTATATGTACGAAGGTTGGAACAGCGAGAGACTGTTTTGTGGGGTGATTTAGTCGGTTTGTATTTTGTATATACGTATTAGTGTATAGGGACATTTTGAATAGGTCAATAACTCGATAGTTGTACTCAATTATAAGCGTTGTCATCCTGCACTGTAGGATTTATATTATACCGAACGCGAAACCAATACAACGACGATGATAATAATAATAATATTAATAATAATAATCATCATTAATTTATTTATACTTTCACCACGCACGCCAAGAACACGATAATATGTTTGCAGAATATTTTATAAAATTCATATTGTAGACACGCAACTATAGGATACACATTTTTATACAAGTTGATTATTTGACCGTAAGACAATCGTTGTTATCCTTTGTGTTCCATATGTAATATTACTATACCTAGTACTCGTGGATTTGAAAAAAAAATGACACATATTAGTCCTACAGTTATATATGCAAGAGGCTGAGTTTAAATTCTGGTAGATCAATAAAGGATTTTTCGGGGAAAAACACAGCGTATACAAGTATAACAGGTACCGCCGACTTCAAAGGAATTGCCGTATAAGAGTCCCCAGAAAAAAAAAGGCCCCAAGGAAGAACCACTGACAAAATTCCCCGACCCTCGGAAAAAAAATCCCGAAGTACAATATCAACCACACAGCATTCTTCAATGAAAGTGATTGAATAAATATTTTCAAAACGTTTACATCATTGTTATATTTAATAACAAATATATAGGTAGGTATAGATACTTATGATTTACTGAATAGGTATATCATATTTAAATATTGTTTAGGTTCGACAATTATTAAAGATTAAAAATCAAGTAAAGTTTTACATTTTACCTAGAAATAATAATAAAATAAAAAATACAATAAAACCTACTTCAATAGCTACTCCATTGTAGAAAACTTGCATAAATAAAATATTTCGAATTGTCGATAAGTTATGAGGAAAATTAATAAACGATAATTTATACTGCTAATATAACATTATTAAGTTCTCACGCATTATCGTCTAAATATTAGAAAACGATGTAATGATTAATTTATATTGACTATTATTATTTGCTTTATGATTTAATTTTTAATATTTTGTAATATATTTATCGAAATATTTTCGGGGTTCTTCCCTGAGGGATATTCATTCCGCAATTCGCCTTCAACTTCAAACCACCTTCTACATACTCCCTACTTGCAGTACTATTATACATGTACAATAAATTATGAAATTAGGTACACCGTGTAGAAAAACGTGATCGTTCCTCTACAAATACACAGAAATTGACTGAGAAAACTGAGTGTCTTACGAGAGAGAAAACCCGTTAAAAAAATCACCTCGAGGTACGTCGAGTTGCAGTGATGGCACTTGAACGCGCTCGACGACGAAAACGTGCCGGCGGACGTGACGGCCGCCGCAGCAACCGCTACCGGTCCAAGAACAATGGACCGCGGTAACGTTCGTGAAACTACGGTGACGTTCGTGCGCGGACACTTAGCGACGGACGGAGGCGGCGGCACGTACCGAAAAACTATATAGAGAACTGCTGCGGAGAGAGAGAAAAAAAGAAACACTTTATGTGTACAACACCACGCGTAGACAATAAAAAAGAAGAAAAAAGAAAAATATAATAATAATATTATATCGTATTATATTCCTCAACACGCGGCTGCTCAGTCGAATGATGACAGTCGGTCGGTGGTTGGTTTCTGCACATAGGTACCTATTAACGTGAAATTATTAAAAACACAACAGCGATTACTGCAACAATACGAAATCCAGTCTAAACGTGTCGAGATGTTTTTTTTATAACAACACTTTTAAAAATCCGCAGTAAACGTTTTACGCGTCAGACTCCTAAAACGTTTTCTATTATATTTCTATACTTTATATTTTACATTTTGGAAACGCATTTAGACTGTATTGTACGACATCATCATCATCATCATCATCGTCGTTGTCGTCGTTGTCACCATATTGTTGTAATAATACAACATTCTTATTGTTACTCTACAGTTGTATAATATGTATTTGTTACACACTTACACCTATAATAAATGTATATTATTTATTATTACTCGGTATACTCATTATACCGAGTAATCCATTTAACGTAAGACGTACTCATTATTTTAATATTTAATTTTACTATTTTTTATCGTTACTTGCATTATTCTTTATAAATTTTACTATTTTTAAGGACACCGTGCATTTTTTAATTCCTTACTCTAAAGCAAAATATGTTTTGGAATAATTCAGTACATACAAATCGAATTTTGAACGTGTAGGTAATTATTATGAGTTATAACTTTATAAGTATAAAAAATGTTGATGAGTGAGATGGCACGCGTGGTCAAGAGTAGGTATCCTGCAAAATGTTGGGCCACTACTCCGCTAGACCAAATAATATTCTACTATGGAGTATGAAATTAAAAATGTAAGTCATCATTTAAAAAAGGAAGAAATTTAAAAAATAATAAAGATAATAAACAATAGTAGAAAATATAATTTTTTCCAAAAATGTTGTATTGTAACGAATTACAATTAGGTATGTAAAAGAAATATTTTCAGAAACGTAAGTGGTTTCTGATATAATGTATGTCTTACATGAAATGGATCACTCCGTATAGTATTATATCATAATATAATAACATTTTCCTCCCCCTCCCACACAACGACAACGGTGACAAATGCGTTTCCGAGAAAACTCTGACCACCCGCTGTCAACTAAAGCCGCTATTATATACCTACGTGTATTATATGTATTGTAAATAATATCAATGAGTATAATATATTGTAAAATGTATGTACTCAATGGTAATATTAAATTGTTTAATAATATTATACATATTACGTACAATACCTACCCCCATAAGAAGTCGTATAAAGTTTTACCCGCGTATTGTTTCGATTTTTTCCAAATTCGCGGTTTATTAAAACGCGGCCATAAAATATTTTACCCTACATTATGCATTAATAGTTTCCGATTCGAAATGCCCGACGGCACGCTATACATAACTTAACGACACTTTTATAAAGAAATCTGTTGGTATCGCAATTTCGAAAGGTCACGACTAATTTTTGGGTTTCAATTGTAAATTATATAGTGTACGTGTTTTTTTTTTTTTGCAAACCTATACAATGGTAGGTGGTACGTTCGTTTTATACCTACCCGAGTGCTCAGGATTTAGTATAGGTTCCTGACCATTATTATATTATTACTTTTCATCGTTCAAATTATGATTATAATATGCCAACGCTTAAATAAATTCTGATATTTTTTACTATATTCTCTTGATTTTATTCAAAATAAAACTTTTGGTATATTTTCTTATAAAATAAAATTGCATAAAGCTACCTACTTCAATTGTGTACAATAATAATACAAATGAAAAAAAAACACTATTAAATTACCCCTATGACGTATTGTACAGTGTAGCTGTAGGACACCACAAACTAACTGCTTATATACGTTTAACGTAATAGCATTTCAAATTAACATCCCTATTCACCCTAAAATCTACCATTAGAATACATACGCAATAACACAATTAATAACCCTTGTACGTATACCATTATTTATTTAGGTATATCTCGTTTTTGGGATCATTATTTTTTTAATTGGGTTCAATACTTGGTACGACCGTGTAAGACAGTTACTCGGACGTTTCAGTTCGAAAATAACACATTAAATCCGCCATAGCTAACGAAAAAATATCTATAATTATTATATTCGGTCATATACATACACTCATACTACGTACAACGTAGAAACATAACTTTAAGCATATAACTAAGTATTCGTACAACGTATTAAAATACAATGCGGTTTTCAAAATTATATATTATTATATTTGAACCCACACTATTATTTCAAGAATAATATACACACTCGTAGTCATTAGATTATCATTCTATTATTTACCATGGTTCATTACAAACCGTATTTGACATTATTACAATATACATATTAAATGCATAATGTACTGGGTGGCAATGGGTGTATATTATGAACGTCGTGCTAAGAAATTGTAACACATCGTGGTATTAACGCCGTTGGTGGTACAAACACTATACAACGTCAATATTATGGCATCGTTCCATAAAACGAATGACATTGGTTTTGTGGATAAACGTTTTTGAATAAACACAATTATTATGGGTTCGTATAATAATAATATGTACTTTCAATTATGAATTAATATTTATAAAAAAAAAACCGATGGATTATTTTTTCTAAATCAATAATCATGTGTGTTTTGTTGTGTCAACAACATTATTCACATTCTTCGTATACACAATGTTAATTTAAACACTAGACTTGCGTACATATATAATATAATCATATTATATATATTAATCAGCAATAATCGAATAAAAATAATTACTCTCTTAACAATTAATGGAGTACCTACATATTATATAACACACAATAATGTCCAATATCGCGTAAAAAGCAACAAACTATTTGATCTCGGTTGAACAAATAAATTATGTATAATATGTTATACATTGTACATATTATTATAGTCAACGCACATAATGGAAACAATATAACGGTCAAAGCGAGTAAAAAAAACTATAAAGCCGCGTTCACGTATGCCGTCCAGGATGACGCCACTCGTCGAACTATAATATCATTCACTGTCCGTTGTCACACCTACCAAAGTTTTGTAATACCTGACAGGTTGAAACCATCTACCACGGGTCACCAGGTAACATCCAAAGCTATATCATATTATATACATGATACTCAATTTAAAGCGACGTATAAGCATATTATATATATTTTATATTACCTATAAGAGGACGTCACATCCGCAGCTAGGTGTTGTCTCTGTCATACAAACGCGAACAGCATGTCAACATTGTACATTCGCAATGATCTTTTTTACTCTGTTATTAAAAAAGTTAGAATGAATTGAGTATTGACCTATTATAAAATTTAAATCCTGCAATTATTATCCAGAGGATTTTTATTTATATTTTTATTACAAAACAATAGTTATGAGATCATTTTATAACTGTAAACTTTTTGTACATTAAAAGCCTCCGAGATAGCTAGTAATAATAGTAATAATAATAATCCCTATAGCTGATAATTATCTTAAATTAGTTTAAATTTATAACCAGTTAATTTGCTTAGTATTTAAAACGACAGAGTAAAATGATTGATTGAAACGTAAATTGTGCCAAGTTATGTGTTTGTAAGACAGAGACACTTCACACGTGAGTGTGGACTGTGGATTAAGCTTAAGTATTGTTCACTTTTGGGTTCTAGCCATCGTTTATACACACGAATTATTGTAAAATAAAATAAAATAAGAATATTATGAAAAAAATCTATCCGGAGCAAGCTGCAGTGACGGCCCCTCTATACGAAGAACGTAAGTTTTCCATAATAATATGTTGAGCACGTGGCGCCCGTACGAGGACAATACGACGTGATAACAGATCGATATTTTGTGAAACGGGCGTATTGGAAACACGAGACCCATAATATAATATAATATAACATACCTACCTACCTAATATAATTTATAATATTTTTACGTCGTTCAAAGTCGTCGTATATAAGTTTCCGTCGCACTATTGAATATTATACGATAAAATATAATATAATATAATAATATATACGTTCTTCTGCAGTGCACCACTGCTAATACACTTGACGACGGTTCTCCCTGTAGCCACATTGTTCCATAGAGCCCATTACCGCCCTATATAAATACCGTGTTATCGTGCAGACGATGACGACATGGCGACGGTAAACTCCGACCGTTCGAGGAGTAAAAGTTGAAACTCATTTTGCACCGCGTGTTGTCAACGCACACTCGGCAGTGCCTGTGGATGACATTCGATTCCCTTTGAACGCGCCGTTGTTCCCGTCTCCCCTCAGAAAATATATATATATTATATTTTTTTTGCCATCTGTAATTTCTCGGAGAACACCATTACTTTTCACGCTTCCGGAGTGTTGTGTCTACTTATCATTGTGAATATATATACATATATCACAGTATATACTTTCCACTGAGTTTTGCGTTGCTCAAACACCACCCCCCCCCCCCCCCGCCACCGATTCATTACCTCGGAGAAAAAACCACACTGCGACACCGAAAATAACTGCACGATGATAAGAGAGAACCTGCAGCACCGGGAAAACGACAAGTCGACTAGAAAGAAACAATGGTCGTAAAAAAGTTAATTAGAGAAAATGTGAGAAAAAATTATAAAAACCTACGGGGATCATTGACGTGGTAATAAAAATAATACTTGTTTGGTTCATTTAAGTTTTTTTTTAATCCTAGATAAACGTCTTCGGTAAATCACCGTTTAATATAGATGACTTTGTGGGCAGTGGGTATATAATGATTATACGACATTTAAAACTAGCATATTTTTTTTACTGGAAGACGAACCAATCAGCTGCACAAGCAAGCGTTCAAGGACGATGATAATTGATTGGTATGAAAAAGATGCAATATATAGTTAAACAATTCATCAGTATAGTTTAAATCAGTGTTCAATTCATCGTGAAATGATAAATTGAATTATGTTTGAACAGTTAAATGCAATAGATATAATGTTTATTTTGCGCAATGAAAACGCACTGGGCTTTAGAAATAATATTTTAATCGTGAAGAAAAATTTGATTAATGGTTACGATTATAATGACCAAATAATGTTTTTAATAAGTTGGATGAACCAAACAGCTGTCTATCTCTATTCAATTGAAGTAAAATAAAAATATACGTCAAGGTAGATTTATAGTTAAGTTAAAGTTAAAGATAGTTGTACAAATATGAAATGTATATAAATAAATTAAAACATGACTTTTTGACAGCAAATCTCTTGTTTAAGCATTTAATTATTAAGTATCACGACAAAAAAAACAGTGCAATAAGCTGACAACAATTTCTTAATATTTCATCTGGTACAATTTCACTAACCAGCTTAAATACAAGGGGTGATTGATTGTATCCATTTCAAATTGAAATTAAGTTGTCTGAACTCAAAACGTGATAGGTATTTAATTGGTATTTATTGTTACATTTTTAACTTTCCCCTCTAAAACTGGGGTCTTAAGCAGGGGTTTTTAAAATGAGACTTCATTAAAATAATACTGTAATTCAAATTATTTATCAGTTTTTCAATTTCAACCATTTTAATTAAATTGAGTAAAATATCTAAGTATTTATTATGTGTGTATATATACTTATTATATTTATATATATTATATTATATCTTTAGACTTACGATATGAAGTTATTTATTTAAATATGTCTGAAGACTAAAACATAAAATATTATACACTATGAAAATATTTTTATAGAACACTACTTATCATAACTTTAATTAAAATTCCAATCATTAAACACTACAAAATAAGCATTTAAAAATAACTTTGTAATTAATAAAATAGAATTACGTAGCCATTATTTTATGCGTTACTCAAATTCTCAATTATTATGGCATCAAGTAACTTTAATAATGATTAATAAGTATTGTAAACCTTAAGTTTTTTTTTTCAAAATAAAAACGATTTTATTTAAATTGAGTAAGTAAATAATAAAGTCTGCAAGTAATGACACGTCAAAACAAATATAAGGGTTTTACAGTTATATTATAACTATATTATTGCTTATTGGCGTCCATTGTATATATTATTTGATTTAATACTCCCGAATCTTGCATTAATAATAATGAAAAAATATCACAACAAATAACATAAATTAATGTTAGCAAATAATAATTATCTATTGAATATAAATGAACATAGTAACATAATATTAAATAACTAAGTACCGTTTGATGACATATCCCACATGTCAACTACCTATCTAAAAGTATTTGTACTAGGTATTCATTATGAGATCTCAAATAAAAAATTGTACCTGCTATAATTTTTTACATTACATTTTTAAGTCATTTAACTTATGCAATCAAAAATAATTTAATAACTACACTAGACATTCTCCATTGATATTATATACTTATAATATTGTAAAATATTTTACCAAATCAAATAAGAGTATCATAATATTAAACATTTAATTAATCAAAGTAGGTATCTAATTATTGTTGAACGAATACTGTTTAATAATTGACCAAAATGGTTTTGTTAAATACATGTTTTTTGTTGAAACATTAATATTTCATATAACTAACAACCTCAGAGCATAATATAATAATTGCTCGATAAAAAAAAAAGATAATTTAACACAATAAATTTGGCTCCGATAGTAAAAATACAATATATCAACAATTAAGGGGCCTACACGCGACCTGTTTTTTTGCTCAAAAATATGCCTTACAGGAAAAACTCACCGGTAAAGCACGATTGAGCATAAAACGATTGAGCATAGACCTTTTTAGCAACACGATTGAGCATAGAATATTTTATGCGATGTTGCCAAATTCACGTTGCCAACATTTTGTAATTTATTATTTTCACGTATTATTACACCAATTATTATGATATCTGACGCGAGCTGTGAGCCGAGCCCCTCAGCTTTATCGACATAGGCGGTACTAGACCCTCTTGGCAGGGGGGACCAGAAAATATTTTAACCATCTAACTATATGTTCAGGGGGGGGGGTCGTTAATAAGGAATTATGTATTAATACAGGTACGGTTCGCAGGAGGGGCAGTTGTCTACTCTGCCATCCCCGTAGTACCGCTTATGTTTATGGACAAATGACAATGTTATCAATTAATAAATTAGTTCCGGAATACTATTCCGGACTCTTATTGAAACTATTATTGACTTATAAATATTTTGATTTTATTATTTTCATAAGTCATAACTATTATTATTATATCATTATTAGCAAAAATATCTATATACTGTATTATAATGTGATTAATATTGAGACTATTATTGATTAATAAATATTTTGAATAATGTGACTAGGTGTCTAGGTATATTACATATCGACTATGAAAAACATGATATTTTTTTGCCATGTTATATTTTGAATCATTATAATTATTTAAATAAATATTTTTGTATAATACAGTTCAAAATTGAAAATGGCAACGTTGCAGAGTTTTTTATGCTCAATCGTGTTGGTTGTTTACTTTTGTATTTCAATTTCCTTTTATGCGCCGACGATTTATGCTCAATCGTGTCACAAAAAAGGTGTTTTATGCTCAATCGTGTCTCAGCCAAACTTACACGCCTCGTAGATTGGTCCGATTTCAGTAATTTTTTTTGTTAGATAGAGGGAGAAATTTATATTGCAGGGCAAAATAGACTTGAATTTTCAAAATTATTTTTCCAAAATATCTTATATTACAAGTTTGAATTTAATCCATTTTTACAACATTTTAGTTTTTGTTTTTAGCAACGTATTCAAAATCGAAGTCCAATGCGCCCTGTAAAAATATTCCTTTACCTAACAAAAAAAAATTAAGGAAATCGAACCAATCTACGAGGTGTGAGAGTTTTTCCTGTATAAAGTGTGTTTTGATCGATATAATACACCCTATCACCCCCCCCCCTCTAAATAAGTATCAGGTAGTAGATTAGTGGAAAAATATTATAGTTGAGGAGGCAACTAAAATATAAATTTAAATTTTCAAATTTTATAGAATTACGGAAAATTTTAAAAATTGTAACCGCAGGACCCTCAATAAATATCCAAAAATAATACCACAATCATACGACACGCATTAATAAGTATATCCTTATATTAATTATTAATTCATAATCATGTAGTTTCTATGAAAACTTACACAAAGGTTGACGGCATTTTATTTATCTTTATAAACGTCATGTAAGAACCATTTAGTGCGAACAACACGCGTCAACTGCGATACGATCGTTTTTTTATTTTACGCGAATAAAACTACTGGTACCAGGGAAATCCGCCTTTTTTTATTTGTTCTCCAGACTTTAAAACCGTCATCGCGATTATTATAGTCGAATGTCTGCACGCCGAACTGGGTATGAGGAAAATAGACACATTGCGTGTTTTTTTGTCTGCTACGATCACGGATGATTCCCGTTACACAGTCTGCTTTACATGGATATAGTCAAACACCTATATATAATATATATAATATGGTGGTAACGGTAAAGCGCTCACGTCCAAACACTATAGCCATTAAACCAGTTAAAGGAGCACTCAAGACGGCCGTAACATAAATCCCCCAGCCGAACAGGTGTGTTTAAACCATTTTATTATGCTTAAGGCGGGAAAAGCGCGGAAAAATCGAGTTTCAAAAAAATAAAAAATAAAACCTAGGTAATAATTCTTTAGCGATGTTTATCACTCGCTACTCTCTTCCCATCACCATTTACTTTGGTGTAAAAATACGGTGGAGGGTGGATGCCAAACGCCAGGATTTGGCGCACAAAGCACCGATCGAATGCAAAATGCGCGAAATGACAACAATAGGGCGAATTTTCAAGAGCCACAAATCAAACCTCACCCTCACCCATCCAACGAATAAAAAAAAAAATATATTTTTTAACCATAAAATATTCTTGGGATACGGTCTATTTAAAGCCTGAAAGTATATGGTCGTTAAGTTTGAGCACTCAGAACAAACTTTTTTTGTGGATAAACAAATTTCTAACTATCGTTCTATTGGACCTTGGAATATATTTTACATTTTTGATCAAAGGAAAAGCATACAATTATTAATCATAAGTAGTATTACATTTTATATGAATACCAAACAAAAATTGTACCATTAGTTCTATTATAATAACTACCGATTATTTATATAAACAAATTTAAGTTGAGCTCTCTTACTAATTAAAATACCTAATTATAATATTTAAGTAATTAAGTATTGATAACGAGTTCCCATAATACGGATCATAGAATACCAAATTATGTTAATAAAGAATGCATACAATTTTGATACTTTTATTAAATTAATTATTGTAAACCAATGAATCAACTAATTTTAAACGATCTATACTTAACTTAAATTCTCAATTTACGATCATACATAAATGTATAGCTTAATAAAAACAGTTGGTCATTCTTGCCTAACTTTTTTTAACTGTCGTCTTTCAATAAACATGAATACAAAGGGGTATTTGCACAAAGATTGTTTGTATTAAGTATTTAGTAACAAATAATTATAATTTACTAATTTAAAACTGTCATTTAATCAACTTTATTAAAGGCAGTAAAAAGTGGTATCTTAATTATTTTGGATATACATATTATTTGACGCCACGACAACATTGATAATATAAAAACAGTATTCTAACATGATTTTTTCAAACAACTGAATTTAATACTAGTAAAATAACTACAATATTTTCACCGACATCAAATATTTATATACTCTAAAACTACATAGGTAGTGCTACATACTAGCTTTTAGCAGCCCTAATTTGACACCACACGATAAAACCTGTAAATGTAATTGAATTTTTTTTTTACATATTAACGCATCATACCAAGAATATTAATATTACATTACATAACATGAATATTATTTACAAAAATGAGTCACTTAGATTAATACTTGTTATTAATATATCCATTCGACATTTTTTGTATGCACACATTAATTTAATATTAGTTAAATAGTAAATATCTCAATATCATTAATATTACATAGGTGCTATTGTTTAATCTCATACTAATTTGTTTTCAATTAATACTGAAACGTACTGAACACATAAGATAATAATACCAAATATGATATCAATAATATATTTCAAATTTGTAACAAACTATAATAAAAAATGTTTTCCCTATACATTTCTTCTTACTCGACATTTAAAATGTATATTTTAAAATTATGATTACGTTTGGATTTATCTTTTTTTTAATCAGTACTTCAGTTCTTTATTAAATAGTACGTGTTAATAACTAACATATATTATTTCACATGATTCACTGACGTTTTAGCATGACATAATACAATAGCCGTTTTAAATTTTTTAGATTGCAAAATAATAGAAGAAAATAACGTTAGACATACAACTACATACAGTATTGGACGTATAACAGCTGTAGATATCCGTAGCTCTGACTACTGCCATTAAGCACAAGATTTTCGGGAGATAATAATAGTGGTCGGATGTTGACTTTGTTTGATAAACCGGTTATATAGCCATACCTGTACATAAGACACTGACAACGAAAGACTATACATAAAAAAAAATAAATACATTTCCTATATAAAAATATAATCGTCTTGCTGCACTGAGTCACATATCATTTATGACCTTGAACGGCAAAGAAAAAATGAATAGCCAACAATAGAGACGCTCTAATAACTTGCATTGTAACACTTGATCCATCTAGTAATGTTACATGCACGCAAGATGATCACGTTAAAAATGTAATTATTCTTGTCTAAGTGAAAACGTGCTACTGTATTGTTGGTCTTTTTATACCCTCAATGCGATTTTACTAAGATATATAATATAACTTGAACCTAAGTCCTACTAAAGAAAATAAATTTTTAGCAAACATTAATATCTAGATAAATACAAAAATGTATATATTATATTATATTATATTATGTAGGTACTAAATAGGGTAATAACAAATTAATAAACAAGTACAACATAACATAAAAATGCTTGCACCTATAGGTTTACATAAATATAAATATAAATGTATGACTTATGGCAAATAATATTTAAATAGAAAATTACTATCAGACTTTTATATATGTTTTAATCGACAAGTGATAAATTAAAAAAATATATATTTAAATCAATAAATAGGTGAATTTTAAAAACATTTTTTCAACACATTATATGGTCTTTTGAAAAAATAAAGTCCTTAGAGTATAATAATATACCTATATACTCTATAGATCTATTCAGATTTCAGAATACAAAAGTATTAACGTCTCAATGTATCTCAAGCCCCCCACTTTTCTATTAGGTACAACCATTTGTTTTAAAAATTAAAAAAAGAAAGAGTTGATACGATTATTAAATGAAGTCATGACGATATAAAAAATTAATAACATTTCAAATCATATTTCAAAAATATTGTACATGTGTACACTATAATAATAAGTCTTATAAATTGATAATCACATTATAATGAATACAACAGAAGAAATGTCGAAATGAACAATGACTTTATGTGCCAGCGATGATGGCTATATTATATTGTACTATTATTGTTAAGGGTATTTTAATTGATATACTGCAATTTCACTGTTATTGAATCATAATATTAAAAATAATTAAAATTTGATATACTTGTTATATTTAATAATTTTTCTAACCAATATAAAATATCATACAACGCACTAAAAATTGAGTATTATATTATTTTTATGATATTACTCCATAACGACGATATAAAACATTTTTACTTTCGTTAGTTGTTATTAAAATTATGTCTTTTTTACCTGAATCAAAAATATGAATTTTCATTTTAAATGGTGTGACAAATAAATTTACCAGAAGATCGCACTACAATTTTGGTAAAGATGAAAGCCGATATTTTTAAATCAGAAATATATTTTTAATATAAAATAAAATCATACAGCAAACTGTTTAGAACAATTAAATATGTTTAAAAAAATATACTAAAATGCGTTTGGCCTTTCAATTGAAAATTAAACTTAAAAAGATAACCTTTCTTTATAATAAAAATTAAACTGTACAAAAAAAAATAAATTAAACAATGGAATAATTATAATTGACATTATTATGTATTATTATAATTTGACTTAATGATTACCTTTTTAAAAATAAGTAAAAAAAAAAATATCATAATTACTCATTATTCATTAATGTTTTACAATTATATCTATACAATTATTATTGTACCCACAATAGTATTTTGGACAGTATCAAATAATAAAATATGATCGATGGACATTTTTTGTAAAGAAGAAAACGTAGTATAATTTATTAAATGTTAATCACACTGTAATATACATATTACATAACTACAAATATACATCAAATACCTTTTGATTATTATCACTAATATGTTTTTGGAAGGTTCGGGCTAATTTCTAAAATAATGAAATCACTTTGAATGAATTAAGAATGCACGAATTAAACCCAATGAGGGTTGAAATTCGTTACACAATAAGTCACGAAATCACGTTACCTCCATCCAACTTACCCAACAACACAACTGTTATTTTTTCGATTGTTATCATAATTTAATATGCATGGGATTTTTTTAAAAGTGTATAAGTCTGGGCAGCACCTGCAGGGTACTGATTTTTGAATTATCTTAATAATTAAGTGATCAAGTACATAAATTATTAAGTATTATTACATTTGAAAAACACTTAACCAAACAGAATATATAAATGCGACAATACCATAGTTATTCAAATAAGTATATATTATTTGTTTTCTTTCAAATGTGAGGAATTATAACTATAATTATACTCTGAAAAAACAACAGAGTAATTTATTTAAAAAAGATTCATTTAGAATAGCAATAGTTACATTTTTTCACGATAAATAGTTAAAATAATGTGGGTTAATGGTTTAAAAATATTATGAAATTAAATATTCAATGTTAAGATATAACCATTTTACAAAAACTTATATACCTATAAGTTTATAAAAATATTAATCTCATCAGATAACTTTGGCTTCGTATATGCTTTAGAGCGTGTAAAATAGATGGAGAAAAACGCTATAAATCAAATATGTTTCAGATTTCCTTTAATGATAAACCACCCTAAAGTTATGGAATGAACTGAATTTGTCCCACGTGACCTAGAAAGAATCGCTGAAACAATAAATAAAAGTAATATGGTTTTAGACTACGTTGCGTTGAGTTTTAGGTGGATAAATGGCCTATAAAGAGTATATTATGACCTATCCTTATCGTATAATTTCTCGAACCCTTCTCAAAGTATATAAAATAATCGTTTATAAGATTTTATAAATCTAAAATTGCTCACAACATATTTAGAAAACACTCAAATTTTGAAAACTTTTGTACTTTATCACACATAACACATATTACTTTTTAAATACGTTTGTAATAAATGTGACGTATAAGTAAATTATAAAACACTTACAATCCCTATTCCTTCTCAAAATTTTCGTTTAAGTAATTTAATCATAAAATACTAGGTACGTAAATAAATAGAAAATTGTAAATGTAAGATACAAATTATAAAACATGATGTATTAAATATAACTACCTACATAAGAATAATAGTTAAAAAGAAAGAGGCCTTTAGCATAAGTGTCGTACCAAAAAGTTTAAGCTAGTTTTCAACTAATTCAAAACTAATTTTTACACATGCTTGCTGCAGTTTTAAACTGGAAGAATCCATTTTATTCGTAAGCTCTACACGATTAGCGTCAGAGATCGGGTAACCAATTCTTGAGAGGGCTAAAGACTAACCAGGGGAAAGTCCGAGTGACGATGAAAAATGACCCTCAGAGATGACCCCCTCTACCTATCCTTTTCGACATTTTTCCTACCATAAATGGTTTTAATTTCGTATCAAGGACGTATACTGGTTAGTCTCTGGGGAAATATTGTGTCTATCCTACCATCACTCCCTTCTTGGAAAAACCCCAGAATGATTTCCCTTCTGGTTTTCGACATCCCCAGAATGTGGCTAATACCTCAGAAAGTTCAGGTCTTTTTGTATTAATACAAGACGACTTTTTTTTGATACCGTTCACGCATCACTGATAAAGGTTGGAAACCTGCGAGGGAAAACTAGCATCGATTCACCGTGACTATAAACAAAACGAGGGTGCAATGATATTTCCAACTTAAGGGGAAGCCCCGGAGGCGTAGAAAAACCAACTCGCAACAAAAGCAAGACGTTTGATGATGGTAAATTGTAATAATAATATAGTGATGCGTGTATTTATCGATGGTTTTATAACATAACGATATGCTATGCTACGTTGCTTGTGCCAACTGAACTAACAAAGTTTCACCCGTATAAATAAACGACTTTAATGAGTATATTCATCGTATTGTAAAAAAATTAATTATTTGTTTCATGAGAAATTTGCATAGTGCATATATACAACAATATACAACCTACATATATACCTACCTAATTCAGTCGGAAATGTTTAAACTAACATTATATTTAATAGAGAAGTCAAGTTCTTAATGAACTTCTAAAAAAAATAACCTATAAAATAACTATATACCTAATATTTTTTTCTTTAATTAGGAGGTACCCACTTACCACTTATATTGATTTTAGTAAATATGTACCTTCCTATATTTAATTTTATAAAATAAAATCAACAAAGAAAATTAAAAATCTAATAGAATCCTTGAATAATTGGGTATAAATGTAATGTTTAGATTGTCTTAAATTATGTATAAATTAATAAATGTTATAAATTACAAATCATTTGTATTCTTCCAAATGTTAGAAATTAGAAATTAAATATAAATAGATTTTAAAATTTTGACAGGTACCCATCTACCAACTATATACCTATAGGTATATATAATACCTTGCTCTACACTACCAAATAATAGGTAAAACTACTTGATTATGAATTCTTATTATCTTTGAACTCCAACTTAACATTTAAAAAACGCAATACTTCCAGATAATCAATAAAAAGATGGAAACATTTCGAATAAAATATGTTTATTTGAACATAAAATAAACATTTTAATTTGGAAAACGTTAATCTACAACAGACGTTTTACAACTAACTAAAAAAAAATTTACATTTATTTAAACTCAAGTATATCTTTGGGTAAAATTATATATTATTATATTCATCATATAGGTACGTACAATATTGTAGACGATACTGGACATATGAGCAAATAAAACAAACACAAACATTATTTATGAGAAATTGAAACGGACTTGGCAATGTCTACAGGCATTCCGCAGACTGCCGGCACGGAAATAGTGCGTCCATACATAACATAAATATTTTGGCTTATCCAGAAGTTTAATTGGCAAACAATGTCAGTACGACGACAGATGCATCGTCTATTTTTTTTCCACCAAAACTGCTAAAGAAAATAGATTGACAGGCGCATATATATTATTATGCGTATGCGTATTGTAAGACTTTAGCGTTTATGACACGTGAGGCTGGATACATGAGATTGGTCGATAATTGTTTGAATATAATATATAAGGTATTAGTATAGTTTGGTTGTCCAACAGACATTTTTACGATAAAATCACAAGAAACACAGAATACAATTCTTTTCCAAGGACAAATGGATGATTTTATGGTGCACTATATATATCCGTTAGAATAATGGAGGGTGAATGGTTCCTTTCCCACACGCGGGTATTTTGAATAGAACACGTGTACAAATCAAGAATGATACGAGACACATTTCAAGAAATAAAAGTATTATTTAACAGAGGTCACAAAAGGATAAACTCAAAACCCATAGTGATAATGAATAACGGAAAATTTTCTAACTGTAAACCAATAGGGTTTTAAATTTTAAATCAAATCGTTTATTTGAATAAAATGTCAGCTAAACAAAATATTATAATTTATAATATATTATAACTAAATAATATTACGCTGTAGGTACCAAGAAAATAAAAGAAACAATACAAAATGTTAACAATGGATATTGTTAAAAAAAAATAATAATCTATAAATAAATATATTATGCTAGGTATATAATATATATAATGCATATTGTATATTATGCTCTAAAACGAAAAAAAAATGTTTATCTTAACACGCGGTATAATGTATGAATATAAAATCACGTATGGATAATAATATAAATGTAAGACGTAAAATGGTACCTTGTTGTTAGATAATGATAATAATACCCAATTTAAAAAAATAAAACCGTGTGAAATAATATTTTTAAATCAAGAAAATAAAATAAACGTAGAGAAAGAAGATAGTCATTCATCAAAAGTTGAAAAGTGTGGTGGTAGTTTTAAAACAACGAAGAGTCTGCGTGGGACTTGAATAGTATATATGTGTGTATATCAACAAGACCGATAGTTAAGTAACGATATAACCAGTTTTACTATTATATCTACAGAGTGCGACAAAAGTCAAACCCACAGGCAATGACCCGACTACAGTCATGACCCACATTAGGGAATGGAAATAAAGAAAACTTGCAGCAATCATCGCGAGCATAACAAATGAATATCAGACTCTCGCGGTATACACCACACACGACTTGATGTTTGGTATTATAATACCTCTAATCTTAAATTATTGTGTACATGTAGGTATAATTCGATTATGCGGTCCCGAAGCGGCGTGGCGTGGGCATCTCATTTCTCACTATTATACGACAACAAAAACGAAAATATTTTATCAAGTCCTTGGTCCACAGAAGCACTTGCGTTGTTATTAGAAAACTGATACGAATCGTATGAAAAAAAAACAAACAATCATCTAAACATACGCGCTCAGTGCGTAGGTATAGGTATTGAAAAATAATTTTTTCCACGCATATACGCGCTACGCTTCGAGATTCCGGATATCCTCTACGTGTTAGTTGACCGGAACACCCCTTTAAAAAATTGTATGAAAAAAAGAAATATTAAAATAACCAGCTAGACGGTATATCTGATAAGATGTGAAAAAAATTGTCTACCTACCCGTACAACATATACTTTTTTTCTTACTACCGTGAGCACAACATAAATTTGTTTTCCTCCATTTTTTTTCCATAGTCTGATTGAATTAAATAATTTTCATTGGTCACGGGCAAGACAAAAAACCATTGTATATACATAATCATATAACCGATCATAACTAACAGTATAACCTATACCTATCTGAATTAGTTTCAACAAGAATTATTTCAACATTGAACTATAATATTTTATACATTGATAAATTAACTGTATTTTCATGACATAAACAAAATATATAAAAATAATCATTCGTGCACATCGATTATTTTAATAGAATGGCAGAAATAATATTTTATACTGCGATATAGTCGTGAGCAAAACAACATTTTAACATTATAATATTTAAAACACGTATAAATCTATAAACGTATAATAGTAGGTACCTACATAAATAACATGCAATATGTATACATGCATATATTTTAACCCCGTTAACTCTACTCCAAAACAAAATATTTAAAATGTCGAGTACACAGATAATAAATATCTGGTGAGTGTAATAAATACTTCGTTATAGTGTTTTACCGAAACTTAAGTAAATTTACCTCTAATATAAGTACATGGAAATATTGAACTTTTATGATATAACAATGTGTCTAAGGTTAACAAATTATTTAGGTAATATGAAATATTTTATTTAATGGACAAAATGTATAGAAATGATTTAAAATTGCATACACTTATTTTACAGGATTAAAACAGAATATAGTTGTGAAATAAAAATAATATACTTAAATATTACTTAATATGTAGTTGATAAAACAACCAAAGTGGTTGTATGCTTAAAAGCTAATAATTTTTATATCTTATGAAAATTTGAAGTAAAATAATAACATGAGTTGTTACAACATAAAAAAAAATAAAAGAGTGCATTTGTGAATTTTGAAAAGTAAAAATCATAAAACATAATATTTACAATGATACAATACCTATACATAAAACCAATACATGCAGCATTTTCCTAAAGGAAGCTACTTCTCCAAGATACAAATACTTATTTCTTAAAATCAATCTTCAAAATGCATAAAAGAATATTCTACAGTAGTTACCTTAATGATAAAAAAAACAATTTAGAATTCAATATATAAACTGTTTTATATGAATATCGAGTTAAATATGTATTACCACTTACCTACAATTTCTAAGGTTTGTGATATTATCTAAATTGAAAACGTGATATTACTGAAGAACAAATTTAGTTTAACACTTACAATATTAGTTTTTAAGTGTCTAGTATTATTTGACACCAAATTAATATTATTTTGCGTATTAACTATTTTTTCAAATGTCATTATATCCACGCATACGTCATTTTAATAATTAATTAAATTTATTCTAATTAAAAATACGTTTGGGATAAGTGTTGATAAAAATGTTTATGAATTCGAAAACAAAAACAGCCTTTAGTGTATACAATTTATCACTACAAATTCATTCCTCATAAAAGCCCACGCAAACATTAAATATATATATATATATTTATATATATTTATATAGAAATATTTTGTTATACACACTAATCTCAAATAGTTTAGAATTAAAAAGAAATGGTTTTATTTGAATATTTGAATTCGAAAATTTAATCACTCTGTTCCACTATTCTAAGAAAAATGTGTTAAAGCTTTAATAATATTATCAGGCATACCTTTAACATTTTACCTAATAACTATTATTACATACAAATTAAAGACATTCAGAATTCAGCGTCCAGATAAGCAGATACTAAACTAAATAGTTTACACATAAATTAATACTTACAAATGTAAAATATTTTCGGCAACAAAATTATAGTTATAATATTTATTATTTATTAATTTCATAAGTAAGTTTTAAAATATACTTATTACTTGACCTTTAAGAACCTAAGAGATCCAAACCATACTGAACAAATAACACAGTACGGATTCATAAATAATCGTCTGATAATCGCATTAATATTTTTTTTTTTTAAACACGAAACACTTTTAATCTTTTAATTCATATTATCATACAATTATATTATACAACATGCATTTTCCAGATATATTTTCATGATCGAAAACCTAACACTGTTATTAGGTATAGGATAATAATAATGGTGTACCTAATAGGTATAATTCATCTGTAAATAATGTTCGTCATAACTCTAACAATTATAATTCTCGTCTCAACATAACTTCGCATAAAAGTTTAATAATATTAATATTCAAAGTAGAATCAACCTATAGGTAGATTATAGTTACATGATTTGTTTTTATACGTACCTACATATTATAATATTATGTGCTTAATAAATATAATTCAATATTCAATATTAATATTCAGTTAATTGAATACTATGACAAGGCATAAACTAATATGAGAAAATAACAACAACCTACGAGGTGAGATCAAATATATATATTCCAATATGCCATTTAAAGCATATAAGATGTAAACCATTATGTTATAATAATATTATCTTAAACGCATTAAACAATAATATATTTATATAACTATTCTTCCGAATTAACATATACGTTAAAAAACCTGTTTTTTTCTACTAGGCAGTACCTACACTAAAGGTACATTGTTTTTGTGAAATATTAATTCTATTTTTTTATTTACAGATCCCACAAATTTCCCACGGAAAAAAATCTACTTAATATTAAAACCAACGGACGGCAAAAGTGTAACCAATCGATAGGTACATGTGTGATGCTTTGTGCGCGTAAATCAAAAAAGGAAAATCGAGATCTAGGATTAGGCGGTTTCGAAAAGACGCACTCCGTGGGAGCCGCCCGGTGCCATCACGACTGGACACAGTGGAATGGGAAACGTGAGAGTCACCGAGGAAAAAAAATACACAGTCGAGTGTATTGTGTACGGCCGAGTCACGATACGATAAAAATTGTGTTTCACGGCTTATCGTCGAAAATACCGTGTGTACATTAATAATATTCTGAACGATATTATGATATTAATATATTATAGTAATATTAATATAATGCTTATTGTTAACACAAAAACCGTTTTGAAAAACAAACTGAAACAAATTGTACACGGCAAATACACGTCTTATGTGCACGTCCGATACACGACAGTCGACACATGAAATAATAATATTACGCACCATATTATTAGTATATCGTTGTTTATACATATTGGACGTATAACAAACGATTAATACAAGAACATTATTTGATAAAATTAGTAAGCATAGTCATAATAATTAAGTATTATTATTATAATATTATAGTTGGAACAAAAACGATGGGGAAATTAAATAGTCAAGATTAGTATAACTGTTTACGATGCAGTTTTAGTAATAAAATAAAAATACACCGAACTCAAAAATGTTATTGGTTTAAAGATCAGTTGTATATAATATACATTGTACGATATTAAAAACGTAGAATACATAGTCATTGTAATGACTTGAAAACTAAATATTACTTACGGAGCGGTTTTTACTTTGTCATGATATTGGTATAATAGAATTAAATCTTGTTTCGTTATTTGGTAGGTACTTATTGAAGAATGGCGCCAACGGCTGAAGAAAAAAAGCAATATAGTATACGGACGCCGGAAGGCATATAGTCGACTGACAGACGATCTAAGAAAATACAGACGTCAACAAACACTTATTTTCAGAATCTAATAAGCATTATAAAAATTTACAAAAGTTTTTTTAAATTTTAATTTCGATAAAATAACAACTTTTCTTTTACAAACTAAAATAAAAATATACTTACAACAATTGTTAAAAAATTTTAAAATTTGGAAGAAAAACATTTTCATCTTAAAAATACACAAGAACTTTCAGCCATCAACAGGCGAGAGAAATTTCTCATGTTGTGGAGGAAAGCATTATATTATTAACAGAACTAAGGGAGTGTAATATGGTGAACTTTTCAATGATATATGTCATAGCAGGGTAGGAAGCATTCATTCATTCACTATATGAAATTAGACCGGATAATCCATAGAAATGATAGATACCTATTCATATATGACCATCCATTTTCCATAAGACGTTCGATTGACATGAAAAACGGTTGACTGACATCGACATGATTGTTATTTCGGAAGTTTCATTATTTAAATTTAAAAACATTGATTTTTCACACAATATAAAAAAGTAATACCAAACGTTTATTGTATATCACTGAATAATAAGTTTATTTAAAATTAAAAATATCAAACACCTTAAATGAACATTCTTATATAGCTTGGTACTTATAATCTATAAAATTAAAAACTATAATATTGTGTGTATATGGATCTAAAACAATAATACCGCAACTACTAACTATAATAATACTACTACTAACTATAATAATACTACTACTGCCTACCTACACGACTACCTACATTATTATTCTCATTAGTTATCTTATTATTATACAACTATCTAAGTACACATAGAACGAAATAAATGTTTGTTTTTAGTATTCAATGAATTTAACGCAAAGCGAATAATTGTGTTTTAGCTTTTGTTAACTAGTTGAATAAAATGTAAATTATTGATATAGCTTAAATAACAAATAAGTACCTCAACAAATCCCTTATACACATTTATTTATAGTAGAGCAAATTGCACCAAAACAAATTTAATTAAATAATGCAATTAAATAAACCAATTTGGTATGTACTTGCATTAATAACCTAATTCTTTTAAAACTTGGGGGGGATTTGTCTGGGTACTTGTGAGAAACACTTTTATTAGCTTAGATTTGCACAGAATTAAAACGAACCGCACTTTATTTCGTGTCAATTGTTTATATTTTATTCGGTGCCTATATAATATTATTTTCGTTACTTAACAAGTGTTCGGAAACGGCAGTTAAAAAACTTGTTATCACGCCATTTAACATGAAACTTGAAAGTTTACGAACACCATAATATAATATATGCACATCTTTGGATAGTAAACTTGTAATCGTATATAAATCCTACGTACTTACCAACATTATAATATAGTATAGTATTTGAATATCCGATACCAAACACGAAACACCTGTTATATTATGTAGGTAAATGTTTAAATAGTGGTAACCAACCGATTAAGTACCTACGTAAAGTTCCGAGTTCAGACGATCGCCGGACAATCGAGAATAAGTCGTCGGCCAATAAGACGTAACGATCGTGAATCATGGTTATCTAGTAGTTATAAGTTATAACCGTGAATAGGTACGATAGTAATAGCAGCATAGGTAGATGACCTACCGTCCTACCACATGTTTTATTATTACCTAGACGTACTTAATTATATACCGATACCTAATATAAAATCAACATAATATTAGGTACCTACATATATCATATTATGGAGGTATTTATTGACTTTTTATTTCCACACAAGATGAATAAAAAAAAAATTGGAAAATCCTGTGAAACAAAGTCGAAGACGATAAACGTGTTAAACCGTTCCACTCGTTGTCCACCCAAAACCGAATGATGGCGAACACGTGCGTACAAGAGTGGTGCCCGACCCGCCAAATGCGAACGGACCTGTGTAATGCCGCGCGGGTGCAATTTTCCCAAATTATATTGCACCCATATGGCCATTTACCGTGATGTGTTATAATAATATGTCGTGAGTCCACCGGCACTTACCACAAGATCGTTGCACCGCAGACTTGACCCTACTTTAACGGATTTGCAGGAAAACTACACGTGTGAATGTGTGATCGATAATTTATAATAATTCTTAGCCTCGTATCGATAGCGACGACGATCGCGGTAACGAAATATTACGCGGTTGTCGCCGATATCAGGTCAGTTAAAACCACGGTATATTATAGTATACCATAATTATACTATTTTATACCATGGATAAAACTAATAGGAAAACTTTATTTTTACATTTTACAGAGGATCGAGAAAAACAAAAATCGAGATTAAGCCCGAAGCGCTTTTCTGCGGACGACAAGTATCACTAGGTATCACGTCATTACCACAAAGTTTCCCCAAGGTGGACAATTTTTTTCCGTTTTAATCGAAGCATGGTCACAATTATACTTTGCCACGATACCCACAGGGACCCTGGGACGATATTTTGGACGGGTGGAATCGAGTGGAAACTCGATTTCAAAAAAATTTAAAAAAATCATAACCGCTAAAGTCCGTTACACGACTTGCGGTGGTATGTATGGTCTTCACCGACATGATAATATAACGGTTTTTACCTGTAACGACGGCGACGAGTAGAACCAAGGCCAGTAGCTGCGTGGGAGGCCACGACGACGACAAGCGGTTCCGCGTCATAATCGTGTGGTTTTCCGCCGGACGCGAATAATAACGACAGCGACGACGAAATGTTATTATCACCGGAAAACTCGGATCGCACGCGTCTCGAGAAGACGATAAAAATATCGATCGATTTGTCTTACGATGAACGTTATTATGTCGGTGCGCGGATATTACGACTTTCGTCCGGCTTTGGAGGTAACTCGTCAACGGCGTACCGGCGACATCGTCCGAGTGATAATATTATTATAAATACGGCGTGGTGATTAACCCGCGGGCGAGCGACAGACAAGCAGACGGTGGCGGCGATGCGTACGAGAATGTGCGTACGACGACGACGGACAACGACTGTGGTGACGACGGCACGGCGACGCGCGAAACGATGACGGCGGCCGGTGGCAGTTGGCGGACGGAATGCAGGTGCCGCGTTGTTCGGCTCCGGTCGGCCCGCGTCGGCGGCGGCACGGTGCTCTTGACTCCTACGACGCGCGCACCGAAACACGACGCGCACCGGTTGGACCAGTCGCGGCGGCGGCGGCGGCGGGTTCGTTACCTGGTCCGTGGTACGTTCGTCGTCGGCGTCACCGTATCGCTCTCTTTGTACGCTATCGCGGCGGTTCGACGACATAGAACGTGTCGCGCGAACCGAAAAAATTCCATTCCGCTGGACAGCGTGTTATAGTAAAATTTTGTGTCTCCCGAATTCGTAGGCGCCGTGACTACCATAAGGGCTTGAGAAACCTAAGTCCCCCAACCCCCCCCCACAAAAAAAAAAATAGAATATCAGATAATTAACCAAAAATATTTTCGTCAGATGTGCATACAATTAGCAGTTAGCACAAGAACGATAGTTGGTATCATACAAGATAGTTTCTCAAGTTTGCCAAATGCTTAAATTCGTTATATAACTGTTCATAAGAAATGTCCTGTGGCAGTGTAGCATAATGTGGTTGCAACTTGTTTTTTTTTTAAATTTCGAAACAACCTTTTTTACTGGAAATTATCAAGCCGATTTTGTACTTATAAATCTGAATAATAATCGAAAATATGCTCCATAAATATATTCAAAAATTCCAATTTCCAATAATCAGAATTTGAATAAATATACATTATTGAAGGAAAAAATGAGGGTGTACGAGCATGGTGAATCATATACTGCAAAAATATAAAATATTATACGTATTATATTATATTTATATTGATGTAAATTTATATTTATTGCAATAGCCATTTGCAAATAAATAAATATTGTAAAGGGGTGTAGGGGAAATGTCCACACAGATTAATAAGGAGAAAATATGAGGGCCACAGCGTACAGCCCCTCCAAAAGTGCTAGTTGCGCCTATGTTCTTGATATAAACGAAGATGACGGAACTAGGATTTCCAAATCGAGGGTGCACGACGAGCTACATCGATATTGATAAGAACATCTCAACGTATAAAATAATATGCGTACGTATGTATAATGATTTATGATAAACGTCGTGACTGAATAAAAAAACCAGTGAACTTTCCAAAATATTTTTGAAAGGCTGTAAAGACTAAGCCCCCATCTAGATATCGGACCAGAGCTTGTGCCGCAACAGAAGAAGAAATAAATAACAATTTTTAACAAGCAACACGAATAATTTAGTGAAGTTGGATATTATTCATATTATATAAGAGGACTTACCTACGGGTCGCAATGGTGACGGTGAAACATGAAAACGGCAGAAGTGACGAGTTGTGAAGTATAGAGATGGTTTTTACTATTGAAGGGAATAAAATCTGGTTAACATCAACAATTAATAAGTCGAGTATCGCTCAAAATAAATTATTGCTCCTTAAATTTATTTTGAATATGATTTTCTACAGCACATAAATAAGGAGAAATCATTCGTATAAATATTATGTGTATTCAACTGTTTTTTAGACACAAATAATATTATAATGTACACTTGTATTCCATAAAAATAATTAAAAAACTAAATTGTTTGCATATACACTAGTGTTTAATTGAATATAGTATTATACGTGCAGTTCCAATAGAATACCTATATGTAAAATGTAACCAAAAGGGCTTTGAAATTTTAATTTTTTATCTTTGATGGACTGTATATAGGGTATATACAGGGTATATACATTTTAAACCCCCCCCCCTCTTTAAGGATAGAGCCCGTCAACACTATTTGATCCGCCTCTGTTTCAACGACGCATTTTTTTTGTTCTCTGATGTTTTTCATCAATGCCGCGAGACGACATCCGGTCGAAAAAATAATAATAAAAAACCAGAAAAAGTAGAAATCGTCACTTCCCCCCGCACCCGCCGACCACGGCCACGGTTCATTGTCGTCAAAAATCGTCTCGATCGTATTATACCGAGTATAAATTAATATAGGTAGGTACATAGTGGTCGTCAAACATGAGCACACCCGATTTCCGAAAATCTGAACTATATGGTCATTATTAGAACGGTAAGGTCGGATTGCACTTATATTTTAATATATTATTAAAAAAACAATACAAATTATATCATAGGTACCGCGCCGACTTTATACCAGGTAATATAATATTGGATATAATTATTATAATATTATTATTATAAGTATAATAAAAAAAAAATGTTCGATTCGTTGGTCTCTTTTTTCCGCGTACAACACAAACTACAAACAATATTACTTTGAAAAACTTGAAAAAAAAAATAACAATACACTGCAACACAGCAGTGTACCATCTTATGTATACATATGTATATTATTGGTACCTTTATATACCTTTACGGCTTCACGGATGTTTTCATAGGAATATAATATTATATCGAGAGAAAAGCAAACAAAGTATATATGTATAGTATATACGTATATATAATATTATACAAACGCGTATAATATATAAACTATAATACTTATACTACTACGCGAGTTTCCATCCGTTTGAATACAAGTTTTTGATCGTATGTATTTTTCGTACCTATATACTTACAAGAAGCAAATACTACTTAAACACATATACGCGTATGATTATGTTAAATAAATATTGAATACATTTTTGCTCGCGTTCCTCGTGTAGGTATATTATATATATATATTATATCTTATATTATAAGAATCGCCCAACAACTACTGCCTATTATAATAATCAGTCCTGTAAAGTATTTAAGTAAAAGTATTCAAATACTTTTTTAAGTATTGAATAACTTTTTTAATACTTTCAGCATGAAGTATTTTGAATGGTATTTTAAATACTTTTTTTGTATTAAATACCGTTTGGTATTGAATACTTTGGTTTTTTATTTCGAACATTTTATTTTTATTCGAAATAATTGGTTGGAAAAATATTATTGTCAATTACAATAATAGAATAATAGTTTTATTTAATATTCTGTATTTCTGTGTTAGCCGAAGCCCAAAGGTTTGTGAAAACCAGATTTCTAAAAAAAGTTATTGAATATTGAATAACAATATTCCCTTTAAAACTATTATATAACTATTAGATTACCTACTACATATGTGTTTATATTACGATGATTAGAAACCCACTTTAAAAACCAAAAGTATTTGAATAGTATTCCAAATACTTTTTCAAAGTATTTGAATAGTATCTTAAATACTTAAAAAAAATGTATTTGAGTATTTACTCAAGTACTTTTTAAAATTATTCTTTACAGGACTGATAATAATATGATATTACATATTATTATATCTTTTTATTTTTTAGTTTTCAATTTATAATAATAATATATTATACTTTAGAATAATATATTCAGCGCTTGAATTGGAAGACACACGCGGCGGAGTCCCTTTTCTTTAAAAAAAAAATAAAAATATTTTTTGCGTACCCCTTCTAATAATTGTTATATCCCAATAACCCATTAACAACACATTCAAATATAATAATTGTTTAGATACGCACACTTTTTTTACATCTCCGCCATCACCCTAATATATTTTTCACAATTATTCGAGCACTGAATACATATTTGTTAATTATTTAAACGCAATATTATATATTATTCAAACTAGACATAACCAAATAAAATAATCTGCACGTACCTATTCTACTTCCTCGGTTTTTATTTAGATACTTAATATTTTCAATTTTGTATATTTGCTGACTTGCTGAAATTAGTTCTAATATGCAGATAATCTACAAATTACAATGCACAGGTATAATGTACGAACATAATAATATGAACAATGCGTAGGTGCATTATAAATCAAATACATTTCAGTAACTTTCGTAGCTTGTAGTATATAAATTGACGTGTTGAGAATAAAACCACAGTATTTATGAATATGAAAAAAATACTAATTATATTATGTAAAACTCGAATTTTTAATGTACTTTTTTCAGCCACTGTTTTCTTTATACGTAGTTAAAGATTAATTTACCATCAAAAAGAGTTCATTAAAATTTTGATGAACTTGTATACGAAGTTTTTCATTTAAATTCAAGTGAATCTGTATATTATTAACTAGGTAGTTCATTTAAAACATAACGTTTCAACCATTTCACAGGACAGTGTATACAAATGAAATTTAACAAGATTTCCCGGTTCATATATTTACATATATTATACTAAATGCTAATAAGAAAAGTGAATTGTCAAAATAGCTTTTAACCCTAGATTTTTAAATTGATGAATTTTATTAAAAATAAAAACATGGGCATGCCTGCTACATTGCAATTTGCAGAGGTTACATGGTATACGTATATGTTACAAATTACAATAATCTCCCTTAGCTCAATGCAAAATATTCTACATTTTTTTTTACAGTAGTTGCACATTATAATACATATATAATACATACTTACCTATATATTTGTACTTAATTTGTGTAAAAGCCTTCAAGGATAATAATCAGTATTCTGTGCAATTGTACCTACATCTTATATTATAATATTATGCGTTGGGAGTTCAACAATTCGTGTACAAGGTTATCTATTTAATAGGTAATATTCATAATGTTATTAAACTCAAAAATGTGTAACAAAAAGTATTATTATTTCAGAATGATTACATTATTGACATTGTACCTAATATTCTTATTATTGATGTATTAACTTCTTTAATAATAAAATTTTAAATATATAAATTATAAGTGCATACATTTATTAAAATGATGGAAATATATACAATACTAGGGTCCACATAATTATTAAGTAACTTTTTTCAAAACGTTTTAATTATTATTAACGTTCAATTAAAATAGAGTTCGTTCAAATGACACCTAAAAAATGAAGATAAGGGTCAGGTGTTATATATATACCATCATTGTAAAACCATCTGTTCGAAATACATATCGTATATTCGTCATGAAAATGTGTTCACACGCATAGTTCATTAAAAAATAAATTATTTCAAAAACACATTAGTATATAATATTATCTACAATTATATTAATTAATATAAAACGACTTTTTAATTTATCGTAAAACAAAAATAGAATACTAACTATTGTTTATTTATTGTATTTATATAATTATATATGTATTGCGTAAGTAATCGGTATGTATATAATATATATATAGTGTTTTATTTTAAAATAAAACACTGATCATCATAAACCTTTTGGGTAGATTATTAAGTACAGACTTGATGACTAACTATGAAAATTCCATTATTGTTAGTTATGATTTTATGTGTTTGAGAATTGAAACTCGCACGATCTAACATTAAATAATAATAATCATATGTTATACTGTTATAGGGATTAGAGAGTCTATAAAGATACAAAGAGTAATATTATCTAGTTAGCAATGTAATAATCATTTTAAAAAAATAACATTCTGACAACTATAAAAAAACAGTAGATACTCTGACACTCATTATTTTCAACTCAAAACTCAATGGCAGTTAAAGACAAAACATACAATTCATTATTTACATACACGATTTTGGTACTTAAAATTTTTCTTTATATAAATAATTATAAATACATTATATTCTTACAGAAATTTAAAAAATAAAGGTGAATATTTTAATTTAAAATTGACATACCATTTTTTTGCTACCATTAATTTTTTGTTTTATAAAATATCTTTTACTATATTTTATACCGACACGGCTTCACTATAAAATCCTTAATAATAATATTGATAACTTAATTATAAAATGTATTAACTTAATCAATTTAAGTAAACGTAACTTAAATTAGTTAATCAAATTTGCTATAATTCTGAGTAATGATAGTCGATAGTTATATATCGGTTTATTCTGAATTACTATATACTATTATAAAATTGGAACTTGACCATAATATAATAGGTATAGAGAATTGCTATCCAAATTAGTGTATGACAGGATTATTGTGTGTACAAAATAGTAAACACCCCATCAAAATAGCATAATATATATGGTATAATAGTTTAAAACGATGTACCTACCTTCGTGGAATATATTAAACTTTGTGATAATATTCATAATATAGTTAAATTATTCGTCTTTTGAAATGGAAATAATCTTAATTACTTTTATTTATGTTATCAAATTTTGACGCAATTAAAACTTTATAACTTATAAGTTATAACTTAACCATATTCGCCGTTAATAAAAAAAAAATATATATATATATATATCATACGAACTTCAATTTTGACTATTATACAACAATACAGCGTTAAACTCAATTTGAATTCATTACATATATTTATTCCCTTCTGACGATATTATCTAAAAACGAATGAGTTTTGCAGAATAACAGATTTTATAAACACAATTCGCTATTGTAATAACAATAATAATATTATATATATATTATATTGGCGTGGAATTGGATTGGAAAAGAAGATTTAGGGTGTTTGTCTGCGCCTCGCCCTACTGCAGCAGAATGAAAAAAAAAATGATTGCTAAACATTTCTAAATGGAACGATTGTCTGTCACACTTGTTTTGGGGGTGATGGGTTAGCAGAGCGAGGGGCTCGGAAATTCGCAAAACATCAATGTTTATACCAGCGTGGATTATCTAATTTCAGGCCGTACAACGAGGGCTGCTGCGGATGTAACAACCGCTTGTTCGCGCTATACCTTATAATATACCACGGTAACGTTGTTGTGCACTCAAGACGTGGCTTTTAGAGTACAGCACAGAGGCGAACCGCAATCGGAAGGGAGCTTATATAATAATATGGAAACCGTATATAGCAGGAAACGTTTATTCGCCGAACGGTCGGTAATTGAATTATTATGTTATCACGGGAAGAAAGGTGCACAATCGCGTTATGTGTGGTCAAACGCAACGCTGTTTGAATTCGTGATATAGTTGTTGTGCTTGGGAAGATAAATATTGTGTTTGTCAAAGCGCACAGCCGAGAATATAATATAAACGCGTAGTCGGACGAGGGTGCAATACTTGAAAAATAGAGAAAAAACGACTTTGCTGACCTGTCTTAATGGTCAGGATGTATAGGTGACCCACCAGTGCTTGTGTATAGAAAATTGCATCCATGGAAACGGATTTTTCGAATGGTCTTTTCAAAAGTAATAAAAATAACGCATAAATGTATAATGGACATCTCTCTGAACCCTTTTATACACCTACTATGCACAATAATAATACTATGATAGTTTCGATAACAGTCGGTATAGGTACTATGATAGCTGGCAAAGGGTATTATAGTAACTGGGTAGTTAGAGTAGGTACACGAGGTTACAATGCTACATAATATTATTGTTATAGTATTATACTCGTGGTATACTACGTCATAATAAACTAGTTGCAAATAATATTTATTTATTTATTGATAAATGTTATGATCAGAAGAAAAAAAAGATCGTTTAATAAATAGCTCCGAAATGGTTTCTATAATTTCTATGATGATTTTTAAATGGGACATTGTCTGCGTCACTTTTTAATAATTGCCCACAGTTAACTACCCACTATTTAAGTAATTATAGTCAATATAAATGTCAAATTATGACAAAACGTATCATTGTGTAATATTAATTGTGTTCAAAAGTATATAGATATAAAGTCATAGTTAAAGCATAATTTATTTATAGATGATGTATAAGATGTATTATATAGGTACCTACTACTTACTTTTATTGCACATTTTAATATTATTTTAATAAATTGTAAATATGAAAATTAATTATAAACTTAATATTTACGAATTGTTTTTATCGAAAACTAGTTATATAGGTATTACATAATATGTTCACATACCTATATGCTTTTCAATATTAGATTGAATAATGAAGCCAGGAATAGCACCTAATTATATTTAATATTATTAAATACAAAATAGTAAAGAATTTAGTTTTTCAAATTGTAAGTTTTAACAGCATATTAAAATATTCATTATATAAATGCCAATTAATAATATAAATTAATCATTATTCATTAACAGTTCAAATAATTTTAAATTATGTTTATTTTTTTCTTGGCTAGGTATATAAAAAATATTATTAATGATTATTATTATCATACGTATAAAAATATGATATTATAGATGATAATAATAACAATGTGTTTACAATTTTAGAAGACGTATTTTTGACAGCCATTTAATTTAGTACCTACTGCAGTTACCTGTTAATTAAACCATTGATATAGACTATAGTATTAATAGGTAATCAATGATGTAACATAATATTATTATATTTAAATTCAAGTAACTTGTGAATGGTATTATTAATTCGTACTGAATATTTTGATTCACTTATTATAAATAAATAGTTTTTATCGGTCCACCATATGCCTACATATTAATACAACAAAGATAATATTGTAGTAACAACCTTCTTCACTCTGCTGCAGCAGTACATAATACGTCATAGATATTAAGCTATCGAAAATATTATTGACATTAATGGCTAATCTTAATAATATTTTTGAAAAATACGAAAGTAAACATAATTTATAAATTATTTCATTAAATTGTAGGTTATCTGGTGGGTACCCAACTATCCAAATTGAAGATAATAATATTATATTATAAATTAATCGTGTAGGTATATAAATAATAAATATAATAAACGTAAATTATATGATATTTAATACTTTTAATTCTTAAATATGAAAAAATTATTATACTTAAATAAAAATAAAAAATTAAAAACAATTATTACTCACTTAATTTTAATATTAATAAATATTATTCTTTACGAGATGTAATGAGTCACTGCATAAAATTTACTATACTATTGTGCTTGTGCTTCTTGTGATAAACGGTTTCTGTTAGGTAGGTACGTAAATTCTAGTATCCCGTCATGGATAAAATATAATGCCACAATTTGTTTTGTTGTCAAACTTTCATGTTCTACGAGCATCATATATTATTAGTATTACCCTCTAAATGTGCTATACATACGTTTGTATGCATATTAGATTATATCACAATTTACTAAAGTATAAAAGTTCAGCTAAAAGATCAAATTTAAATCACCTAAAAACTCTTGTACTCTGAATAAGAACGGATTCACAAAGTTGAAATGATTTATCTTTATACCTAGGTGCTTATGCCAGAGACGTATATTAACCTAACTATTATTCACACCTAATTTTTGTAAAAAAAATTTAAAAATTATTAAAAAAAAAGATATATAGTCATGAACTCAAACTAGATACTATATAATGATATTACTAAGTACTTTTGTACATATTCCTGAGTTATTACTAGATATTTCCTCTAATCGAGTTCCTCTTGTCAGTTTTTTTTCTTCCTTGATAAAATTGACTTATTGTATTTATTAACATAGATTGTAAATAAAAAACTTTTAATAAAAAAAAAAAAAATAGTAGATGTTATTATAATTATTTACATTTTAAAGCATAATATATTAGTAGAGGTACGAACCGGATTATCTCAACTATATCTTAACAGGAAATTATTTTTAAAAACATGAAATGAATTTAATTTATCATAACTAAATACCAATATACTAATAACGGTGGCTAACTATAAAACTTAAAGTTAGATATTTACCTAGTACCTAAAACTAACGTTATATAAACTTTAACTATATGTCTGTTTATCTATAAAAGTGTTCTTATAAGCATACAAAATAATTACATTAAAATTGTTAGCTAAATATTTCTACGCCAAATAAAGAGTGAATTAAGAAAATAGGTAGGTACGACGGTACGGAAACAATTCGAAAACTAAAAGTTAATGATATTTCAGTAAAACGTACAATTTCATGGAGAAAATGCGAAGGAAAATGTTTGAACATTGTATTTGAAAAATACTAAAACATATAAGGATTTACAATTTAAATGATAACACCTAATTTTATTACATTTGCAGAAATAATTTAGATTTAATCTCTGGATCAAGTACTACGAAATTTGCATATTTCATAATCATATAAATATATAATTAGCGGAAACCGTATAACAAGAAGCCAAAAGACGAAGAAATTAAAGTACACACCAGTTGTTATATAAGTTTTTTTTCATTTCATACATTTTAAAATAATTTTCGAGCTTAATGTTTTAATAATTTATGTTTCGAATAATAAATTTAATTCTTGAAAATTATGATTTTCTTATAGATAAATAATAATTAGTATTTAATTGAATATTGCTACAATTATAGGCACGCGTTATCGTTGCCCATCATAGAGCCCTGTCATTATAAAATATAAACTATAATATTTTGTATATTCAGTAATTAAAACGTAATATTGTCGTTTTACTGATTATTCACTTGGTATAAAAAATATATTACACAGTACCTACACATTCATCAATATAATATGCATTGACATTATATTGATAATAATAAATATTGAAGTATAAAATAAAAATAGCTTCTGAAATGTTCAGTAAAAAAAAAAATGAAATAAAAATAAAAATAAAAACATTTATTATTGAGTTGAACATTTTATCACAGCTTTAAATTTCAAAAATATGATTTTATATCATACACAGACATTAACATACATAATATATACAAACTAGGTATCTATGCCCTATAATAACATATTAACTCTATTTGTTATATGTACCTAACTAACAAATTATGTCTTACTATCGCCTTAAACCAATAACCTAAAACGTTTCAATATTGTATTTCTGCTTAAGATATAAGCATGATGAATATATTATATAGGCCAGAATATGGCATGTCAAAAATATTGATTTTTAATTATTTCTCATACGTCACACACCATGTACACAATATTATGACACTGAGCTAATAATAATTATTCATTTGGAAATTAGATGTCCTAAATTTGTTACAATTGTTTTGTTTAAATTGATGGGACGGCACGCACAGACATGCGTATACCACAATATTTGAACCATGATTCCAGCTTACAATAATTATTAATCGTTATTATACAACGCCGACGGTCTATTATCAGAGATTGCAATTTCGAACGATTATTTTTTTGATTTGAAATTCAATTTCTATACAGAATAAGTTGACTATCGACTAATTTCCAAAATGTATTTTTAAAATTCAAACCTACCTATTATAATATTTTTAATTAATTTATATAAATAATACACCGCCGCCTAATTGAATACCAGTTTTAAATATTATAATTGGAACCCGGATTGTGTGAATCAGATAAATTTGACATTAGCAACGAAAATTATGAAAAAAAAATAATCAGAAAGACAATTTATAGAAATAATACTAATCTCACATCATATCATATGCGATAAGGATAATAAGGAGGACATACTTCACTTACTAATATTACTATTCAGTGCAATGTTTGTTTTTCTCTCACGCGCAATATAGACAATACGCATTCACGAAAAAAAATTTTTGTCTTATATGTTTGATTAATCTTCTAGTAACATCAAGCATTGCAAAAATGTATTATAGAATATTTTTTTTTTGAGGGCATCTATTTGTCTGAATATTGTCTCAAAACAATTTATTGGGTATCTATTTAAATGTAAAAACATATTTTTTATTTTTATAAGTCATATAGTATGACTTTATACTATTTTTTTACTTTTTTTTTTAATATCATATTAATTAAAATATAATTCCAATATTACGGCCAATCCTTTAAAAATATTTTTCTCCATATTTTTTGTAATAAGCAGTAGTTGATTTTACTCATTAAGATTCCTCAATTTTCTTAAAAACGATTTTACACGAATGCATTTTATCCATGTTGCGCGTCGATGTGAGAGAGAATTCAAATATTGCGGTAACATTTTCTTAAAAACAAACATTCATATACAATCATACGTCTAAATAAACAACTTAAAAATTTAAATGAAGAGAAGGCAATGTATATGTATTATGTTTAGATCTCAAGTAGAGCGATGAATGTATTAGTTTTAACATTTTTTCAGTAATGTGTGTTTTGTATTTTTGTGTACCTACGCGTTCACGATTTATAATAGAAAAACTGCTTTGATTTTCAACTTCAATTTAATTTCTGGTACGAAAGCGAATATAGTTGGTACTTATGGAAGGTTAAAGTTAAAAATTCTTAGTACCTACTTTTCTAAACAATCGTGGAAAAAACGAATTTAGAACGAATTTATGCGTACAACTCGATGAAATTGATTTCCTTATTTTGAAGTAATTTAAAAACCAATAACCGTAAAAACTTTTCATCATATGTTTATACATATTAGAATTTTCTATACAATATGTCCTTATTTTAAAAATATTTTGACTCTTTTTGATCTAATATCCATTTGACATTTTTATTTTTCAATCAATAAGAAATAATTTGCTCGTTCAAAAAGCTTGAAAATTGAATGCAAGGTTTTTCATAAGTGGTTGTATTATAGATAGGTATATATTTAAAAATATTAAAGATATAATATAGATAGGTGATAGGCACCTATAGGTTTCGGTTTCTGTACACCCGTACGGCTGTACGGCTATTAAAATTTATATTTGTAATAACTTTTAATTGTAGAAATAAAATTTTTATTTTCTTAAATTGTCATGGGGGGGACTTTGTTACGGTTTAATAAGGGTAACTGCTACGCCATAGTTTATAACTTAGGTTTAAAAATGTAATACACATACATGGTTCCTTATATAAGGCCATGTGTATTTCATATACTTGATCCAAAAAATATAAAAATATCTTAACAATATTTTTTTACAGACATTTGAGGTTCTAATTTGAAATTAAATTAGATTTTCAAACGATTTTAGTTATTTTGTTGTAATTTGTAATTAAAAAAAAGTTTAGTGGGCATTTGAAAATTATACATTTATTATTATATATATAGTATTAATTTACACATTGACATTTTCAGAACATTTAGATTAATAATTATCAGCTATAATAGCCTATTCGTTTACCGTCCTAAGGTAAGTCGATATTGACTAAGGACTCAACAGTTACTAACAATAATATGATATAAATATATACTATGATAATAATTAAATATTAATAATATAATAAGTTCAATGACTTCTGCAAAAATTAATTCAACATATTTACCGTAATACTTTAATAGCAATATAAATGTACAGGAACTATACTAAAATATTGGTAATTTATATCTAACTAATAAAATATCCTTAGAAATTTAGGTTAACTGAACGTCATCGCTCAGAATCGTTTTTATTGTGTACAATTATTTAACATTGAATTCGTTTTTAAACATCCATTTCAGTTACGTACTCAATTGCAACGTTATACTGTATTGTTGAGTGACATTTTTTATACTGTTAATTATTAGAACTTTAGACATTTCAATATAGTAGGTATATATGAGAAATATTCGAAAACACCTACGTATTGGACGAAGCAAGTGAACTCAATATCGGTTGTTTTTTAATATTAATTATGTGGTTTCTTTTTATAAATTTGTTTTTTGAGATAGTACTTAATCTCAAAATATTCCACTCTACATTTTCCATAAATTAAGAGGAGAAAAATATTATTGTTTTATTTGTTTGAGGCGTCTAAAATATAGATATAGGTAGATAACATTTCAGATGAAGAATGAAAAAAATCCTACTTACTTATATACCTATTATATTTTTATAGGTAGGTAGTCAATACCTAAATTAATTAATTTAAATTTAAATATGCAGTGATTTAATTCTGTATACAAATAGGTACAACTATAATTAATAATATTTTATTGTTTAATGGATGATAACTGTGATAAGAGTATATAAAATATCTACAATGTATTAGGTAGGCACCTATTGTAATGATTTGTATTACACCTTCATTAGTCACCACTCACCAATAATATAATATTTATGAATGTATAATATGTATTTGTATATTACGCTTATCAATAATGTTGCTGTTGTACAGTGGGATATTATTAGAAATAATATTATCCCAATATTCATTAGAAAATTATCGAATAAAATTTGTATACGTAGTAGGTACTACAGTAATTTTCAAATAGTTACATGATCATAATTATTCAGCACTGCATGCAATTTATAAACATACATGGGTAGCAAGAAATCTGTGACAATCGTTTTTATATTAGATTGATAAGAATATTATTTCTCAGAAATTATAATATCTTTTAAATATAATATATTGTTTATATTTAAAATTTTCACCACAGTTCACAATGGGCTTATTTAATTTAATTATATTTATGACTGGGTGTTTTAAAATCAAAAATATCATATTAGAAATTAATCTGTATGATTCTTTACGAATTTATTATTCATTGAAACTTTCAAATATTAATTACTTACAAGTTTCAATATTATGCTGGAACAATTAAATTAGTCATAATTTACTTTCAAACGTTGTATATACCTACGACTTACCCATATATTCGTCCAATCGAAACAAAACATTTAAAAGCAAAATGTTCTAATAGTCAGATTCAATAACGTTCACTTTTTACGCATTCCAAAATACGTTGTAATAAATAATAACTACTACGAGTTTAAAAAAAATTGTTTGTCATTGTTATAATTTTTATTACAATTTTTAATTACAATATATATATATATATAATATATTAATGTATTCTTATATTTTGTGGTACTTTTAAGTTATAACTGAGTAAATAGTGCATCCACATTTCACGTCATGTTTTATTTTTCACTTAATACTAGAGTAAATGAAAGTATAATACGTTTTTCAAAACAATAGAAAACAAAGCAACAACAATACTTTATTTTTTACAACAAACAATAAATTACAAAATAAAATGCTAAATAGATTACAATAATTGTGTTGGATCACACCAAAACCAATGGCTGTACTAGAGAAATAAAAAAGAATAACATGGACATTTTTATAGGACAAATTTATTGATTGGTGGGCATTATACATGTTTTGAAAATCTATCTTTATTTATTTATGAACATTTTAAATTTGAATTACGTATGTACAATACAATTTATACAATTTACAATTATATCAATCACATAAGTAATTGTTTTTAGATCCAGAAATCAAAATCACAACTTGAAATAATAATAAAAAGTTAATTAAATACTATTCCAATTAATAATATTTTTAGTTTATTGTTGAATTATTTTATTTGATAATTCTAAGTATTACCAAATGCATAAAAGTGTAAAATCAAAAAACAATTTGGTAAATCGTCGTCTCAGAATGAAAAGGATCTAACGTAATTTTTATAATTGTTCAGGAGAACGTTTTTAAGTTAGCCCGTACCTATCATTTACGTATGAATTAGTACCTTTTCATTCTCTGTATCTCATTGAATAATCAACGGATCGATTCGATTTCAGGATTGAATTATACACCGAAAAATATTAAATAATAATATGCAAAAAAAAACATTTAAAAAAAAAAAATTGATTTAGAACCTTTTCATTCTGAGACGACGAAATATTTAAATTGAGTTACTTTCTTTAATGAGATAATTTATTATTGCATTAATATTGCTAATATTTTAAATTACACACCAATAATGAATTTTTATAAAAATTATTAAAAACTGTGAATTATTATGGGAAAAAAATAGTTCTCTATACTCAAAACCATATCAATCTAATACATTATTTCAGTATTGTTTTAATAATAATACATATTATATCATGTACTAGGTACTGACGTACTCCATAGACCATACCAGTACTTATCAACCCTTTTTTAACGACCTCACCTTAATTTATATTTTAAAAAATTGTGACACATATGTTTTAGGAATTGATAGATTTTTGAAAAAGTAACTATTATAATTAACAAGCCTTATATTTGAAATGGGACTATCTTCACAATTGTTTTTCTTATCTGTGGTTTTTACCATCACGTCATAATGCCATAATAATATTGTCATATGTTTATACTTCGAACACGTTCAATATAAATAAACAATTTTTTTTTGGTTCGACACAGATCACGGCGATACGTGACATACTGGTTGAGAACCACTGGTCCATACAGTTCAACTAGAATATGATTCAACAACATATTATTATCTATGACATAACGAGATCGTAAGATGTCAACTATGACGAATTAAATAGTTTTTTCTCAATGAATCTTTTGTGTTTATTAAAGTTAAAATGTTTATTGAAGAGGAACATAAAAATGACCATAAAATAATTATTTTCGTTGACCTCTTTGAATCGTAACAACAATGCTTTTTAAAATAATATATATAAAAAAACCATAGATCATTGCGCTTTGACTGACATTGATATAAACATAATATGGACATTGTGAAAGCAAAAAAAAAAATTATCCAGAAAATGTTTGTTTTAGTATTTTACTTATAGATCATGAATATCCGAATATCAGATGTTCAAAATATGTTTTCTCATTAAACTTTAAGGTCAGACAAAAATAAAATGGGTTTACCGTAAATCGTAATAGCTACGATTTGTTTTTATAGGAATAGTCGTGTATTACCCTTTTTCAGAACAATTTGCTTAGCTATTTTCCGGTCCTATTTTGCAAAACTATGTTTGACGACAGCTGTTAAAATACTGAACGTAGATATTATGCTACCCAGTATATAGCTGTCTTTCGCTCAAAAGAGTAACATTTATTTTTATACAAACCATCATTACAACTTCAAACGATTTGACCATTCACAATAATTGTGTCCATTGTTCGTATACTATAGACATTCACAATATGAATATCTATAGGTAATTTACAGTCTACTCATCATGGTGATAAATCTTAAAATTTATTATTTTATATTAATAAAATAAATATTCGCTTTGTTAAGAATTTATATTATTTTTGTATAATATAATATCATACTGTTATTATAATAAGATCGCTTATTATTTTTTTGTGATACTCTTAGGTAACTTTTAATCTTGTATCCATATTATTTTATTTTGTCGACGTATTATATGTCAATATCACATAATATAATGTAATAAGTATTTATTTCATAATATTTTATATAATATCATAAAATAAATAACCTAAAAATCTCATGTTTAATGAAAGAATTAATATTAATTAATCATAATAATTGTATGCTTGTATGATTGTAAATATATTAAATTTAAACAGAATAACAAAACCTATATTAGAAAAACTAGTATACTATAGGTACCTGTAAGTTATCACGTCCAATTAAAATTACTCAATATTTTTAGTTTTCTTACTTTCGTCAATTATTTGAGGTATTTTTTTCTCTGGAATAATTATATTTTAATTAAATTACAAATCATTTTTAAACAGACATTAATTAAAAAGAAAACTAATCAAAATAATGAATCATTTTCATTCAACTTTCAAGTACCTAAGTGACTAATTTCTTTTGGATATAGTAAAATATCATAATATATAGTAGGTACTCACAATTATTTGTTAATACTATTATTGAATTGAGATTTTGTTAATTTCATTTAAAATCACTTAAATAAAACTTTATTGCAGAATTGTTTTAATTTAAATTAGGTAGTTAAATGCAATCACTTTGACTATCTACCAGTACCTAATGATAATATTATGTTCTTAAACAGGGGGGGGGGGAGTTAATAGCTTTAAAATGTTTTGAATTCCGCAAACATTTTATATAAAAGTATTTGTGTGGATACCTACCTAGGTTAACCTACCTAGGTACTATAAATAATTATATTTTATATAGGAGAATTTATAGTATGGATTACTGTTTTTTTTTATTCTTGACTCTTCCCTCCTAACCGATTCCTTAATTTTTTATTTAGTACCTAAAAGTGTATCATAATAATTATGAGAGACACAACATAAAACTAAAATTCTTATTGGCAAACTAAAAATAGGAAAGAAAAAACGGTGAAAATTCATCTTTATGTATATTATACGAATTTCAATCAGCTAGACACGGCGTTTGCGAGTAGAATCAGTAGAGTACAACAAGAATATAAATACCGAATAAGTAGTTATGGTTTTTTATTTTGCTCTTTTGGGATAACTTCCAGTCTATATACCATACGACCTCTAGTAAGACCTAACAATACGTTAATTTTACTATATTATAGATGTGATACGGTCAATGGGCTACAATCAATTGGTCGTATAAAATTGGGTGCTTGGCAAATTGGTGGTCTGGTAAATTTATCGTTAAATAAAAAAAGTTATCAAATTAATTTATATTAATATTTTAAAATGAGCATTAATTACATATATACATATAAAACATACAAAATGATTGTAGTGTAATACAATATTGCAAATCAGTATAAATTATGAAAATAATAATTCCTATGTAAATTATTACATATTTACATAAATTGTATATTACTTCTGAAACTATAATAGTTGCTACAATATATTGAGCACGGCGTTGAGTTATCTCGGCAAGCACCTTTAAAATATTTCCCATTGCTCTTTTTGCTTCGATTTTGGCAGTATCGGTTAAATGAACATGTCAAATTTGATAATTGATTTGAATGTATTCGAGCATTACATTTATTTTTTAAACTGTTGACACATTTCCCATTTTTTCGTTTCTTTCAAAACGATATAAAAACCTCTCATGCACGAACATATCTCTGCTCCTTTCAATTTTTATAAAATTTTAAGACATAATTGCTTATAACATATACAATATAACACTAGACTGCACAGAGATCTATCACATTGGCGTAATTTGGTCATGTTTGTGGGGAGGGGGGATTG
>NC_042496.1:30870762-30875202 GCF_005508785.2 Acyrthosiphon pisum
GGGGGGGATGAAACATTTACCCCCCCTCCTCCCACCAATCATCCACACATTTTTATTTGGTTTTCATCATAAAAACCTCTCAGTCCAACTTTTGTGATCTGTAATCTGTACAATGTAAGTAGATATACATGTATAAATATATATAATAAGATATACATGCATACATACATTAAAATAAATAATTAAATACCATTTAATATAGTTTTAAAATGTACTTTTTCGAGTAGATTCATGAAATAATCTGCGTAGATGTAAAATACTCAAAATTGCAAACTTCGAAATGTCATGGCCTTGGAACAAGTCCGGCAGAAATTAACTCGGTTTAACTCGATTAAATATACCGACCTATAGGTTCCCGAAAAAATTCCCAAAAATCGAGCTAAACTGCATTATTTCAATATGTTTGTGCAATATTGCAATTGGGATTAGTGTTGATTACCTAGTTGCAGCTACCATAGTGGATTTGGGTTTTTATTTGTTGTTTCTATAAAATATACAATATCAGTAGCCAGTGGGTACAATATAGAAGGTACCTTATAAATAATAATATTTATATAATTAAATGAGTAGATACATAAATATGGTTCGCCAGTTAAAATAAAAGTCATGGGGGGGGGGGGGGGGAGGATACGACACCCAAATCCCCTCCCCCCCCCCGTAATTACGCCACCGGTCAACTGAAATGTGTGTATAAAAAACATTTTTGAATTTCAGATAAACAACGCGCAACGATAATAACAATAAATTGCATGATATACAATCCGGCGACCAATTATTTCATACGACCAACAGTCGACGTAAACTCACGTCCGACAGCAGTTCAACCCTATTTCTACCTGTTCGATCGCACGCGCGTGCCATATGCCCTTCCGTCGTCGGAATCGAACCAGTTTGCGATAGTCGGGCAAACACTATACCTACACGTCGGAATATCAAAAGCCCCTGCGACACGTGTCGTGTCGCCATGGGTTCTTCACCTGCAGGCCATACACGAAACCCAGTCCCCGCAAGGGTTAACAAACCCGAGGGGATTTCCCTATTTTTTTTTTTTATTCAAACATAATTGTATATTATTATGGCGTTAATACGTATACCATGTAACTCTAATCAACAGAAAGGATCGTTGAAGTGCAAAGGCGCTCAAATATTATAATAATATTTTGTCCCGTGAAAAACGAATTTCTAGAAAATAAAATGCCACCTGATAATTTATAATAGCAGGTAGGTTAGGTACCTATATATTGTTGTAAATGAAAATAATTATAATTTACAATATTCAGTCGCCCGCAGCAATAACGTGGGGAAGTGCGTATTGTATTCATATTTGTGTAGTAGCAGGTATACCTATCCCGTGATATTACGCTTATCAGTCTTACGTTTTAATTCTTAACCGTGAACATAATAAATAATAATGTCCCAAAAAATGCAATTATATTTTATTTATTTTGCAGTTAATAATACGTATTATAATTAAATTGCTGGTATATGACGTTAAAATGATGACGGCCGTTATAATGCGACGTTGCCTAAGAATGAAAAATATTTTTGAACAGTAGGTGAGACAAGAATATATAGTAGGTACCTAACTAATTAGCTTAGCCAGTAGGTACTAGGTAGGTAATTACTACTTAGACACTAGCTAGTTTGTATATTAGGTAAGTACTGGATTCTTGAACTACAAATTCTTGAACTTCTTGTTTACGACTATATAATACTATAAGGATGTTTTTTCATTTATTTGGACGTCATAATAATATGTTTTTGGGCTGGTAGGTATTTATTTATTTACAGATATTTTACTTTTCTAATATATTTTACAAAATAGACGTTTTCGTTGTCATGGTTACTAGCTATTGTTAACAAAACATATTTATGATTCATAGATTTTCGTTAAAGATGAAAAATATCGAGGTTTTTTATTTCACATTTTTAATTTGATGAGAAAAACGTCTTATATCCGTCTTATAACTTAAATAATTGTTTTTTTTTTTTTACATTTATTGGCTATTTGTAAGCTTAAACAGTGAATACCTCGGTATCTAGAACTCTGAAATCGAATATTTTTTTCAGTACCATTCATTCACATAATATTTTTAATTACCTACTTCAGTAACTGGAAGTTTCGATATTTCAATTTTTTTTTTGTCCCTTAAGACTTCGAGATTCCACTGTAATATAGGTATATGTATATAATTTTACTAAGGACGCGTGTTCCTCGAAAATGTAACAAATAGTTTAAATTTCGATGTGATGGGACAATATAATCAAATTCCATTACTCCACCTAAATCACTTTAAATTTGTAAGTCCTCATGAAATATCCTGCATTACCTATAATAATATAGTAATATTACATAATATTACATTATACACTATATAGAGTGTATCAGTCATACTTGAATAGTACCTAAGTTAATGTTTTCCTATTCAATTATTCAAAACATTTCTATTAAAAGATTTTAAATATTTTTCAGATTAATAGACATTGTTTTGGTCTGAATTCTAGAGTTTTAGCTGAGTTTTAATAAAACTCATATTTTAGTCGCATGTATTGCAGGTCTGCTCATCTATAAGTGAAAGATGGGTTTTAACATTTAATCCCCATTTTGTATGGACTTATAGTTGTTTATTATCTAAATATTTTCTAATAAATTTACCAAGCGAAAGAATTATATTATTATTTACATGTCGAGTATTTGCGTAAACATAATATTATGAGACATAATTTGAAATTTTGAACGTATAATATTTATTATTTTCTTTTAGTTAGAAAATAAAAGTCACTTTTTACCGCTATTTGGCGTGTTTTATTTAGAGCAACAGCCAACAAGCAACTACTTAGGTGATTTATCAGACTACAAAATCCATAGACATATTTTAAGCTCTCTTTTGTGTCCATGGCTCCGAAGAGACTGATGGTGGTCTTCTGAATACAAAATAATGTATAATGCTATCATCCTACAACACATTTTCAGAATTCTATTACTTTTTCCGGTACACCTAAATTTAGTTTCCAAACTTTATTTTTAAATTTTTCTTTTGTTTTTGTTTTTATTGCTAAAAAGTTTGAATCGTTTTTCGAATAAAAATATTATTTTATCAAAACAACTTAAATTTATACATTGTATTATAAAACTTTATTGATAACTGAAATGTTTTTTTTATAATAAATAGGTATTTTATTAGACTTGCCGTAGGTAGGTTTTTGATAGAAGGTTGCAGTAATAACATTTTATCAATAGATAACAAATATCAGTTATATAGTAAAAATAGCAATTTTTGTTATTACGTCTTTTCTTATTTTATTTTTACCATATTATTATGAAAACATAATGTGAGTACCTATCTATGTTTGAGGCGACCAAAAGGTAGACTTGTTTTTTAGTTGGTAGTATTTTGAGCATGTTTTTATATGCCCATAGAAGTTGATTGAAAGTATGTATACTAAATTAAAGGTATTTTTATTATATATTGTTAAGAACTGATTGGAGGTAGTTTTAAGTCGACGTCAAGTAGGTACTTATCGTTCCGTGCGAACCAAGCAGAATTTCAAATTATTTTAAATATTTTTTATTGAAAAGCTTAAATCTTAATCGCATACTAAAAAGTAAAAACTCTGAATTGCGTATTGTTGCCGGGCTTGAATTATATCAAACACACCGATAAATAGAAACTAAAAAAAGAAACAGAAATTAGAAATAGGAATTAAAATTAAAATTAAAATAGAAATTCGATTATTGTCGGGCACAAAAATAAAACGTACACTTGCAGTGACTTCCGAGTGAAAACTCCGGACGAGTGCCGATAAGATAACAGGATATGTCTATGCGGAAAAGCTATTACGATCATTTTGTACGTCTGTTGTAGTGACCAACAAGAACAGCAAAATCTTTGTTCTTAGAATCCACATCGACAAATAGAAAGTTCTCGAAATGTTCAAACAATGACCGCATTGACCCCCTCGGATGTCACCGAACTATCAAAGGCGATAGAAAACCGATTGAGTCCCGCCAAAATGATCACGGACATCTTTTAAATGAGATATCCCGCCCTAATGGAAATCCAGATAAATACCATATAGTAACTTTTTGGTTTATCACGATCTTAGATTTAGTTCGAAAACACCCATGAATAAAACAATAAAACACCATTACGTCGGTTCGAGTTCGGTCGTAAAATAATATAATTTAATCATTCCGAAAACACTGTTTGTTTCTTTTTCTTATACTTATAACTAGCAATGCTCATCCGTCCTAATGACCTTCTCGACAAAAAATAATTTCATCCCCACCGCTTAACGAATGCAAAGTGTACCCCCCCATATGTCAATGTTCATTTGTTAGTTTTTATATCGATTTTGAAAAAATCAAAACATTGGACTGAGAATGTCCCCTTAACAGATGGTAAATACAATAGCAAGACATTGAAACACTTTGAGCAG
>NC_042496.1:30875252-30883542 GCF_005508785.2 Acyrthosiphon pisum
ATAATATAATTAATTTTGTTATATATATTTTTCTTATATGCTTATGCTATAAAAAATCCCAATTAATTTTTTTTTTTTTAATTGAACTTGAGCCCGGCGACTATGGCCATTAGCTGTTGTGGTGGTTATGAACTGTGGTTGGTAAGATTGGCACGACAAGGTGTTGATACCGTAGGTAAGCAACACGTGTATGCGTGGGCGTGTGGCAAGGTTTAACCACTAAGAACCCGGGTGGTCACCCATCCGGGAGCTAGTAGCGGCGGGCGTTACTTACTCACAGCAGCATCCAACGCGCCAAACCACTCCAAGTTAAATTGTTGTGTTCCTTTTTTTAATAATTATCACTTTATAAAGTACCTACCATAAAACACTTTATCTTTGTGGATAAAATACCTAAGATAATTAATTTTTTTTATTAATATAATAATGTAATATAATGTTATGTAATATATTATATTTATACTTAATTATTTCTACGAATTCAGCAGTTAAAATTTAATTTAATAAAACTATCAACTTGATAGAAATTAGAATTATATGATGATATAAGAAAATATTACAGCTAACATGAAGGAACAACTCACATTTTTTTTTTTTTTTGATTTCAAGCTGGAACACCAAAGATTATTAGCACTTATCAGTTACCTATACAAGTACAATATATTATATTGTATATTAATTATTTAAATTCATTCTTTGGATTGATTTTTTCTTTTTTGTAACATTAGACTTTAAGAAAAATAGATTAAAGGGACTAACAGGTAGTTATATAAATAATAAATAAAATCTCTTTGGAATTAAGGGCTGATCCTGCAGACACCGCTCCTGCTCTGAATATTTTTTCGTACGAAATGATCTATAATTTATATGATTGAATTAAAATTTAATACATCCGTTACTGCAGTGACTACTATTCATTACGGAGTATTCACGAAATCTATAGATAGGTTTTCTAAAAGAGAGTATAACTTCCACTGGGTTTTTTCTTTTTCTTTTTTGAAAATAAGCCTCGAAAATGGCTGGGGCTTATTTTTTATTATTATGAAATAATTACTAATAGAACTTTGATAGCTCAACAAGTATAATAATATGTACAATATAGAACAAAAACACTTGTGTTATTTAATAAAACCAGCTTCCAATATAACAAATTGATTGTTCTCAAATTATATTTATTGAAAATAAACCAAAAACCATCAGTAGGGTATGCCCGAAGCACTTATGTTACAACTATATTGGAAAACATAATATTTTCATCGCCACGATGAACAGAACAAACTCTAATATACAACATGTCTGCGACTTCCATACATAGCTGTCAATTAATTAATTAATGACTCATGACAACTGTAATTTTGTGAGGCGTACAGTTGATAGGTTTACACATTTATCCTATTATAATATATTATATAAGATCCACGGTTCAATAAAAAAAAAAACTTAAAAGTAACAACAACTCACCCGTCTACATCACTTATTGCAATATGCATATAGGCGATGAAAATGATAATTTTGTTTGTCACATTTGCTCCTGAAAATAACTGAATAACCATCATCTGCTGTCATCTGCACATTCCAATAATATATTATGATCGATGAAGAGATGTCGCCCGTGACTTTCTGTTTAAACTAATCGCACATCTAACGTCATTGTATGCGAAGAAAATATTGAACAACAACACATTTACTTACTGTATGCTTATAACTTGTAGTTTGTATATTGCCGTATAAAATATGTATAATATTAAAAAATTAGGAATAACCACTATGATGTACAGTTGTAGATGTCGAGTGTTCCTCGTCATTGAATAAGAATAGGTAAATTGCAATATACTAGATCATTGCGAATAAAGTATTTTTTTTCCTTAATATTTGTAAAGTACTGAGAATTTTCAACTTTGATCTCCTAAAAGTACCAACTAGTCATCAGATTCAATTTTCTACCAGGAAACTTCATCGAAGTTGTTGATCAGATCGATTTTTCCACCAGTCACATAGAAAAAACACATCGTCGTAAAGTCAATACATTCAACGCTCCACTTAGAATCAATAAAATAATAATAATAATAATAACTAAGGAGGACTAGTGACTAACATATACGATACACTACATTTACAATACGTAGAATAATGTACCTAAGTAAATAAAAATTTTTTTAAACAACAAATATTATGTTTCTGTAGGTATTAGGGAGTAGATTTCCCAGACTTTTTTCCAAGTCTTTTGAGGTCATTAGTATGAAAGTTATTTTCAGTCAGTTTTTACTGTGGCGAGGGTACGGTTTGAAACACTTGTATACGTGGCGAAGATTTTTCACTAAAACTAAAAATCCGGGTGCTGATACATTTAGGAGCTAGCGACACCAGCTTATCCCTGATCTCAGAACACGTTAGTGACTGTGGCCTACCACTCAATCACATCAAGCTATAATGAGTCCTGGATAACTATTTAAACAATGGGCCTGTGTGGGTTGTTTTGAGCCTGGATTATGGATAATTTAAACCTACTTATGTGCATCAAAAAGAAGATGTTCAAAAAAAAAAGTGATATAGACCCTTTTGGTTTTGAGACCGCATGAAACCCTGAAAAGAAACAAAACGTAAAATAAGTCCAAATGTTATAAAATCGATTGATATAATATTTTTTACCATTGTGTGCGTTTCCAGATAGGTATAATAAAATATAGAATTACAGTTACTTATAATAGCAATACGACTATACGATTATTAAGGAATTTTATGTTGAATCTAAAACTAATAAAGTTATCCAGTAGTATTAATAATTGATGAATATTGTACACAGTTTAATTTGTGTTATGGCTATAATATGTACATTTTGTTTCTATGATACCTATCTATGCATTGAGTGATTGAAAAAACTAAAATGAAGATCATTATTTTTTTTTTTAAGTGGATTCGATACTTCTGATAACTGTTCATTACACAAACTAGTAATATAATAAAAAAATCTTAAAACATAATTATATTATATATTTTTCATGATAATTTCTTGAGATTGTTCTTTTCACTTTTAGACTATTTTTAAATTCTGCGTTTATTTATTCCTATTTTACTGTTTAAAAATTTTTCAATTTTACTTTTTAAAATCAAATTTAAAGAAAAGAGTCAACATTTGAAAGACGATCCATTCAACAATTTAAATATTATGTTTTCAGGTTTTTTTTACATTAAGTACTTGTTTTATTGATTCAATGGACAAAAAACACCGAATGCACTTAATAAAAGTTAACACTGAACTGCAAGGTTTAAATGTTTCAATAACTATTCAATGTGTATCATAGAAACAACATTTACATAAATAACACAATTATTAAACTGCATTCATATCAAATCAACAAAATTAATAAACTTTAAATTTATTTAAAGATTTAGATATTTCTAAACCTATTGTTACAAATTACACAGAATCCCCACGATAAATAATTATGTCTTTACAACATATGTAAGTACCTATATAATATAATTTATTACTTATTAATTTACAAAGCATAATATATTATTATCAAACCATCTTAGCTTAATATGGACAGTTTGATTAAATCTATTTGTCACCAATAAAAATCAGTACATATGAATATGGCATTTAAAAAAAGTAATTTTTAGTAATTTTTAGTAATTATCAACTAATTTTATGTCACGAAATAAGAGGGAGGCTGCAGCTCTGTTGTACAAGTATAGTTTCCTATTATAGGTTTCGAGTGTACATGGTAAAGGATGTGTTAAATTTGAATTCAGTGATTAAACACTGCATACAAACAATGTACGGTTTTGACAAATGTTGTGAATATTTAAACTTCAAACGTTTTTAAATTGTGCTTATGTATTTTTGATATTTTTAAATTTGTAATAGTATAAAATTGTAGAAACATGTTGTATTAAATGTTTAAAATTGTTGACCAAGCATACAAATTAGTGAAATTGTTATAAACATTTAAAGAAAAAAAAAGTAAAAATGTAAAAATGTATAACGCCCATAAGTAGCATAAAATTAGTCTAAAATCTTAATACTTTGAATATCATATTAGGTATAGAAAATTATAATTTAAGACTTAAGTAACCGTGGAATGTTTCAAGTTCAAACGGTTAATATTTATTGAATAATAATAAAAAAAACAAAAATTGTTTTTATTCGTTTGAATGTCCATATCCAGCTATTTCGTTAAACGTATTTTATTAAAACTTGTTCAAATGTTAAAATACATACTTAATATCTTTCCATAAGCCCTGCCATAACACATAATGATTAACAATATTAAATTTATATATAATAACAGACTACCCATCATATATATTTATAAATAATATAATTCATTACATTTTATACGCCTTATTTTAAGACGTTTTTCTCAATCAGAAATATTAAGAAATATTAATACTAGACTACTGGAGGACTATAATGACTACGAATATTCCAATAATTCTTTTTTTACCAAGATTGAAAATAATTTTACGGTAAGCTTCAACTTATTTTAATTATATTATTATATTATTATATATCATAATTCATAAAACAGTTGGAACGTTAAATAATTGAAAAGTAATAAATTTCACTGTTTGTTAAACTAAAATTTTGGTTGATCCTGGAGATATTTTAATTAGACATAGTCACATCATATATATTTTAAATGGGTATTACTTTCATGTGTGTCAATGAATAGAATTTAAAATAATATCAGATCGTTTTAGAGTTAGTTTAGTTTGGTTTGATAAAAAAAATACACAAATTATAACCAAATTACTTTCTCAAAAAAAAAAAAAATATTATTTATTTATTCATACCTACAATTTACGAATATTATTGGCGAACCAATAGATCAACTTGAAAAAAATCTCCTCTCGTTCCATAACTAACAATAATATTAATAATATTGGTAGCATAATTATATTACCTACATCTAAATTATAGATTTTAAAAGTACAAAAAATTAACAACGCACATCTGTATGGCTTATACCTATTGCATAAGGAAGAGATGAAACTAGATAATAGCATTGGTGACGTAAGAGAGGAAACATTGTTTCACGCAACCTCCGTAAATAATGCTATAAGTATAGCACACAACAATATAGACTGGCGATTGACAAGCCGAACAAGATTTGGGAAAGGTGCGTGTTTTTCACCTTATGCACCTTATGCCCATAGATATGCGGGAAGGAAGGGAGGTAAATAAACTATTAACAATGACCAATGCGGCCAATATATTCACATATTTTAGAACATTTGAAAGGTACTTTCATTAATGCATATTTCAATTTTTATATGATTTTAGCCTTTGTAATTGCAAAAGTTCTTGTAAAAAAAATAGAAACAACAGGCATTAATTATGGCCTAGAAATACCACCGACCAACGATATTGACACTACGCTAGGGAACTTTGGAAACGTTTATGTAAAGTATGACGATCATACTTTTTACCCGGAATATATTGTTCATTATTCCTAAGACATACATATAAAAGTATTGATGTTTTTGATTTAAGAGCGATGCACACAAGAACATTTTAATTGGATTTATAAAATCAAAACTATAATAGTGAATTATTTGAATATACATTGATTTTAGCTAATTATAATTAAAAGTTTTTAAAGATTTAAAAACTCCATCTAGTGGCCCTATTCTTGATGTATTGTAATAGGTTGACATATAATAAAAGTTTTAACTTTCTGTAGGCTCGGTACACTTTATCTCCTTTTGATCCTAATGGTAAAATATAACTCATATAATAAAATTGTGGAAAATCAATGGTAGGTAACCGTGAGTCTTATTCTATTTTGAGAATAAAATCTGACATCATGAAAACAATAATTGAAAAATATCTAAATTGCTACCTAGAATATTTCCATATACCATGATAATGATGCTAAATTTAATTTAAAAAAAAAACACCAAGCTCAATAGTTGTACGTATCACACGAAAAATGTTTCTAATTTAGTTACGAGTAGGCGTATAGATTCCGCGATGTTAGGCCAATAAACGTATAAATGTACAATATTAATACGATGGTAATTAATATATATTCGCACATTATTCCTTCGTAAACAGGATAAATCACTTATATATAGCACATTAGCACTTATGCTTTTGACATTTAAAGAAAAAAAAGTCTAACAACAGTATAAGCGAAATTAATAATTATACATAAACAAGATCGTATTTTTTTCTTTATTATTTTTAAAAGTACTGAGAATTTTCAATTTTGATTTCCTAAAAGTACCAACTAGTCACCAGATTTAATTTTCTACCAGGAAACTTCATCGAAGTTGTTGATCAGATCGATTTTTCCACCAGACACACAGAAAAAAACACGTCCTAAAATCAATACATTCAGCGCTCAACTTAGAATCAATAAAATAATAATAAGAAGAAGAAGAAAAAGAAGAAGACTAGTGACTATAACACACCCATACGATTCATTACAATTTACAATACGTAGAATAATGTAAGTAAATATTTCAATTATTAATCAATATGTATCATAGAAACAACATTTACATAAATAACACAATTATTAAAGCGCACTGATATCAAATCAACAAAATTATTAAATTTTAAATTTATCTAAAGATTTAAATATTTCTAAACGTATTGTTACAAACTACACAGTGTCCCACACCATAAAAAATTATGTCTTTACAACATAATATGTAAGTATACTATATAATTTATACTTATTAATTTTATTTATTAACTTATCAACCCATCTTAGTTTAATATGGACAGTTTGATTAAATCTATTTGTCACCAATGGAAATCAGTACATATGAATATGGCATTTAAAAAAAGTAACTTTTAGTAATTTTTAGTAATTATCAACTAATTTTATGTCACGAAAGAGGGAGGCTGCAGCTCTGTTGTACAAGTATAGTTCCCTATTATAGGTTTCGAGTGTACATGGTAAAGGATGTGTTAAATTTGAATTCAGTGATCAAACACTGCATACAAACAATGTACGGTTTTGACAAATGTTGTGAATATTAAACTTCAAACGTTTTTAAATTGTGCTTATGTATTTTTGATATTTTTAAATTTGTAATAGTAGGAAATTGTAGAAACTTATTGTATTAAATTTTTGAAATTTTTGACCAAGTATACAAATTAGTGAAATTATTATAAACATTTAAAGAAAAAAAAAGTAAAAAAGTAAAAATGTATAACAATCATAAGTAGCATAAAATTAATCTACCGTCTAAATACTATAAAAATCCTATTATGTATAGAAAATTATAATTTAAAACTTAAATAACAGTGGAATGTTTCAAGTTCAAATGGTTAATATTTATTGAATAATAATGAAAAAAAACAAAAATTGTTTTTATTCGTTTGTATATCCATATCCAGCTTTTTCGTTGAACATATTTTATTAAAACTTGTTCAAATGTGAAAATACAGACTTATTATCTTAGCCCTGCCATAACACATAATGGTTAATAATATTATATCTATATAATAACAGACTACCTATAATATTTTTTTATAAATAATATTATTCATTACATTTTATACACCTTATTTTCAGACGATTTTCTCAATCAAACATTTTGAGAAATATTTATACACATGAACTACTCGAAGAGTATGATGACTACGAATCTTCCAATAATTCATTTTTTACCGAGATTGAAAATAATTTTAATGTAAGCTTCAACTTATTTTAAATTATTATATATCATAAAATAATTGGAAAGTAAATTCCACTTTTTGTTAATCTAAAATCTTGGTCAAGTTTCGAGATATTTTAAATTGGGATTGTTTTAATGTGTGTTACTGAATTGTATTTAAAATAATATCAGATCGATTTATAATTAGTTAATTATTACTTTCTCAAAAAAAAAAAATATATACATATTATATAATATATTTATACGTACAATTTACGAATATTGGCAAATCAATAGATCAACTTAAAAAATCTCCTCTCGTTCAATAAATAATAATAATAATTGGTAGCATAATTATAATATATCTAAATTATAGATTTTGAAAGTTAAAAAAATTAACAACCCTCAGTTGTATGGCATTTACTTATTGCATAAAGAAGAGTTAAGTCTAGATAATAGCATTGGTGACGTAAGAGAGGAAATATTGTTTCACTCAACATCTATTAGTAATGCGAAAAGTATCGCACGAGACAATATTGACTGGCGGTTGACAGGGCGAACCAGATTTGGAAAAGGTGCGTGTTTTCACCGAATGCATATTATGCCCATCGTTATGCGGGCAGTAATGGAGGTAAATAAACTATTCACAAATGACCTTTGTAGTCAAGGC
>NC_042496.1:30885776-30886853 GCF_005508785.2 Acyrthosiphon pisum
CATGTTGTCACAAGAAAAAGTCACCAATTTAGCTATAATCTCTATCGAAAAAGAAATTGCTGACCAATTAAAATATTATAATGATATTATTGATCAATTCGTGGATATAAAGAGTAGAAAAGTTAATTTTTAATATATTTTTACATTGCAATATTGTGCCTATTGCTATATTTTATATTTGTGGTCTTATTTTGTCAATATTTTTTTGATAACTTTTATTTATTATATTATATTAAGTTTGATTATATGACATGGTGCGTTATTAGTTAATTTACTTATTCATGTTGTTGTAGGTGCAAGGTACTATATTTGTTAAGATTATTTGCGCACACTTGAGTTTCAAATTTGGGGAGTATAGCTCCCATATGCGATATGCAACTGACGTGCGATAATGACATTTTAGGCCCCGCAATTTTACTCTGCCCCGGGCCCCGCAAATCGTTGGGACGGCCCTGGATCAACATGAGAGTATATGATAATATTCAATGTACCCTTATGGCTGTATGGCTTCATGTGTCAATGGCTTTATCGCCTAATCGGAATTCTAATAATAGCTTAATAGTAGATGATCCGTACAAACCGTACGGCCGTACAATAATATACAATATACCTAAATCGACTTTCGATGTAATCAAGAAGGAGTGTGGTTAAATAGTTTTAATATCGAGATGATACATGAGGCGTCAGTTATTCTTCAGCAATTCACGACATAATGCTGTTTTGCCGGGTTTTATATTTTTAAACATGCCAGAAAGCGGGACGGAATTTGGACGTAGTTTCTCCACCCCCGAGACGGAATTCGGTACTAGCCGAGGCCTTGTATGTAAAATGAAAAAGAATAAACTATTCACATTTAGATCATTTGAATGGTACTTTGATTAATGTATATTTCAATATTTGTATGATTTTAGCATTTGTAATTGCAAGAGTTCTTGTAAAAAATATAGAAACAACAGACATTAATTACGACCTAGAAATACCTTCGACAAACGATTGTGACACTACACTAGGGAACGAGGGAAACGTGTATGTAAAATATGACGATCATACTTTTTATCCGGAATATATTGTTCATTA
>NC_042496.1:30886903-30901448 GCF_005508785.2 Acyrthosiphon pisum
TATGTTTAATTATTTCTACGAATTCAGCAGTTAAAATTTAATTTAATAAAACTATCAACTTGATAGAAATTAGAATTATATGATGATATAAGAAAATATTACAGCTAACATGAAGGAACAACTCACATTTTTTTTTTTTTTTTATTTCAAGCTGGAACACCAAAGATTATTAGCACTTATCAATTACCTATACAAGTACAATATATTATATTGTATATTAATTATTTAAATTCATTCTTTGGATTGATTTTTTTTTTTTGTAACATTAGACTTTAAGAAAAATAGATTAAAGGGACTAACAGGTAGTTATATAAATAATAAATAAAATTTCTTTGGAATTAGGGGCTGATCCTGCATACACCGCTCCTGCTCTGAATATTTTTTCGTACGAAATGATCTATAATTTATATGATTGAATTAAAATTTAATATATCCGTTACTGCAATGACTACTATTCATTACGGAGTATTCACGAAATCTATAGATGGGTTTTCTAAAAGAGAGTATAACTTCCACTGGGTTTTTTCTTTTTCTTTTTTGAAAATAAGCCTCGATAATTGGACTATGGCTGGGGCTTATTTATTATTATTATGAAATAATTACTAATAGAACTTTGATAGCTCAACAAGTATAATAATATGTACAATATAGAACAAAAACACTTGTGTTATTGAATAAAACCAGCTTCCAATATAACAAATTGATTGTGCTCAAATTATATTTATTGAAAATAAACCAAAAACCATCAGTAGGTTATGCCCGAAGCACTTCTGTTACAACTGTATTGGAAAACATAATATTTTCATCGCCATGATGAACAGAACAAACTCTAATATACGACATGTCTGCGACTTCCATACATAGCTGTCAATTAATTAATTAATGACTCATGACAACTGAAATTTTGTGAGGCGTACAGTTGATAGGCTTACACATTTATCCTATCATAATATATTATAGAAGATCCACGGTTCAATAAAAAAAAAACTAAAAAGTAACAACAACTCACCCGTCTACATCACTTATTGCAATATGCATATGGGCGATGAAAATGATAATTTTGTTTGTCACATTTGCTCCTGAAAATAACTGAATAACCATCATCTGCTGTCATCTGCACGTTCCAATAATATATAATGATCGATGAAGAGATGTCGCCCGTGACTTTCTGTTTAAACTAATCGCACATCTAACGTCATTGTATACGAAGAAAATATTGAACAACAACACATTTACTTGCTGTATGCTTATAACTTGTTGTTTGTATATTGCCGTATAAAATATGTAAAGTAATCCCTCGTTATTCGCGAAGGTTACGTTCCAGCAAACCTGCGCGGATAACGAAACCGCGGATAACGAGATCAGTGGTTATCATAGACCCATAAGTACATATATGTATGTATAATTTATATGTGTTATACCTATAGCGATATAATAACAATTATCTACAATTGTCAAAAATAAATTTCTACAGTGTTCGGGTAATAACAGTAAAACGTTATCGCAATCGCAATCGCATTAATAATGTGTTATCGTGGACCCAACCGCGGATAATCGAAACCGCGAATAAAAAAAACGCGGATAACGAAGGATTACTGTATAATATTATAAAATTAGGAATAACCACTATGATTTCGTAGATGTCGAATGTTCCTCGTCATTGAATAAGAATAGATGAATTGCAATATACTAGATCATTGCGAACAAAGTGAATCCTGTGTAAATACCAAACTGTTTCTGTCTGTCAGAGTTAGCCTATCAAAGTCATTTATTTATCTTTAAACGCTCTTAAAAAGTAATCGTGAATTTTTTTTTAATTTAAGCACCTGACAGTGTAAGCAAAATTAATAATTATACATATTATTAAACATTTTTTTCCCTATTATTTTTAAAAGTAGGTACTGAGAATTTTCAATTTTGATCTTCTAAAAGTACCAACTATAGTCACTAGATTCAATTTGTTACCAGAAAACTCCATCGAAGTTGTCGATAAGATCTTTTTTCCACCAGACTCACACAACAAAAACACATCATCGTAAAATCAATATATTCAACACTCCACTTAGAATCAATGAAATAATAATAATAAGAAGAATAATATTAGTGACTATACATACGATACATTACAATTTACAATACGTAGAAAAAGGTAAGTAAATATACAATTTATTAAACAACAAAATAAAATTTGCTAAGTAGGTATATTATGTTTTCGTATTAGTGAGTAGATTTCCCAGACTTTTTTATGGGTTAAGGCTTTTGAGGTCATTAGTCGGAAAGTTATTTTTAGTCGGTTTTTACTGTGGGGAGGCTACGGTTTGGAACACTTGTATATGTGGCGAAGATTTTTCACTAAAAAGTATAAACCCGGCTGCTGATCCATCCAGGAGCTAGCGACACCGGCTTATGCTTGACCTCAGAACATGTTAGTGACTATGGCCGACCATTGCACCACAACTGACTATAATGAATATCTTAATTGTATCGATTTAGTACCTTTTAGTCCTGGATAACTGTTTAAACAGAAGGCCTATATTGTTGGTTTTTAGCCTGGATTATAGATCATTTAAATCTACTTATGTGCATCAAAAAGTAAATTTTCTAAAAAAAAGTGATTTAGACACTTTTGGTTTTGAGACCGTGCATGAATCCGTGAAAGGAAACAAAACGTAAAATAAGTTGAAATGCTATAAAATCGATTGATATAATAATATTTTTTTTACCGTTGTGTGCGTTTTCAAATAGGTATAAAAAATTAATCAAAATAATAAAATATAGAATAACAGTTATAATAGTAATACGACTATACGATATTTAGAAATTTGATGTCAAATTTAAAACTAATAAAATTAACCATTTGAAATTAATAATTTGATGAATACTTTACACAGTTTAATTTGTGTTATCTATATGGCTATATATGTACATTTTGTTTCTATGATACCTATCTACACATTGCATGAGTGATTGAAAAAACTAAATTGAAGTTCATTATTTTGTTTTTTTTAAATGGATCCGATACTTTTAATAACTATTTATTACACAAACTAGTAATATAATTAAAAAATCTTAAAACATAATACCTATGTATATTTCTTATGATGTTTACTTGAGATTGTTCATTCTACTTTTAAACTATTTTTAGATTCTGTATTTATTTATTCCTATTTTATTGTTTATAAATTCTTCAATTTTACTTTTTAAAATCAAATTTAAGGAGGAGTGTCAACATTTGGAATACGATTTACTCAACAATTTAAAAATTATGTTTTCAGGTTTTTTTTAACATTAAATACTTGTTTTATTGACACAATGTACAAAAACTTCTGAATGCTCTAAAGTAAAAGTTAACACTGAACACGATTTAAATGTTTCAATATTATTATTCAATGTGTATCATAGAAACAACATTTACATAAAAAACACAATTAAACTGTATTGATATCAAATAAACAAAATTATTAAATTTTAAATTTATCTAAAGATTTAGATATTTCTAAACGTATTTTTACAAACTACCCAGTATCCCACACTATAAATAATCATGTCTACACAACATATGTAAGTACCTATACTATATAATTTAATACTTATTAATTTACAAAGCATAATATATTATTATCAAACCACCTTTATGGAAAGTTTGATCAAATCTATTTGTCACCAATGGAAGTCGGTATATATTATAAATATAGCATTTAAAAATAATAATTACTATAGTAATTATTATCAAGTAAGTATGGGTCATGAACCAGGGAGGCTACAGCTCTGTTGTACAAGTATACTTGCCTACAGCCTTCTAGTGTTCTTGTTAAGGATGTGTTAAATTTGAATTCAGTGATCAAACACTGCATACAAGCAATATGTACGGTTTTACAAATGTTGTGAACATTTAAACTTCAAACGTTTTTAGATTGTACTTGTGTATTTTTGATATTTTTAAATTTGTATAAGGAAAATGTAAGAGAGATGTTGTATTCAATGTTTAAAATCGTTTTTATTGAAATTAGTGAAATTGTTATAAACATTTATAGAAAAAATAACTAAAAAAGTAAAAAATGTATAATGCCTATAAGTAGCTTAAAATTAGTCTAAAATTTAAATACTTTGAAAATCCTATTAGGTATAGAAAATTATAATTTAAGATTTAAGTAATAGTCGATTGTTTTAAGTTCAAACTTTCAAAGGGTTAATATTTATTGAATAATAATAAAAAAAAACAAAAATATTTTGAAAGTAAATTGTTTTTATTCGTTTTAATATCCATATCCAGCTATTTCGTTAAGCATATTTCATTAAAACTTGTTAAAATTCCAAAATACAGACTTATTATCTTTCCATAAGCCCTGCACCCCTGCCATAACACATAATGATTAATAATATTATATTCATAAAATAACAGACTACCTACAATATATATTTATAAATAATATTATTCATTGCATTTTATACACCTTATTTTAAGACGTTTTTCTCAATCAAAAATGTTGAGAAAAATGTATAGGAGAGAACTACTAGAAGACTATGATGACTACGAATATTCCAGAAAATCATTTTTTACCAAGATCGACAGTAATTTTAATGTAAGCTTCAACTTATTTCAATTATATTATTATATATCATAACTCATAAGGCATAAAACAATTGGAACATTAAAGAATTGAAAAGTAAATTTCACTGTTTGTTAAACTAAACATTTGGTCGAGTTTCGAGATATTTTAAATAGATATAATTTATTTTTAATGGGGATTATTTTAATGTGTGCCACTGAATGGAATTTAAAATAATATTAGATCGATTTAGAGTTAGTTTAGTTTGGTTCGATAAAAAAAAAATTCATAAACTATAACCAAATTACTTTCTCAAAAAAAAAATATATATATATATATATATATTTATACATACAATTTACAAATATTGGCTAATCAATAGATCAACTTAAAAAAATAATCGTTCAATAAATTATAATACCAATAATAATAACCTAACCTAACCTAACCTAACCTATATATCTAAATTATAGATTTTGAAAGTACAAAAAATTAACAACCCTCAACTGTATGGCTTATATTTATTGCATAAGGAAGAGATGAAACTAGATAATAGCATCGGTGACGTAAGAGAGGAGACATTGTTTCACGCAACATCCGTAAAAAATGCGAAAAGTATTGCTCGTAACAATATTGACTGGCGATTAACAGGGAGAACCAGATTTGGAAAAGGTGCGTGTTTTTCACCGAATGCACCTTATGCCCATCAATATGCGGGCAGGAAGGGAGGTAAATAAACTATTCACAATGACCAATGCAGCCAATGACCTTTGTAGTCGAGGCCTTGAATGTATAATAAAATTAAAAAAAACTATTGGAAACATTTAGAACATTTGAAAGGTACTTTAATTAATATATATTTCAATCTTTGTATGATTTTAGCATTTGTAGTTGTGAAAGTGCTTGTAAAAAAATTTGAAACAACAGGCATTAATTACGACCTAGAAATACCTTCGACAAACTGTGACACTACACTAGGAAACGAGGGAAACGTTTATGTCAAATACGACGATCATACTTTTATCCCGAAATATATTGTTCATTATTCCTAAAACATAAAAGTATTGACGTTTTTAATTTCAAAGCGATGCACACACGAACATTTTAATCGGATTTATAAAATCAAAATTATAATAATGAATTATTTGAATATACGTTGATTTTAGCTAATTATAATTAAAAGACTTATTTACTCCATCTATAGTGGCCCAGGGCCCTGTTCTAAATGTATTGTAATAGGTTATAACAGTTTTAACTTTTTTTTAGGTCTGGTACACTTAAACTCCTTTTATCCTAATAATGGTAAAATATAAGTTATAACCGATATAATTGTGGAAAATCAGTAGTAACCGTGAGTCTATTATTATATTTTAAAATTTAAAAATAAAATCTGACATTGTGAAAACAATAATTAAAAAATATCTAATTTGCTACCCAAAATTTTCCATACTATGATAATGCTGTTAAATTTGGTTAAAAAAAAAATACCCAAGCTCAGTTGTAATTATCACACGAAAAATCTTTCTAATTTAGTTACGAGTAAGTAATATAGATTCCGCGATTTTGAGCCAATATACCTACTTATATATTATTTATAATATTAATACGATGATAATTAATATATTTTCTTATATTATTCCGTCGTAAACAGGATAACAGGATAAATCAATCTTCTTGAAATCTCATATAGTGCATACTAAAAAGTGCACTAGATATAATAGTGCGGATATTTTTAACGGATGTCAGTTTGCAAAAGGGTAATAATAATATGACTGATGCGAATCTATTATACTATAGTGCAACCTTTTACTGCTCAAGTATCCGTGTAAGTGTCTTCCATTATTATTATTACTATGCGTCATACTTACAATGTATATACTCTGTTTCAAAAGAGAACATACCGGTCGGCGACCAATTAATATCCGGCGGTGCGCATCCCCCACCAATTTTCCATTGTTACCGTGATCACGTGGTTTTCACCGCACCAATCGAATCATTTGACATGCGCGAAAGCGGTATGTTCTCTTTTGAAAAGGAGTATAGTCGTATAGATACATCGATGTACATAATATTTGATTTCACTGTGATATGTTGTCTGATCTTCCCGATTCATCCTGTACCTATCAATTTCCTTTATACAGAGTGGTTTCATTAAAATACTCGCCCCTTTTTTCTTCAATAATGCAGTAATTTAAAATCTGATTTTTGGCATTTTTAAATATACCTACTAAAGACCTTATTTTCAAATTCTTTAGATTTTCTATACTGGTTAATGAGATTTTGTGGACATTTTTACGGAGATACAAGTTTCTGTTTTTTTTTTTCAAATTAGACCCGGGGAGGACCCTTTTGTCTAAATATATATTATTTTTTAGCAGATAATTTTTTTGAAAATTCTAACATCCCTAATTCAAATTCGAACGAGTAGTTTCTCGGTTATTAAAATGTTTATAGGTAGGTTAAAATATTAAACTATTAAAATATTAGCCCTTAAAAATGGTTTTATAAAAATATAAATAAATTAGATGTAATATTGGATCTATTATTCATTTTATGCTATTTTTCAAATTATTAATGACTTATGTTGATCGATTAATATTATAATCACTAAATTGTATTCAAACCACCAAATGCGAAAATCGCAGGGGGGCTAAGGGGGCTTAGCTTCCCAAATATTTCATTAGCCTCCCAAAAAAATACAGTTTTTAGCTGTGTGGGCCCCAAACTCACATTAATGTTAAAAATATTAGCCCTCCCCCCATAAATGTTAATGGATTTGCACCTCTGCACTTAGCCTATATCTTCCAAACCTATTATCATGGACCTATTTTCCGCGTAGTACGCAAATGTTAAAAAGCTCAAAAACGTCTCGATCGAATTTTGATTCTGATACGTCAACGTTTTGAGAAAAATTGTTCACTTGATAATTTTCAATAGAAAAGGGAAGGGGGCTTCTTATTGCATTTGAAAAACAGAAGTTTGCATCTTCACAACGGACACTCATTAAGTAGTACAAAAATATCTAAAGAATTTGAATCTAGTACCATATATGGTCTTTAAGTGTATAATCAAAAACTTTCGAAAATCTAATTTGATTTTACACTATTGAAAATAAAAGGGAGTGAGCGCGTGCTGGTCATTATGAATCACCCTGTAAATGTCGTGTGCGCCGAATAGGCCATAAAAGTATACAGCTACGTTTTAAAACCAATAATAGAAAATAAAAATATATACACATAATATATTATATATATATATACCACGCACGAACATTATGTTGTTCAGACTTAGGGCCGTTGCAGCGGAATATGGACCGCCGTCGTTTGGCGGAAAGAAAAACATTGTTCTCCACCCGCCGCCGCCACCAGCCGGACGAGACCATATAGCGTATCCTTGGAAACCGGCTGGCGCCAGTGGCGTCGCGACGCGCCAATTACGACGCCACAGTTTGCCCCTTCGGTTATTATTATTATTATTATTATATATATATACGTACATTATACATAAACAAATGCATATACACACACTGACACATAGGACTCGTGCGTAGTATATATGTATATAGGTCTGTCCCTGGCGTATATTACTCATTGCGGCTTCACCCTCCCCTGCACCCCTCCCATCAACCAAACCATCCCCACCACCACCGCCGCCACGGCCGCCACTTCGGCGATCGGACGACGACGACGACGACGATACATCCAAACTCCGTAAAAACTATGACTAATACTATGAGCTGTTCGCCCCTTTTATCGATATTATATAATATCATACGCGTATATACATATAACGTTATTATTATTATAACTATATTTTTTTCTGTTATCGAAAACTGCTTATAATATTATTTTCGTCTGGCGAAAAAAACGACACGGTTATCCTGTTATGCGCCTATACAATAATATCAATATAGGTGCTGTTGCTGTTACGGCAATTACCGCGGTCAGGCTGCACATACGTATATTATCACGCAGTGTAAAATATGCCAATATGCAATGTTGTTAAAAATACTTTTTAAAAGTATTTCAAATAGGTATTTAAATACTTCGGTTAAAAAGTATTAAAATATTTATTTAAATACCTTTGCTAATGAGTGTTTAAATACAAATACAAATATAATCAAAAAGTATACTTCTGAATACATTTTTTTTAGCATTGTTGTTTTCAGGTTCTTAATTTTTAAAACTAATAAATTATTTGTTTAATGTAATGATATGTATTGAATATGTTATATGGTCAGGACTCAGGACCCACGACAAGATAAGTCTAGTGACTATAGTGACTAACGTATAACGATTAACGAATAACGAGTGTGGGATATTGGTACGCTGGGTGTCGTCGTGCTACGGTACTATAAAATATAAATAGCCAAATATATGGTATACCGTATTGGTGATTGAAATTGATAAGATGTATCGGGAACGCTGTGTATCGTTTATATGTTATTTTACATGTTCCCCGTTACAGATCCACCCCCCCCCCCCCCCCCGCCGGCCTGATAATTGATAAGCTTTCAATCGCCAATACGGGAAATTTTATTTTTCCCGTAATATGTTTAAATGATATTGTTTGTCGTTAACAATATTTATAATCATCACATCGTCTCGTCAACGATAAGCAATTTCTTCATAGTCGAAAAACCTAACTAAAAATCTTGTTTTTAATTTTGTATTTAATATTTTAAATACAAAATATAATAATAAGTATTTGAAATATATTTGAAATACAGAAAAAGTATTCAAATATTTAACAAGTATGCCAATATGACCGATGACGTGTAACTATAATATTAAGTATATATTATGTATTATTATGATTATGTGTATTGTGTACATTGCATACCTACTATGTATAGTAAGACGCGTCTACGATATAATATATAATAATAACATAATAGATTTATTGTAAACGGCTTCTGGCAAGAATCGTAAACGAAAAGTTCAGTTAGGATGTTTTGTTTTTTTATTTTAAACGCGTGCCTACCCTCATACCTACATAATATTATTATTGTCGATGTACCCCAAGTCTTTGATCATAATCATATACAGTAGAACTTACATATAACGGTCACCGAAAGGACTGTAAATAATGACCGCTATTTAGAGGTGCCCGTCCTACAGAGGTAAAATAACACTAGGATACATTCGACGGGACCAAAAAAATTGACCGTTACATAGAGGTGACCGTTCTATAGAGTTGACTGTAAACGGAAGTTTCACTGTGCCTACCTACTGCGAAAACTCGAAATATCAATACCAGTAAAAAAGAAAAAAATATATAAGGCAGCCATGATATTTTCAGTCGTCGGTCAGTGTCTTGGAACATACCATGCCATCGCCGGCATTTTTCTCCGCGTCCGACGTGCCCCATTCGATTTGTCCGCGAGAGAGTATTAATTAATATAGAGTGCTGCGACGCTTTGCGACAAAATTTAAGCGAAACTGGTGTTGTACTTTCGTATATTTGCGAGCCATATAATTTCCAATCCAACCTAATGCGTCGCCCGTTTATCGAGCATTACGACCACGTAAGTTGTAATCATAAATAACAGTATATTATAACCTATACCTATTCATATTTCATAATATACTTTATACCTACGAGCCTCCGACCATCGTTTATTGGCTGTATTTTTGATTAATTTTATTGTACTTGCATAATATTATGTGTAATGTGTATATACTAGATAAGTTTGTAAAATCCAAGTTAACCCTTCGTTAAGTATAGTAGCGTAACTAAAATAATATTTAAATATAAAGTATTGTTTTGGAGTAATAACTGTTTGGTAAAATGTAATTTTTATATTTTTAGCTTTTTACAATCCATGTTTATGACGTCATGTTTAACCTTTCAGGAGAGATATTCGATATCATATTATTATAAATAGATTTAAAATAATTTTATCATAATATAGAATTACGAATAACAAATGAATAAATATCATGTACTTATAGGTATTTTTTAAAAATGTGTGAACCTCGATAAAAGAGAACGACGTTAAAGTCGTTTAAGTTTGAGAAAATATTATATACCTACACTCTACTCTAACTTCTAAGTAACAGAAGTACATATTATCATCTTTTATATAACAGTATAAACAATACAATTTATTATTGCCAATGACAAAATGTATACTTATAATATTAACCGGTAGTTTTCCTTACGCCAATTGCATCAGTGAAACCAATATTATTGAAATTTATAATATGTCATACGTTTCGATAACAGTGAAGTAGCTGAGGGGGTGGGGGTATTTTAGTGATGTAAGTCTTACAACTCCTCATCTTCCATCGGCCGTGTATTTATGGAAAATATATACTGGGTGATTCTTTTATCATTGAAAACTCATTATTTCAAAAAGTGTACATTTTTAAAAAACTAAGCAATTAACTAAAAATAATATTATTGGTTTTAATTATTATGTAATTTCGTCCAAATTTGAACTTATGACTGTAAAAAATAACTGTTTGCACTTAAATATTTTTCAAAGTTTTTGGTTAAAGTATGAACTATTTATGAGAATCCTTATTTTACATTTTCAATCCTTACCTATAAAATTTGAACATTTAATAAATTTTTAACTACAAAGTAATTTGTAAATTTTCAATTTGATACATTTTATGAAAAATTAAACTTTAAATAGTTACAAAAAAAAAAATCGTGCCTATGGATCTTTATTATTTCTGAACTGCTATTATAACTATTTATGAGGAACTTTGTATTCAATTTTCATATCTTATGTATACACAGACATTTTTTTATGAATATCTGACTATAAAATAATTTGAAAATTGTTGAGATTATGATGAATTTCGTAAAAACTTGAACTTTAAATATCTAAATATTAATACATATATATTATAAATATCATTGTAAAATCAATATATATTTCATCGCTCCGCTCAGAATCTAAAATTATGGAAATCATTAAAATATATTAATACCTAAATCCAATGGCCAATAGATAAGTAGTAAAAACTGATTTATTATGATTATATATTAAAATAAGCTCAGACCTTAATAATGGTTAAATACTAATTATATTTATAATTATAATCGTAATTAATATGTAAAAAATTGCCATTCAAGCGAGCTTGCCTTCCGCTAGCCGCCCTCATAAATATACGTTCTGGCTGCAGATATTATTCATTCCTTTGTTAACGAGTAACTAACAATAATTTAAAATCGCGTCTTAATCCACGTGTTTAACTCAGGATATTGTTTTTCGAATCCAATATAATTTATTATTGCTTTCATATTCAATATTCAACATACCCAATACAAGACGACTGTCCGACCCTGACCCAGTCCTTGCATCCAGGCCAGCTTTGTTTTTTAATTTGATACTATAAATTGTTCGACTATAAAATATGTTTTTCATAAAAACTAATTAATATGGATACTATTTATTTTATTGTATTTTAATGTTTCTCGTTTTTTTTTTTTTTTTTGTGAAAAAAATATAAAATAAACAACACAAATCATGATGTGTGAATAAAAAAAAATATCGCGACTGCTGTATTAGGTATGTAATATATTAATATATATATAATAATAATAATATTATCAGTATTTTTAAGGTTAAAAAATGGTATTACTATGGAATGTATATAGAAATGTAATAATACCATGATAAATACACGACGACAAAAATGTTATGTAAATAAGAATATAATATATTATAATAAAACCTTTCCATTTGTTTTTAATGTCAATGTGAATTTTATAATATAAATAATTTCTAAACAACTTTTTATTTTGTCCTTTGAAGTTCCCTAAATGTAAATCTTTCTTTTTAATATTAAACAGGTAATGTTCAAGTATCGTTGAATTTTAAATAGAAACTTAAGAGGAGTCCCTTTCACTGAAACACTAACTTAAATTTATTTTTTTACTTTATTCTTTTGTCATTCCAGTTGTTTGTTTTACGCGAAGGCGTGTATAGCACTGCAAGCATGACCAATACGTGCCTAAGCCAAACAAAACTAACTTCTTGATAATAATTCCCGGACTCTATTGGCAATTTTGCCTTCATTCAAAAGCACTCGACGGAGACAATCATTTGAAAGTTTTGAGTGTCGTCGTATAGCCTTTTTTTTTCTCAAGCAAGACAAATCTCAATGAAGCTCACATAGCAACGGGATGAAGTGTCCCTCATCTAGTGGTTAAACTTTTTTCTCGGAGACATCGTATAAACGCGAGACACCCCCTCCCCCACTCCCCCTGCGCGGGTGTGAAATTCCTTGAATTCGGCATGTCGTTTTAATGAAATAGCTTTACTGGTATAAATTCAAAAACCAGATGCGTATTCAGTATATTCACCAACTCCCGGAGAAAAATAGTCATGAATAAATAGGTACTTTTCCATTTATTATTAATTCAATGACTTTAACGAATAAACCCATAAAACCGTATACATATAAAGTAATTTGTTTTATTGAAGTACATTCCGTGATATAATATAAAATGTAAACGACATCTTTCATTTTTAAAACGTTTTCTTCCTTTAGAAACTTTATACTTAGCAAATATTTCTGTCTGTAAACCGCACGAGCATTATATTATAGCTAAGTATATGACATACCTATGCAATTTTATTGTTTTTAATGTTATACAGTTAATACAAACATAATATTTTATTATAATCAGATCTTATTGTTTCGTCATCAAATAGCGTAGAAAAGCTTAGTCTGCGTATTGTTCTGCATCTATGCATTTATTAATTGTATTTTATATCTTACTGCCATTTATTATATTATTATGGATAATATGTAGATAGGTAACTACAGGGGCGTGCTCAGAAAATGTATGTGAGGGTTTCCAAGTAAAATTGAAGGAGCTAGTCTTTTACCTAATAACGACCATTTTTTTTTTATAATCAACAACAAATTCAATTATTTATAGATTTAAATATTATAATATAATATAATATATTGCTAATATAGAAACTATTATACTAATAAACAATATACATTTAAAAATTAAAGAACAAAATTTAGTTTTCTTGATTTTTTGCTCAATTCATTTAAAACTTCTTCTGCTGTTAGTGGAATTTTTTTTATGAACTGCTAACATAGTTAAAGCCATTAAGTCGAGTCTAAAACCAAAAAAAAATGTTAAAAAAATTGATATAAATTTTTTATTTTAATATTCCAGAAAATACCTCAGTCATTGTGTTTCGTAGATAAGATTTCAATCTTTTGAGACAAGAAAAAGTTCTCTCGGGGGTGGATGTTGAAACGGGCAAAGTGCATAGTATTTTTAATAGACAATTTATATTGGGAAATATTTCTTTATCACACTGTCTCAACGCTTCTAAATAATTTTTTGGATATTTTACATGCTTATTAAGTTTGGTATACCATATATGTAGTTCAGCTTTAAGCTTTTAACTGTTAGCTTATCAGTATCGAGATAAAATTCAACAAGTTCATTAAAGTTTTCTGAATTAGTTCCAGAAAATAAAAACTGAAAGCCTAAAAAACAAATTTTGATTTTGATTTTTGAGTACCTATTAAAAGTATATTAAAAATATCGGCAACTGCGGAGCAGTGTACTTATTCAAAGTTGGAAGCATTTAACGATAAAATACGAATTAGGAAATTTTATGATAATATAATTCGACAAGTACATTATAAAGATGCATTATTTGTTTTATAATAAAAAATAAAAATAATACCGTCATGTACCCCATGACCCCCCCCCCCCGTGAGCACGTAGTAACCAACTATCAATACTATATTTCTTGCGATCAGTACGAACAATTTGTCATTGTGCCGTAAGAAAGACCGTTTTAACAGTTAATACGTATTTCCGTATAGGAAATAATCTATTAATTATTATTCTGCATATATATAATTATCAGATTAATAAGTTCGTAATTAATATATTCAATAATTCGTCCGATATTAACATCCCGTTCAAGACCGAATGCAACTGGTATTCGACGCTCTACGAAGAAATAGACCAATACCGTTGCCGGAAAGCTGGGATTT
>NC_042496.1:30901498-30939677 GCF_005508785.2 Acyrthosiphon pisum
ATGACCCCCCCCGTGAGCACGCCCCTAGGTAACTATAATTTATTGAAAACAATATTAGTAATCATATCATATTCGATTCAATATTCGTATATATACTTACCAGTGTTTTCCAACCTTTTTACCACCACGGACCATTTCGATAATATTTTATAGGTCGCGGACCGCACCTCAATTTTACAAAGACTATAGGAGGACATTTTTTTTTGCTCATTAACAAGAATACACAAAATCAATCAAAAAATGTTAATTTTTATTACTTTTCTTCACGTTAAATTGTATAACTATATATACTTAACTAATATATAATAACTGTACTTTACTATACTAAATAATTTAATTAAAATTATATTTGTGACTGCATTTCTTTGAACAATTCTTCCATTCTCGGATGAATGTTGTTCATAGCTAAACGCGTGTCGTCACTTACATCCAGGCGATTCATCTGTTAATTTTTTATTACAATATTACACTAGAAATTCCTTGTTAAATATGTAGTTGAATTTTTAAAGTAATTTTTCACTGTTTTAAAAAAAATAATAATAATAATTTCTAATGGAAATCGAAGAAGAAAAATCTACGGGACCGCGGACCACCTATATGACTGGCGGACCACTGGTAGGGAAACACTGCCATATAGTATTTACCAGCTACCTATATGGCTATATGGTAAAATAATGCATAACAGCATAAACCCAACAATTGTTTAAATATAATTGTAACGAAAATAAAGTAAACGTCTACTCGACTAGATTGAATTTCAAGTCAATCGAAAGTTATTCTATTCAAGCTTTGGGGTGAGCTCTGGGCTTGAGCGGAATATCATCAATAATTATAGTGATGATTATTGATTCCCCAAATTAATTCTTGGTTTTGTGCTGAAATAATATAACGTAAAATTACTGTAGTTGTTCCGTTTTTCATATATCTACCGACTACCCTCACGACACAAACACGAGTTTAGTCGTAGTAGTAAACTAAAAATTGATTTTAATAAGTGGATATTATGTGATTCTGTAGAAAATTGTGATGACTAATTCAATGCTATTGCCGTTAAAAAGCGCTCTGTTCACAGTTATCATTTTTTATCACTATACTGTTTCCCTAATCCCTAACATATCTAGTTATAAATATAATACATTTTCCTAACAATTTTATTGCAATCTCATTCTCGACTGATATTTATTCGTCATCGGTTTATTAAGTATATAATATTACCTATATAGCTCATTTTTGAACCTTCCTTGGAAACCAATTTCAATATTTCAATCGTTGTTTAAAAAATATAATTGAACAATATTAAAGTTTCCTGGTCTAAAAATTTTCCTAATATCTGAAGTCAAAAAGTCGAAAGAAAAATGTGGGTAATAAACTCGAAAGTACCTACATATTCCTATACATACAATGTAATTTTAATCTTGTAGGTATATAAATGCAGTTTTCCTCTCTCGGGAGTTTTCAGATCATTTATGTGTAGAATATATTATAATTTATATTTTTTAATTTTCTACTTTAGCAACAACGTGCAGTGCCTAGTTTTAAATCGATTTCACAATTTGAAATATCTCGCCGGCGCTCAGTGGTCTGAACTCTGAAGTATACTCTGAAAGTTGTAAACAAATGATAAAAACTCATTGTTAACAACCCATGTACGAGTTGTATACGACACAATATATATAACACCCAATAGAAATAAAAGTCATTAAAACGGTTATCGACGTGCGATAATGTAATAGTTGTGTATTTACATTTCCTTTCCTATAAATATGTCACAACTATACGTTTACTTTTACTGACTACTGTTGTAGTATAGTTCGTGTTTATCCGATGGCTATAATATACCTACAGATTTTGCCTGTGCCTACGACATATTATTTGATTTTGGATTTAAAAATAATACACATGAAAACAAAAATGCACTATGACAATTTGTGTCTTACACACCCGTAATCGAAATAAATACTTATATATAATAGCAATACGGCCTGGTGTGAAATATCTGTGGCCTATACCACCGCGTGTGTACGAAGAATCGTATGCCTACCAGCATTGGTATTGTGTAATGTCATTATATAATATTATATGTACTAACGGTACATCGACATACCACGATTTGAACTCGACGATAAGTATACAAAATATGCCATATTTAGAATTTCGAAGGACCAGAGATAAACATATTTTGGACCTCTGGGCACTGGATTTAATTCATTTTTCTTCCTTGACCCCTCAAATCGTCATTATGCTTCAGTAAAACATTTAAATAAATAATTTTTTCACATCGTGTTCACATTGATTATTTACAAATAAATGAAATAAATGGTTCTCTTTTTATTACGCTGCTTTTATTTTATAGGTATATTACAAACGTTGCATACGAAAATACTTTAAATAACTTTTGCAATCAATTGAAAAAAAAAACCACGGGTAATTTTGTGTGTGTTTGTGGTCCCAGGGCGATTCCCCTTAATGCCTTCCGTCAAATCCGGCCCGGGTAAGTAGTATAGAAACTCTAACGTGGACCGTGAGCCACAAACCACCTGTGGCATTAGGTGGTTAGGTTGGGCTAGGTTAGAACGACATTAGTTCGGCACATATGATACGGTCCTGCGGGTGCTGGTTATTTATATTTAATGCTGTACCGCTGCATAGGTTTTGTCAACCAGGACCGGAAAATATATACCAGCTAGTGTTAAGGGGATTCGATCCTGCGGCTGTGTGTTTCCTAATACCAAAACATTCCTAACTCAGTCAATTGTACCTATCCACTATCTTTATGACGAATTCAAATATGTTTTCAGAAATATCATGTGATAACTGCGTTAGATAATACAATAAATTGGTAGAAGGTTGATGCTTTTGGGACGAAAAGAAGGAATAAAATAATTGATGTTCGTGTAGAGCAGTTATAATATCATTGACATTTGCGGGTGCGCTCCACGCTATTTCTTTTACATTACGACCATACACACTAATGTTCACTTACTACGTACACATTTACACGACAAACACGCACCTAGAAAATTGCCCATATGAACTCCTTAAAAACGGTCATTAAATGTACATAGTATTATATTATAATAATAAACTGTATGTGAGACAAGGTGCGCGGCTGGTCGAAAAAAAAACAATCGCATACCTTTATCTTATTATTAAAAAAAAATTCAAAGGCATGTAATCAATAGTACTGTGCTACTTCAACGTTAGAACCTACTTCGTATAAGTAATACAATATATATATTGTATATGTGTAAGTAATATATTGTACACATTAAAAAGGCGTGACTCGTGCGGTTTTTTAATAACAATATTATATTATTATATACGCCCCACGTGCTATGAGCCTGCTAAACTTAAATTTAGTAGAACGATCAAAACCTAATTTCTCGATGGTTGAAAACAACGTGTTTCGTCGTTAAATTTAATGTATAATTCATCAGCTGCGAGTGCGTGTACACAGCGACTTTGTACAACAAACGCGACCAAGAAATCCCATTACGGATTAATAATAAAGATATTTCATAATATACTTGTTTTGAAAATAAAGCTCACCTCCGTAAACCCTCAAACTTGTATCGGTAACGTGAGAAGTTTTACGCATTACATATTATAACAAACTATATAATAATATATTGGGTAAACAGCGAATATATAACGACTTTAAAAAGTATACGAGGTGCCTATAAACTCGCTATACATTATAATACATTTATTATTATGGTGATAATAACCTATATACTCGTGTATTATCAAATTGACGGTGATAAATCCCATAGGTGGCATTTGGTTGGCAGCGGTACAATTGCACCCTTCCACCCCCCCCCCCCCCCCCCCCCCGAGAACAGATACAATTTTCTTTAATTGATTTTTTCAAATATTATGTACCTATATCGAGCTACATTACACGTGATTTATCGTTTGTTATAAACATAACAAAATGAAGATTTTGATTAATCTATTATCTACAAAAAGAATACACATTTTTCGTAGACTAAATGTGATTAAGTTTGATAATGTGACGATAAATAGGTAAATCGTAGATACTGCATATCAAAGAATTTTTTTTGCTCCGAGAACATTTTTGGCTTGAAATAATAGAATAATAATACTATACTTAATCAATGTTTGTCCTAAAGCATAGACCTATATACCAATTAACAGCGCTTCCCACGACGATGTCCAGACGACATAACTGAGACAGAAAACATAGCATAGGAGAGAGAAAAAACATGTTTTGTCACACGCTGTAACGAATTTTTTCGTATATAATTTATTTATTCGTTCATAATTCGATTTGAATAGATCGATTGACATGCAAAAGTGTTAAAAATATCAGTCAGGTTATTTTCTATTAATCTACGTAGGTATAGGTACCTACATATTTATTTATATCGAATTTGAACTATTCAATTCTAAGCAGTAAACGCAATAGTTAGTTTACCCTAAATAATATGGTAATAATAATAATATGGTCTCATGTATCATTAAACATTATACTTAGGTACTTATTAAAATTGACTAATTATAATTATTAATGACGGAACCAGCATAATTATTTATCTAGAATATCGAATATATAATAACTAGAGTACGGAATTTTTATAAGTATTACGTACAACCCTTTTGAATGAGCCAGACATACCAGCTAGGCTACAAAGAATTTTAAAAAGTTTTAACACTTCATGGAAACCATTAATTTATGTAAATAACAAAACTCTTTTTAGTTTAGTTATTAGCCTATAAGTAACAACTAACAAGTACATATAGAATCCATATTCTATATACTTATTATTTATTATATCATATATTATATAGTTTATAGGTGTATGTAGACGTATTTAATGACTTTAGAATTATGCACGGGTGCTTAAAAAAGTAGGTTACGGAGTAATGAAGGATAAGTGACTGGGTATTAATTTAATTTCAGAAATTAAATTATCACTGATGAAATATGATTTTAATCGGAAATAAAATATAAGGTTCTGGGTACCAGAATAATTTGATTAGATCCCTCAAATGTCGGTAAAGTATATTACATTATAAGCCAAACTTTCTAGTCATTCAATTTTAATTAAAATGTTTAAGTGGCTTTAATTATGTCTTATGAGAACTCGCACTATACTATAGAACTCATATCACAGTTCCATAAAATGTTAAAAGTTCACTAGTTGATAGGTTATGACCGATGTATAAATAAATAATAAATATTAATTATTAAGTAAACGTGACTATATTTAAATAGATTTAAAGTTATATTATTGATAGTATATTATGATAACGACTGTATCTGTATATTTGAATAGAACCAGATTGTTCTAAGACTAAATTATTAATGAGTAGAATCTATTTACTTCTATGATTTTTATAATATGAAAGTACATTACGAAACTCCAAACATTATTACTACTGTACTTATTTTAAAATTAATATTATCTTAAATCTACCTATATCCCAGATAGCGTTGTGTAATGATAATATTATAATATTATTAAAATAACTTTATGCTAATATTATTCATGATTATAATGTTCTAATAATATTTTTTAACAAAAAATTGCTGTCTGGGATGATCATGTTCAGATTCTTATGCATCACGCGTTATTATATACAGTTAGGAGAGCGGGGCAAGTTGACTATCTTAAGGGGGCTGGAGCGTGATTCATTTTTGGTCGAAAACATAGCTCACGACTTCAATCACTATACGATATTAATTTTGAAAACAAATTTGAATTTGTCTCTAAATCTTTTATGCTTTGACAATTTCATTTTTCTGATTTTTATTTTTTTTTACTTAGAAATTCACTAACAAAAAGAGTAAAAAAAGATCATATTCATAATTAAAATTTAAATACATTGATAAAGAATATGAAAAATGTACGACAGTTTAAAGGAGAATTAAAATCGGAACATCCTACTGAGCGTAGTGATTGAAGTCAGAGGTAGTATTTTTTGAAAAAAAATGTTTGTCATTTTATAAAGCAATATATTATGGTCACATGTGCAAGCGCGTAGGTAAAATTACAGACGTACATTCCGGTCACTATGATGCCCCTATAAAACGTGATCAGTACTACGAATTACATACACTAATGTTCGTTACTTTCAACACATACACAAGACCCAGTTAAACAGAAATATAAAATGCCTAGTTTTTACTCCTTAGAATTGATTACGCTCCAGCCTTAAGGTTTCAATAATTACCCTGTTGGCTGTTACTACTATAGTAGGTCTTATATATTCATAAGAGACAATCTTCAGTATGAACCATGGATGATAGTTTATCGGATTTTTAATATTCAGTAGAAATTGTATGTTTTAAAAATAATTTTAAAAGTTTTTCAAATTCGTCATCTTACCCCGGCTTGGTTATAGGGCAAGATGATATTTTCAATGGGGCAATGGAGGATTACTATTTAGCGATGTTGAATATAATTTTATAAATCCATATACCTATATAAAATAATAAGGTAAACAAAATGATTCTGAGTAAAAATACTTAAATATTACAATACAATTTCCCAAAATCAGATTTAAAAATATAGTCTGTAAATAATATAAATTAAAAATATAAATATCATAAATTATTTAATTCTGTATTATCTGAACTAAGTAACTATTTTTTTTTAATGTAAGCACAATGCCTCAATTAAAACTAAAATGGGTGTCAAGAGAAAAGGTATCACATCAATATAATAATATATATATACCTAATGGCTAATGAGAATTTTAATTCGTTTGTATTATGTTGATGTTCTTTATCAATCATACCTTTATTCGGTAAGTTATTAAAACAATACCCGTACTCAAAGTTTGAATGATTTTGATATGCGATAAACAATAATTAATTATAATAGTAATAATAATAAAAAAAAAAGGATTTAATATAATTTAATTGAAATTGTTGGTTCATTGAACAGCAATCGATCGTTTGAACAACCGCTTTTATATGGTATTTCAGAATGGTAAATTATGCTTCTTCTATAATACAAATAGGAAATTTTAAATCATATTAAATAGTCTTTATTACTTTTGGATACGTAACGTTTAATGTCCATTATAATTAATAATTGCTTCGTCTGTACATTTTATGAGCCAATGAAATCTTAATAACTCAATGAAATAAATAAATGAAACATTTTAAGCGTAAACACAATGTCTTATTTATATTTTTATGTTTTTATTTTGATATTAGGTTACCTACGTATATATATATATATATATATATATAAATATTCTGTTCTCACTAATTGTAATACATTCTCAGTAGGATAGAACTAAGCATGTATTGAATACATAAAAATTCCAACGCTTTCGAGTTTAGATAATTTCGCATAGAATTCGTGTTAAAAGCGTTTTGTGTTTAAAACTTTATTCCTCCCTTAGGTATTTTGGAATCTATTTCGCTTCAGCTTGATAATCAACAGGCGGAGCTCAGAACAGATATTCAAATATCTTCATGTATAGTTTAGTATAATATTAAATTCTAAACGAATACATTTTAACTAATATACCCATGCGGACATTTAATTAAATACCACACACAGTAACAAAAATCGAGCTGCATTTTAACACTGCAGGATTTCCAAGATTGTCAATAAATTGACCATGGTTATACATATTATATTGCAAGTTAATACAATTAGTGTAAGCTCACAAAATTAATCTAGTGGATATAGATAATCATAATATTATTATAATAGTTCAAAAACGGATTTTAAGGGGGCAATAAATTATTAAAATAGTTTATTACACGATCATGATTATCTACTGGTATCACTATTGTACATGCATTATACATCGTGTAAATATGTTATCATTTTTCATTTGATATTAATAGATTAAACAAGATACACAATAATTTGATTAAAAATTAGGTGCTGTTGGAGTAGTAGTACCTATACTATATATATTGGTCAAATAACAGAAGAACATTTTGATGGGAATAAGAGAACAGCCGTGGCACAACAAGTAACAATAATATTGCATTGAATAATCTTCCCTAAAGCTTGAATATTAAAACTTAACTTAAAATTTTGGATTATTTTTAGATTTTAAACCTCACTTGAGCATAACATTTAATGTAAATATTGTGTAATAAATTATGTATATATTATTATGATAAATTAAAATGTAATTGTTTTGAAATATACTTAGTGTCCCTATAGTTGTTGACCTGATTATAGTGGATCGTACACTAAAGCCCAAAATTATATGAAATCATTTCTCCTTTTATAAAACAAACTACCAATGAATACTACTTACTTAAGTAATCCTGTAATATAATGTAATGTCGTTTATCAAAACTATATATTTTAATTTGGAACTTCTTACTTTCTGGCTTCGGGTTACGTACTTTTAAGATTTCTGTTCCACTTTTATTCGAAACATCTTTTCTTATTGTTCGCTGTTCCGGAGTTCTTATTGAACAAACTAGTAATGAGGTGTTTAAATTGGAATATTGAGTTGGTTCTCTGAATTCTAATTGTAAATATTATATAGGAACAGTTTCACACTATTGTTTTCGGATTTAGGTTACAACGTAGTGTTTGATTAGATGCCCGTGGGTGACATTGATGATAATATGGAGACATTTTGTTTGAAACAATGAAAATTATAAAATGTTTGTATTTTTTTTTATTATAATACTACTTTAAATATTAATTGTAAACAATTTAAATTATCTACAGCTATTCATTTTTGAATTTCAATAAAAAAAACAATATAAATTAGATATCTCAAAAAATGATTTTGAGTAAAAATTTCATTTCTAGGGATATTACATATTTTATATGGTATACTCTACAATCTACATATTATAAATATTAATTTGTTTGTTTTTTTTTTTTTTAGTAAAGTAAATAATAATACATGTGACAGTTACGGAGAAGGGAAAACGAATCAACTTCACGACATTGATTTAGCCAAAGGCCCTCCTCAACTTTTACTAATATAAACACATTAATCCCTGCACTGTTAAAACTGTTTATATTACAACATGTCTTGAAAAGTACATGGAATTTTTTACCTTTATTAAAGTAAAAGTGCTCCAACTCGATCCAACCTGCTACTAGAAACCAGTAGCGTAAATAGGAATGAATTTCGGGGGGAGGAGGGGGTTAACCCCCCCCACTAATATATACGCCACTGCCTGATACCACTCTCAAAATGGAAAATTATAGCATTCATCTGATCCAAAAGCTTATGACAGATTCAAAAATAAAACATACATCATTGTAAAACCATTACATTCATATCTAAACACAACCAATACACTCAGAATCTACAAGTGATTTGAAGTATAAATTGAAGAAACACGAAATATTTCAGAGCGAGCGCATATATAGGTTCTCAGAGACTAAATCAATAAAAATTCAGTGGTTTTCTCCAATATTAGTTATATTTCTGTTCTTGGTATTAAGTTTAGTACATAATATAATAGTTATGTTTAATAATATAACAATTATGACAAACATTTCACTGCAGGGTTTTTGCAAGTTCCAACAATTTGAGATAATTTCTCACTGTCTATAAAACTTTTTTCAAAACGTTTTCGTCAAATGAAAAACTTTTAAACTTTTAATTATTGTAAGTACCTATCATTTTTCATTATGCGATGTCAACGATTCATATAATAAGACAGTGGCTGTAAACAGAGATAATAATATGAAATTACCAAATTACTTTTAGATTATATATATAACTCTGCAACAGAGTTCAAGACAAGAATTTTTTTCCTCCCGAAACTTTTTGTTATATTAACATAAAATAAATGTTTTATTTTATGTATATATATTCGTGTATCAAAATCAAAATGTTTGGTTTATAGTGGAACTTTTCTAATAAAAGAACAAAAGTAGTTTAATTTATACATTTTAATGTTAACTCGTCTCATACAATATATAAATATATATTAGGTACGTGCTCTTTTAGATCCGTATAATATTATATGCAAATACGTTTGTATTAACATTTCTCGTCAGTCTTCGATAATGGTAATGATGGTGTGGTAGTCGACTGTCAAATCTAAAATAATATAATAATATTTAGGCGTTGCGGCCAGTTCCATAATATCAAATCATATCATGCTACTATAACATTATTCCTAATGTTCCTACTTACTAACTATATAGGTATGCGCAAGTTTAATTTAACTACGATAACTACGATGAGATAAAATACGTGTGGTATTAGTATTTCACGGCAGATCGTTATTTCATTCACGCACGGCGAACAAAAAGAAAATAAACAGAAATCAAAAAAGTATTATAGGTACCTACCAACTCGATATCTAATTAAGTCTATTGTCAAAATTCGATTTTCACGTCATCCGCCGCAAATTAATTATCTTCGTATATTATAGTATAGTGTTTGGATTGTTTAGAAGCTAATGGACCACGTGTTTTGCTTTTCAAAATATATATATACATTATACATATATACAATGCTTAAACGCTGTATACTAAAATACATAATATATTATTATTATGTTATATCGTGTCCGGTTGTTGGCCTAATAGCAGGTATAAAACAAATAATAATACGATGTAGGTTTCTATAATATCATACTGCCATTGATTATAAATACTAGTATTTAATATAATCAATGATACTACTTTGATCAATCACAGTTCCAAGGGGGGGGGGGGCTAAGGGGCTTAGGGACCATAGCCCAGTCCTCTACCCTTTAGAAATGTTATATATTATGAATTTATTTATATAAGAAATAATTTATAGGTATGTCTAAAAATCCATGCATTTAAAATTTAAAAATATAAATAAAAGTTTGTTATCAATTATTGTTATCAAATCTATTATCTATTACACTATTTAAATATCTTTATGTATCGTAAACGTTTTCGATAAATAATACTAAATAAGTACAAATTTCGTTTGACCATATTATACGAAATCATACCTGGTACATACCCAGTAGCGTAGCCAGGTAGGATGTTTAGTGTGTTGAAGCAGCCCCCTGGGCAATATTTATGCAAAAAATATACTTACTAAATGCTTCGAAGATTTCTACAAAATATGATTTCATGTGGTTCTATAAGTTCTATAAAATATTCGATATTATTAATAATATGAAGGTCAATGACTACAGCCTACAACGGAGAGAGAAACCCTCTACAATATTTAAATTAATCAAATACAAATTAAAACACCCCCTCTCACCCCACGATAAAAAAATCCTGGTCACGCGCATGCATTGTAATCTTTAGGAAAATAGTGAGAAAGTTTTTTTTTTGAGGGGGGCGCATTTTTAACGAACCCATTGTCGGTAAGTCTTTTGTTGACCCGACTTGCCACAAAATAGCACTATAAAAAAATAGCTAGTATAAAAATACAGTGTCTATCTAGTATAAAATATATAATAATTTAACGGGGGACGATACGAAATTCGTGTAACATTTTTTTCCAAGTCTAGAGAATTTAAAAAATTGGGACTGACGCCACTGCAGTAATACACGCGTATATAAATATCATATGGACATGAAGCCGACCCCGAATATCCGCGATGAGTCACGTCGTTCGTTTTTCCTTCGACGAAGAAAAGTTACCAACGATTCCCACCTCTCCCCGCGCGGACACGGTCGGGTGGTTAAACGGAGAAAAACGACGACGTGGGCTCTATCGTGCTGCAGCTTTTCTCGCGTGTTATATATATATTCACGTCCACCGCGTGTGGGTTATACATGTTAGCGTGGTACATAATGGCTCGTATCCGTTTCCGTCGAGTGCTATTGAAAATCCCGTTGCTCTTCTATGTATTAATGCACCTATACATACTACACTGCACGCGCGCATGGTTCATTTGCCACCGACACCTTTACAAATTAATAATTTCGCTTCGGTGGAAAACGCGATACACATAATACGCGCAGCGTATATAATACGCGTATTATAACGTGTATAATATATTATACAGGGTGTAATAGATAGAATTGACTTTTGTAATAACTTTTGTTCTAATAATCAATATTTAAAAAAAATATTTTTTTTATACATAAATTATATTCACCTGCACTATTTTTAACACAAAAAATAAAAAATGGATTAAAATTTTTTTTGGATATTCAAAATAGCCAATTTCCGAAAACAATTTTGATAGTAAAAACATTCACCTAAGTCAATACTCAATAGTAGTTTATTTTTTAGAATTTTTTAAAATATCAATGTTTTTTTGTTTAAATGAATTTGAAACGTAATAACTTTTTTCAAAATATTTTTTTGGGAATTTTCCGACATGAGTATATTACTTAAATTATTTAATTAATCATATAATTTTAAAAATTGTTGTCATACGTTTACATGGCATCATCAAGTCTTTTTGTTACACCTTGTATAGGTATATATATATATTTTATATAGTTTGCACTTGCGCGTGTGTACTATGTAGTATACATATAAAATAAATAGGTAGTATACCTACCTATACCTGTCTTCAATATTATGTAGACCGCTCGAATTCTGTCACGATATCTATAATAAGATTACCAGCAGCTGTACGGACTTGCTAAATGAATGATAAATGTTTAAAAACGAGGTTATTACTGCAATTTAGTTACCTAGCTAATTTCGTGTCTTATTTTACTTAAGTGAAACTGCACAGTATAAACTGCTAAAAATACCATTGAAAATGATTTTAAAATGTATTATCGACCGCAATATTGTGAATTTTGATATACCTACTACAGAAAAATGCGTTGCATATTATACCAAGTACTAGTAATCTAACCTACCTATCATAGGCTATATATTGCATTATGATTTATATTCTAAAGATGTAATCCATCGATACATTGATATAATATGCTGCACGTTTACTACGATTTTAGATTATTATTGCAAAATAAAACCACTCGTAATAATTTTTGAGACCTATTACAAGTAGTACAAGATAAAAAATTAAAATAATAATATATTATAAATAAATAGTAAAACAATAGTGAAATAGAAGAAAATAAAAAATTTAATTTTCCCCAAACCCTAATTTTTTTTAGATAGGTTCAGCACTTTTATATAACTGCAGGATTGTTTTTATTATATGTTAAATGTTTATAAAATATTCATTATAATGTAATTAGGTATATCAGCAAATCACGTATACTATAATATTTTTCTAAATAAATACTACACATAAAAAGTGAAACCTTTCAATACCCTAGGCCACTGGAATTGTGTTCACTATTCAGAAGATTCAGTTTGTAGAAATTTTGCAGTTTAAAAAAAACGTCTACTGTTTAGAGGTGTTCGTCAGGGAAGGTTTAATTTTATATCTGTATATGGTATATATATAACTGTGTTTTTGTCCAAATAGAGAGGGAATAATGTTTAATGGGTTTAAGTCGTGTTTGATCTCTGCTACAGTATCGCAATGGGAAAAAAAACATAATACAAAATTACAAGCAGGGTGACTATATATATAGGCTATTCATGGACTATAAGTGGCTTCTTTAGACTTACAACCCTCGTTTTCTCAGTCAATTAAACCATTTTTTGTAATCTTAAAGGACAAAATGTTTTTCCTTTTAATGTTAAGATATAAGATACTTATAACATTAAGTCTCATTTCTTACTATTTATTTGGTCATAGATTTAGATTCTTAAGATTTCCGAATTTTTAAATGGCCGCTATTATATGCTTATTATAATATTATATGCATCGTTTTTATTTAATATTCTTAAGCAGAATATCTTTTCAGAAAATAATGATTGGTAAGTATCGTAATAAAATAAAAAAATTGTTTTATTTGTAAGCGTTCCGAACAAAGGGAGTGAAACGATAGGATTAAATCCTATTGAATTCCGATAAAGTGCAGTGGCGTGGTGCACTATAGATAGTAGTTGTAAGTTGTAACTCACTCTTCTAAACCTTAAATAAAAACAATTGGTTTAATAATTGATACTAATTCCATACGTCAGCATTTCCATTAAAAAATATAAAATTGAAAGTAAAATATTTTGAGATTATTAAAATGTAAAAATACTTCTATAAAAAATTATATTTTTATATCTAGTTATGTGAGTTAGTATTATATAAAAAAATAAATAGTTTTTAGTTTTTACGAAATCACAAAAATTATTAGAAAAAATTATTATTATGCACCAGTGCATTAACATAATCACTCAGTATGACAGTATAGCTAAGTAGTTTTCACTTTTTATGTTGGTTTTTTTAAATTTGTAACAAAATATCAACATCTGTTTTTTAAGTAGTAAGGTATTTTATATTTTCAGTGCTAATTTAGATACTTTTACTTAGGTTTAATTACGTGTAATACGAAACTGAATAATTTTTATATAACTTTCTACCCCGCACGAGTACTTAAATTAAATTTATAATATCTTTAAATTAAATTTCGTTCACCCATAAAAGACGTTTCCTATCTTATTTTGGGGGAAATTGTTTATAAAAAATATTTTTTCCATTTTTATCGTCATCGTTGATGTAAAATACATTGTATTATTCTCTTACCTTTTTAGTGTTTTTATTTTTTTGAGCCGTAAAATAACATTTTTTAATAATAAAATAATCAATAAAAAGTAAAAACTATACGATGTAATATAATTTTATTCCAAATTCCTAAAACAAAGGTTATATAATTTTAATTGGGTTGACAACACTTGATGTTTGTTTATATAATTAGAGAAAATCTTTAAAATTATTATGATATAAAATTAGATTTCATATTACTGAAGTTTAGATTGGATCTAGGTATAGTATGTTATAAAATTATTTATAGTGTGAATAGTAATATATTTTAATAAACAAATTAGAATACTCATATTGTATTATACTTAGAAATGAGACTAACTTGTTGCATTTCAGTTAACGAAATTGTTGATATTATCTTATTTTTATATTTTATATTATTTTCACCCTAGGTACCTTTATGATAATATATAATATAGTAACATAAGAATGTTAGCAATGTAACAGTAACTAACTTACAAAATTATTTTAATATGCATCACGTTTAATTTGATACTTTTAAATTGATTAATACAATATATATTTCAAAATATCTGTACCTATCCCAAAAAACCATAACTATATTATATAATAAAATAATGTTATTAAAAATGATTTTGTTTCTAATCAAATTAATGTATTATATAATAATTTCTGAATAATTTTAGCCACATACGATTTTCTGGTCATTTTTTTGTACCTAAAACAATGCTTAATAATAATCTTGTGTGATTTTAATATGGTTTTATATCTCGCTACGGCTATTGTGTAAGGGGCAACATTTAGGCAATTTCTAATCTCGTCTTAGCCGCCCGGGATCTATGGGTTAGTGCCACTTAGTTGTAAATGATCATTAGTTTGAGTGAAATTCAATGAGGGTACAACTCTCATACGCGCGTGCACATGTTTATAACTCGATAACAATATAAAATTAATTAGATGAATTTTACGACAACTTACTTATTGTTTTTTCGAGATCAAAGTCAGTTAACGTTGTTGATTTTGATTCTGAAAATATAATATATGAATCAGCAGAAAAATGTCTGTAGGATTTACAAAACGCTTTCCGTTTTTAATTTTGATTTTAATTACGATTTGAAAAAATTCAAATTTTCAAGATTCAATTTTAACAAAGTGTTCTGCATGACAATCTATAGACAATTTTCTGTCAAGTTCAAATTTTTTTTCAGGATCAAAATCGGACAACGTAAACTAACTTTAATTTGGTCAAAACTTAATAAGGTAGGTATTATGAGCTAAAATTAACGGCAAGAAGGCCCCTAATAATTAACCTAACCTAATTAAGATTTAAGACTCGGGATCAGATTTTTTATATGGTCACAAAATGTAGGCATAAGCACTATTACAATCCACAGGCACTGTAAATCGAGGTACTTTTAAATTTATCGGATGCGACATTAATCTTATAGATATAAGATGTAATTTACCCATAAGTCATAACGCACATTTCTCAAGAGAATATAGTTAAGAGGTATAAGTAGTATTTTCCCCTTAGTTGTTTGTGTACAATAATATTATTGTTTAAACCAGTTATACTTAGAAAATGTGATTGAATTTGTTCACAAATAAACGTTATGCTTATTTTGAGAACAATTTATATCATCATAATATCCTACCTAAAGGTAATTTAAAACTGTTTAGATAGGACTTTTAGTTATAGGTACCTATTATAATTCAAAATCATGTTAACACGGTATCAATAACTATAAACTCGACTCCTATGTATCCTGTCTGTTCTATAATATTTTATTAAAAAAATTATTTTAACTTTTTAAATACAATTTGTTATTATATTTTCAAAATATAATTTTTAATATCTATTTCGACGTGATGTTTGCTTAATGGTTTCCTACGTTTTTATGTAAACATTCTATGTGTTTGTTTATCGTCAAACTTTAACGTATATATGTATAAAAATAAATATAAAAAGCCTGCCAAATGCGTTTAAAAAACTTTATCGTTTTTGATATTAATGAAATAAAAAAAAGTTGGGCAAGTGAGCGAGGCGTGATTCGATTGGAAAAAAACACATGATTTTTATCGCTATATATACATTATACATACTTATATATATATATATATATATGATTTTATATACAGGATGATGTCAATCATGCTCACCCCAATTTTTTCAATTTATACTGAATTTATTCAAATTCTGTCTTTTGGACATTTTTAACATACCTACTTTTAGACAATATTTTCAAGTTCTTGAGATTTTCTGTACTGCTTAAAGAGAGTACCTACTTTAGAGATACAAACTTCTGTTTTTCAAATTAGGAACTCTTTTTTACTGTAAATTATATTTTAGTGGACATTTTCATTGGAAATGTTGATTCACCTAATTCAAAATCTGAACGAGTAGTTTTTCAGTTAATAAAATGTTTATACTAAGGAAAGTACCGGTTCCTTATAAATTATTTAAAAAAATATATGATTAAAATGTTTATGAAATTGGATACAGATATATAGTGTTATTTGTTTTATTATACTTGGACTACCTTTTATAAATTATAAATATTGATAAGTAGATTAATATTAACCGCTAAAATCTTCAAACCTCCTTAACCCCCATATCTTCCAAACCCACTATCATCACACTAAGTTAATCAACTGAAAAAGGTAAAAACTGCTCGTTTGGATTTTGATTTTGATACGTTCAGACAAATTATTACCAACTTAATGATTTGCAAAATAGATAAAATGGGGCTCTAATTTGAAAAATAAAACCCTGCACAGGACACTTCTTAAGCAGTACAAAAAACGTCAAGAATTTTATGATAGTATTGTCCTCGAGTGTATTTGAAAATTTGAAAAACCAGATTTTCAATAACTGCATTGGTGAATCACTCTGTATACGACGCGGTCGCGGTGGCTTTTTGTCTTCGTTACTATACTTTATATATAATATATTGTCTTTTGTCAGTATATGTATACGTAAAAAAGTCTATATAATATATATACACTTATGTATGCGCATTATTCATGTATATATATTATTGTGTATATAGTCGCACACTCGCACAACTTTCGATGTTTACAGATTTACAAATTCAAACCCGCGGGGTATATGCATGCAGCAGTCTGTCTTCTATATAGGTACTGCTCGTAGGTATCATATAATAATATTTATATACCTCGCTATAAATAGGTATGCGTATATTATATATTATAATATGCATTATATATATAGAACATAATATAATGTATATACTATTCAGCAGCGAGTTACTTGCATAATAATGTACGCATGGACCACTCGTGCGCACATATTTTCGAGTCGAGTCGCAATGTTTTATGTAGAAGTAGAACGTAATATTATGATATACACATAGACGTTGTGACACTTGGGTGGGTGTAGGAAGGTATGTATATTTATTATACGTATAATACTTGTATTATACTTATATTCTATGATTTCCTTCAAGTTATTTAATTATAAATCGTACGATATGTTATATACTTACGTGCATAAAAACACATGAAAAAATACATTATCTGCACTCCTCGCCCCGTCATCGTAGTTACTAACCAATAGACAAATGATAAATAAATACACACACGTGAAATAAAATACGTGTAACTCGCGTTTATAATATGTTATCGTACTATCTTTTGTCAAATTTGCAAGTACGCCTATTCTATATAGGTAATATGTTTTAAAATAAATATTTTGTTTTTCGAACAAACCTGGTTGGAGGGGATATTTTCATTTCCCTCGCCTCTCGTCGTTGCATCAGCTCTCATAATATAATGACATAGTATTTTACCATACGTAGTTTATCCACGTCATACGTGACGCGATTTCATCGCCACCGGAGATGAAAATAAGCCAAATTCCACCATTGCGTACGTCATTATACATATATACCTGTTGTAGTATAGGTACCCATATACATAATATTGTACTTGCAAAACCTCCCGAGATTATTTGAACACGTGTCAATTTATTAAGAATACGTGACACAGGTATATTAATATATAGGTACACTGGCAGCACAGTGTATAGGTAATATGGTTACCTACCCACAGCTATTATACACATATTGTGTAAACTTGTGAAAATTATACGAAATTGAATTCATAACAAAATGGCATGGTATTAAAAACCCATCGTTCGTATAATATTATAATATATGTTATGGAAAACGCAGTTTGTATAAATTAATACCTACCGTCATTATAACAACATTTCCTTAATACCTGTATGTGTAATATTGTATATAAACTATATAGTATATTTACTATTTAGGTATACTTTCGGTGGTTATTTTAAAATAAGTTATTATTATTTTCAAAAGCATCGATTGAACCGAAAAGAACCAATATTACAGTAATATTAATTCGATTTGAATATTTTACGTAGGTACCTGCTGCACAAATCGCATAAAGCATGTCAATATTTTGTTAATGCACTTCGCGGTAATAATAACGAATTTAATTTAATTTATAAATTATAATATATTATTTATTAGATATTTAATGAATTTAAAATGTAGTAAAATAATAATTTCTCTGCGTAAGAAAATCGTTAAATTGCTTACTTCTCGGATTGTCCCGCGTGCGTACAATATTTTTCAATATCGAGAAAAGGAAAAAATATGATTGCAATAAATCGTTAAATGAATTCGAAAAAAAAATACATAGTAATATAATATAGTATACCTACATATCTCATCCACTTTGCATATTATCGAGATATACCTTTGCATAATGGATATATTGAACATAATATAAAGTTTCAGCTTTTAAGAGAATGTATTTATTCGTTATTAATAATAAACAAAACTATTTAAATGACATATCCGATATTTCCGTTTTATATTCGTTTGGAAAAATATCCTGAAATGAATTTCGACATTTTTATTGGAATGACATTTATATAATAATATCAAACTGGCAAATATTAATAAACGTTAAAAGTATTACATTTTTGTAACCCATTTCACGTATCACCGAATACTCATATTATGTATTTTGTGTGTGTATAATGCTCTAACTATACGCAACATTATTACGTAGGACAATTATTGTTATTATTTATTACCACCATATAATACTTAACTATTTGACTTTTGGCAAAACTTTATTATACAGAGCGATACAAGAACGCTCATCTCTATTTTTCGTTTAATAATTAAGACATTAGGTTATTCTGATTTCGACCTTATCGCAAATACTTAGATTTTGTATACCTACCATTTAAAAATTGTCCTTGGCGATACCAACACTCCTTTTTTTTCAAACGAGCATTACACTTTATTCTGTTAATTGTTTTATGTAAATGGTTTTATTGAACATTTCGGTGTATCCAAATTAAAATTCTAAAGATTATTTTTTTTTAAATTTAATTTAATGTACTTAACTACTAAAAATAATATGTCCATAATAATGACGATTGGAAAATTATAGAAATAATTTATGTTTATCTATCAAAATTGTATGGTTATAAGTAGGTAGGTAGGTAGGTATACTATATTAACTAGGTAGTAAGTATTACATATTATATTTTATAGTTTGGGAAAAAGATTTGTAAAGTTTATCATCTCGAGTAAGTAAGTATAGGATATATATTTCAATAGGTAATTCGAAAAAATACTCATTCAAATTTTGGTTAAAATTCATGTTATTAAAATTAAAAAATTAAAGTATTGGAAAATACAATGCTCGAGTATATGAGTACTTACACTTAAAAATTCCAAACATTAGAAACTCACTAAATTACTTATTACATGAAAAAATGGGGTCGAGCTTTTTTGGAGAACCATCCTGTATATTCCGTTACTTAATGCAATTATATTTGCGGTTTCTGCTCTTTCAAAGCCAGTGGCCGTTTTTCAAAAATATCCTGCTCACAATAGTTCATACCATTTATTAAATATTATACATATGTATATTTATAATCAATGTTCATACCATACAATATTATATTATTGAGATAGGTATAAGCTTTATAATTTTTCACGCGTTGCGCATAGGACACCTATAAAACCCAATATTTTATAATATTATATTGTATTTGTTTATAGTTAAAATATTCATACAGCACTAACAGCGGGGCGCTTGATTTCTGTTATTATAGAGTAATTTAGTCCATAAATTCTTTGACACGAAACAATTTCTAATTTACCATTTTTTGTATAGTACCTACCTACAGGCTACAATATTGTCCTCTGTCAAAATCGAATGACCTCAAATAATAGCCATAGGGTTGCCTACCCCTATTCCAAGATTTAACGAGTTATAAATATAATAACACGTCGTTACATGTCAAATTATTTTTCTCGTCAATCTTATATGCTTACGTTCGGTTCTCGAAGTTATCGATTAAAATACTAAATTTATGTACATATTATACATTGTATATAATATATTATGTAGATATAGATAGAGAGAGAGAGTGAGTGAGAGAAATAGTATGAGAGGGAAATATATAGAGAGGAGCTGGAAAGCGAGAGAAATAGAGAGAGATAGTTTCGATTAATGGTTGCTTAATACTTGCTGGAACATTATTACGGGAATCTAGGAAATAGAAACATCTATTAATTTATCAATTAAGATAATCCATTTGACATTTGCCGTTAATAGGAGAAATAATTATAATTTTACAAATTAATAATAATAGTTTGTATGTGAACAGTATAATATGATGGATTGATGGATTACAAGTTAATATTATTATACGGTAGGATAGCAAATACGCAAATACTATCATTATTCGTTCTACAACAGCAGACAAAGGTATTGATCTCCCGCGGGTGCTTATATAGCTGGAATTGTAAAGTTAGCGTGACTTTTGAAAATCATGTTCCGACAAACTCTACTTGGACTGCTTGTAAGACATTTATTGGCAACAGTCTTAAATAGGTACTATAAAAGTTTAAAGTAAAATATTGTCAATTAACTTTTATTTCCAATTTAATTTCAACACGTACCTATATATGATATCATATAGGTGAAATTCAGAAAGTAATTATTATAATATAAAGAAATTAAAAACTACGATCTAAGACTATAAGATTTTATAGTCTTAGATCGTTGATATAATAATATATACAGCTGAAGTCTTGTGGACTCGATTTTATTGGTACACATTGGCAGGGTTGGGAATAGATAACTAATAATTTATCTAGATAAAGGTAAAGATGACTGTAATAATTTTTATCTAGATACAGATAAAGATAATTATACTAAATTTTATCTAGATAAATATGAGATAATTTCATGTTTAATTTTGAAAATATTCAAGATACCTACTTGAGTCTACAGGTAAAAAAAATACATAATTTAAAATTTTTGAAAGCAGAGGTCAGAGGTCGTACAGATCGGTTAAGCGATAACTGAAATACCTGGAATTCTAATAGGGTTTTATAAATATTAAATTGTTATAAATTACAATTATTATAATATTATTATGCTAGTGAGTCCAATATCCATGAATGTTGGTTTATTTTTGTCGGTTTAAAACAATAATTAAATAAAAAATTTTTCATACTTTGTACACAATTCTATGAAACGGGTATCAGCTAATGAGACCATCATCATTCGATAGTGGCTGGCGGGTAGCAGGGATAGATGTTTTTGCTTTTGCTATTATTAGTTGTTCTTACAATCTTACCTACTACATGCCCTTTACATATTTCTATTTTTGTGTTTTCTCATTGTTTACGATGTAAAACTCCAGACTAAAAATGAATATTAATAAATATTAAAACCATGGTACTATAATGCATATTACTAAACGTGTTTCCCATGTAATAGATGAAAAATAGAAAAATGTAAAAATAAAATAATAAAAATATTTTAAATTTTCAAATTTTTTTTTAGTTCATTTAAATAAATTATCTAGATAAGTACTCATAGATAACTAGAATTTTATCTAGATGAAGATAAAGATAAATTTATCTAGATATTTCCCAACACTGCACATTGGTTGCATGTTATTTTGTCCCAATAATCTCAAAAAAAAAAAAAAAAATATTTTTTTGATTGTTAGTTACTAGTTTATTAATACACATAGAAGATTATTTGTACAACATAATAAAGGTATACATGGACGGGGGAACGACCAGTTAAATACAATATATCCAGGGAGAGTCGTAGGACTACTAATTGTTACAGTATGTAATACATATTAGGTATAATTTAAATATAAAATAATAATAATTTTTAATAAGTACAAAAAGATAATATACATACCTTTTTATTCATAAAAAAAATTATATATTTATTTAATTTTAGGAAACAAAAAAGTGATCTCAATAGTACTCAATAGTAGGAATACTACACAATAAAGGTAACATACTTATAATTTAATTCAATAACGAATATTATTAAATTATTCGCATCATTATTGTTCTGATAAATTCTATAAAAATGTTCCAATTACCCGGGTTCGTGGTCTAAATAAGCGGTGAATGTTATTTAAATTACATGAATTTATTTTGGTGGTTGAAGAATTTTCCCGATTAAGCAGTTGTCACTTGTCCTAATTAATGGATGTCTCTATTAAGTGGAATATACTGTAATATATAACATTTTCAATATTCATACATTATAATATTGTTTAAATGCTGATGTGCCTGAAACACCTGTTCTAATATTTTAATATACATTCGCGAACATACTGGGTTGTTCTTCCAACTAACGTTGTAATTAAACTGTAGAGTTAAAATTTCAAATTTAAATTTGAGTCATTAAAGTTAATAACTTAATGAGATTTTATTGAATTCTTAAAAATTATACATTTGACACTTAAGGACATGCTTTTTTTTAAATTGAAATGCTCAATTCGTTAGTTATTTATCCAATTATCTCAGCCCTTAATTATTTTTATATTTATGTATAACTAACACTTTTAAATTTATAACAACACTGTGGCAGGTACTTCTTTAAAGTGCAATCGTGTATATAGAACAGACTCGAAACAGTAAATCTTTTACGTGGAAATTAGTTTCAACTGTTATTGTTTAAAATAATTAATTAATCAATCGCATTGACAGCTAATTAAATCCGAAGACGTATTCATTAACGTTTAAATTTACATTTTTATTCGAAATTCCCTTGAATTCTTGCGAATAAGAATATGAATAATATAATATAAATATTATTATAACGAGTAACACGCACTCTATTGGCTCAATATTATAACACTATGTGTATCATATTGTGGCAATTTGCGCTATCTAGAATAACGAGTTGCTACATTTTTTTTTATAACCAAATCATCAATTATTTTAAACACAATCTAATAATTGACATTTAGCTGTTTCGGAAATGTTTGCTGCAGTGTTTTTATGCCAGTTTATTATTTTGTTTTTGTCATATTATAGGTATCAATAAAATATATTATCATATACAATAGATTTTAATAATATGTTCCCATTATTGAAGAGTTGGCTGACGATTTTGAAGTGAAGTGTATATATTATTATAAAAGCTAATGTACAAATGGACGAGGACGTCTATCACTTTTATTATATAGTTTATTATATTGGCATAGTATTATGCGTAGACCAGAGTGGTAAAATATGATCATTGTAATGGTTTGTACCACGAAATGGCCTGTTAGCGATTATACAATATAAGAGAGTACAATGAGTTTTTGGAAAGTTTGGATTTTTGAGTTGTCTGATTCTTTGGCACAACCCCAAATTTGGAAGCAATTTTCCTCATAGCGGGACTTAATAGATGAAAAGCGGTATGGTGTGCTGAAAAAGGTCATGGAGGTTTTAATTTTCATTATTTTCGTTATTCGTAGGTTTGACAGTTTTTTGGGATGAGATTAGTACTCGTCATCAGAATTTGGTTAAAGCGCTGCGCAAAGTTCCGTGAGTTCTGATTAAAATTAATACAGTAATTTTATCGTTTATTCGTTTATTTGTCTTAATTCATTGGGAGGAAACATGGGATATGTTTTATTTTTGAAAACTATTTCCATTTGTTTGTGCTAAATGGGATTTAAATTATACGTTTGGCGTGCGAGCAACATGTTATTAGAATGTGATTAAGATAAATATATATAACGACTGTCGGTATGGCTCTGCGCCCTTGCCGATAAGCTTAATTGGATTCTTTAACCGTAGTCTAGATTTATATAAATGAAGCATGTACGGTTGGATTGATGTTTTGTTCCCAGAGGACCAAAAGGGTCAATGGCTGTTATAATTTCACTGTATAGACATTTTGTTTAACGATTTTGATGCTGTAAAATATAGGAACAGATATATGACACATCGGAGAGAACATGATATCGGTCAAGACTTGTAACTATTGTCAGCTGTCCATGAACCTGTAATACTACGATACAATTCTTGTTTAAAAATAATAATAATTAATAACCGTACAATGTGGAAAAAATACTAAACTGCAATAAATTTAGGTAAATTATATACTTAAATAATGTTAATACCTGTGTTATATAATTTTTCAATATATGTAGAAATAATAAACTACAAAACAATGTATTTCAATATTGTTGGTCGCATATTGGACGCATTTATTATTCAGGCGCAAGCATTGACTAAGCATAGTTAATATAATTAATAGTTATAATATGTACCTATGTTAAATTGTTCAACGACACAGGGGCCTCAGAGGTCATTAAATAAATATTAGTACACCTATTCCTACCCTACTGGCCGTTTTGATACTACGTTAACTAGTGTCCTTTGGGTTCACGTCTTTGAGATGACGATGATATCCGTAAAATTAAATAAAAACAATAAAATATGTACCTACGCAATATCTACACCAACGTCCAACACCACATTGTCTGTACTCGTAAATTATAGAATTGACTGTTGACTGTTTGAAGCTACAGGTGAAGCAGGGTAGGTACGTGTGACGATACAATAACACTACGCAGTATGTAGAGCGTGAATATTATTCAAATTCCATAATTTAATTAAGCATGACATTCGACGAAGCACCATAAAATATTTTAGTAGGTTAGGTTAGCATCCCTAAATGAATTAATAATAATATAATAAAGTGTATCTTTATTGCATCAATTTTAAACAATACAACAAATATACATAAATCGAATACGATATTGCAGCACCCCCTAAAAGCAGAGCTTATGCTGGGGAGCGAGTTCTTATCACTTTAAGAATATAATAATACTATATACACAACAAAACAATACATTTTTACCTTGGATAATGTTATATACTTTTTTATAAATACATATCTTTGATAAATCCTGCAGATGCTTAAAATATGTTTTGAATGATTTTAAAATTTAAATTATCAAACTGATTAGTATTAATATTTAACAAACGACATAAATCAAAGCCGGTATACAGAACACTTTTTTGTTTAAAAACTTTAGGACAATTAATTAAACGTATAAGTTAACATTATGCTAATCAAGTTATAACTAGTATTACGTCCATGATGTGATTCAAGTATTAAATGTTTATGTTTATATACATCTACTAGAACAAATAGGTTATAAATAAAATTATAATTATTTACATTCAATTGTTCATACATTAAAATAGTGCTACTTTGCCTGGAAACATTTAGTAAATATTTAATAATATAATTTAGTGTAATATTCAGCCTAGATATTAAGTTATTAAAAGTTCCTCCCCAAATGGATATATTATACCATAAGAGAAAAATGATTGCACTAAAGCTAAAGAAATAACTCTTTTATAATATGTATTGACATTCACTTCTAAGTTTGATTCATTGATTGGTGTAGGACTGCACTTCTGCTTGACTATAGTTATTAAATATTTTCTCGTAGGTACTCGTAGAATATTATGCCGTAATTACTTATCGAAGTAAGGCGTTTTAATATGGTCGTAAAACAGGTACCTACTACCTAGCGCCTACCTATATAAATGGGAAAACAACACCACAATGAAATCTAATTTACTTAATTAGTATGATCAATACTTTATTTAAATGATTTAATACACTGGAAATTGTAATGATATTATTTATGGTTGTAATAATTGAGCTTTGGGGCAATGGTCGTGTGCCTTAAATAAGGGGTAATAATTAGGTAATATGCAATTTAGTCGACGCTGCCGAAGGAATTTGTGTAAGTCGTAAATATTATTATGATTAGTGTGAGTGCGGTTGTATACCGTGCTACCTACGCAGGCGCTAAATGTGCGACACATCAACGACACAAACAACAAAAATTGAGTGTGATTTTTTGCTCAAAACACGATTTACAGGAAAAACTCTCACACCTCGTAGAGTGAACTGATTTCATTAATTTGTTTTATTTTTTGTTAGGAAGACGATGATTATCTACATGGTACATTGGACATCGATTTTTGATTTAGTTGATTAAAACAAAAGTAATAAACCCAAAAGGATTCTCATAATTTATTTCAATTTACAATGACGTAATATTATAATATAGTTTATTTATCAGTTTTTACTTTTTACATATTATACGAGTGTTTGATAGTATATATTATTATATTTCATATTTTGTATTATTTATACAATTAGTACAAACTAGTATTATTACGCTCTTATAACACCAATTAATCGTATAAACACTGAATATTACAGATATTATAATTTAAATAAATACCAGAATACCTAACTGAATGCTTTTGAAATATTTTGCTTTTATTTCAATATTCAAATAAATATGTATATTATTTCATTATTAACTGGTATATTAAATTAGAAGACGGCATGTGATTATGACAATTTTATTATTTATGATTCCTACGTTCTACCATTCAACCACAGTTTTTAACGAAAATATTAAATGATTTATGAATCGACTACGGCAACTGCGGCGACGAGGACTATAATATTATTATGTTCAAACTACAAACATATTCTACATTTTGGGTTAGAGAAAAAGCTTCTACTTCGATAAAACTAAACGAAACTATTGAATATGATAAATTATTTCTCAGAATTCCTAAAATATAAATATATAGTTTAAAACTTAATAAAACTTATCAGAAGTTAGAAGTTAAAAATACTTGTAAAATTAAAAATTCCTCATAAACTGGCGTTAAACTGTAAATTGAACTTAACTTAATTTGTAGAACTTTTGTGTACACGCATAACATTGGAAAAGTACCTACGTTTCTATTCTATACATTAATATGGTGCCAATTATTAATACATTATAAAAAAACCTTATTGAAATTTAGATACGCAGCATTTCTAAGTTCATTTCTAATTCGATTAATAAGTTCATGCAGTAAAATTACAAAAAATACCGTGGAACTCATATATTTTTCAAAATGAAAATTGGACTACTAGAAGAATATTTATTTTTCATTGGCTTATTAGGATTATTTATTGTCACGTAAGTAGAAAAATATTCTCGAGGGCTTTCGATGACTTTTTCATGCGCGTACGTGTGCTTTAGAACATAGTCACAAAGTCCATTCACATATTGAACTACACTCACCTAATAGTAATTTACGATTAACACGCCAGAGATCATGAGCAGTAATGACGAGATAATAAATTGCCTAAATTTTGCCCCTTAAACATAGACACTTAGAGCCGCCTACCATTTTTGTAAATGACTGTTGAAACTGAATGGAAAAAAAAAAAGTTTTTATTCTTAAATAGTTATCAATTTCCTTTACAATATGTATGTACTGAAAAATTGGTACAACTGCGTAAATTTAAGTATCATTCCTCCAAAGTTCAACAACTATCAAAACAATCAATATTTCAACAACACAATATAGCAAATACTAAAAAAAAAATTAATCTGTTATTACATTTAGGACAATATTATAAGTGTTTAAAAAAAAAAAAAATATTTTTATCGTTTTAAGTGATAAAATTAAATAATATAAAAATGTATGAAAGTTTGAAAATATCAATTAAATAATGTATATAATTAAACAAACAGCTCTATAAGTAGGTTTTATTCATTTTAAATTCTATATTTAGCCTTAAAATATTTTATTTAAATTATTGATAAATAAAAACATTAATTTTTTTATTTTAAAAACAGACTTGGTTAAATTTGTTGTTTATACCACTGTTTATGCCCTGTAGAATAGTCGGATTTCGTTTATTTCATTCTATTTAAAAGAAGAGAACGAAAATGAATCGTGCGAGTTTTTCCTAATATATAGCATCAACCCCCTCCCCTAAATAGGTATCTGTCAGTAGATTAGTAGAAAAGTATTATAATTAAATAGTAGCTGCTGAAATAAAAAATAAAATTTTCAATATAAAAATTGAATTGTGGAAAATTGGAAAATTGAAAAAAATGGCATGCACAGACTCCTTTAACAAGTTGAAATTTAAAGTGAAATTTTTATAGTACGCAAGTACCAAATATGCAAATATATACATATTAAATATATGGTTTACAATGTTTACATAATATACAATATACCTACGTATATAATCCATTTGTTTCTTACAGTATATAGTCTGTAATATTTATCAAGTAAAATAAATAAAAACAGTTCGAAATTAAATAACATATTATTTATGCTCGGATGGAGGAAACTCAATAAAACAACTGGAGTGAATATATTGTCAATAATAATAAAAAAAAAAACCGGCACTTTTCACTTCGGCAACATCGCCCTACCGTGGTTTCGCCTTGTTTGAAAAAGAGTTCCCTCTGGATTTTACAAATGTCATCCCGTACGGCAGACGGCTCCCAAGGTGACCCCACCCTATACAGTATAATAAATATTGAAAATAAAAACTAAAAAATCACGTTACAAATCGCCGGCGAGACTCAAATTGAAAATGATGCCCTTTTAGAACAACAGTCGGGACAATTTGAAAACATTTTAATCTGATGATCAAAGATTTTAAAATCTGTGGAAAAAGTCACCGACTTCTGCCATTGCCAAACCTCAATAAACCCGAAAAACCAAATATAATAAAATGTACGGGTGAACATCGTCAATTTCCACCTCTGACTGGGTACTGCAGACAGGATAATAATTACAATAAATCAACAAAAAACAGGCCAATGATTGCCACGCGCGTTATAGAAATCAAACTTCAAAGGGCAAAATAATGGCAGAGGGATATGACATTTATAGAATAAAAAATTAAGAATAATGATTGACATTTTATTTATTTAACTAAAATGATTATTATATATTATAATATTATGCACAATAGTTTGGAATAATAATGTTATATTTATTATTTAAAAAGTTACAGTTTTGATTTTCACATTACATTAATTGTCAAATGGTCCAGAATAGGTCGATTTCTTAGGTATCTCAACTTTTTTTATTTTTTGTTAATTTTTAAATAATAAATACATTTTCTTTATTAAAACTTATTGTTTATTGAAAATAACATAATTTCATGATTTTGTCATAATATCATTTTTGAACATACGCCTACAAATTGTTGTTATATTTTCTTTATAAATATTTTTTGTGAAATATCAATATTTATGGATATCTTATATTAGAATTTGTTACATATTTACGATAAATAATCATAATAAAATACATATAAGGAAGAGCGGGGCAAGTTGACTAACAATATACGGTTTGAATAATTATCCTGCTATAAAATTTGCATATACCATAATTGCAGTTTAATATTTTAACTGCTAATAGGTATCACTATCGTCTCCCCATATTTGCAAAAATAAATAATAATACTTAATAGGTACTTACTTAGTCTATTCTCAAAGCTTTACTGTTTACGGTCTTCAAATTCCAATTGTAATTTAATAAGTAAACAAATTATAACAAAAGTTTATGTGTTATCAAATAATCATTTTTATCGTTATCATTAGTGCAGCATATACTATAAAAGCGAGAAATAAAATCTGAAAACATACGTAAATTCGTAATGATGTAAACCCGAGATCGATCGTCTCTGCGCTTTTTAAAATGTTGACTCTTAACTTCACCTTAAATTTGATTTTAAAATGTAAGAATCGAAGAATTTTTAAACACAGATTATACAGGATTGAAAAGAATCAAAAAAGAGAGATTATTGATTTCAAGTGAACTTCCTAACGAAGTTTGGTGACGTCATGTGCGTGACCTTTTATCTCTTTAACATTGCAGTCACACATACTATGATAATCACTTATTAGTTATTACAGTTACTATGCACTCAGTCACACGACACGCACATAGGATTATGTCTATTGAACTCCTTAAAAACTATCAATATCGAATCCCCCCCAAAAACCTATTTCAAAAACTCATCCGTAGTTTTCGATTGCACCATGACTCAGGAGACTATGATACGTCTCCAGTACATTAAAAAGAGCGAATTAAAATCATATTAGGCTGCAGGTATTATAATAATATAATTCTTAACTGTGTGTATAATTTCACACAAAGTGATGTGACGTTAAGATGACGTTTAAGAACGAAATGACAATTATATTTTAAAGATTGGCTATTTTTCCACGGGAGTGTGTGGGGGGGGGGCTCATCACCCCGTGGGTTATTTTGAACTTTTCTAGCAGTGACTATATATTTATTATATCCTTCAGGTAACTAGTCATGCCCACGGGGACTACAGATTTGTCGGTCCTCGCGGTGGGCTTCACACAATAATATTTACAGACGTCGAGCAAAGTGCGGTGGCACGTCCTATCTATAACTTACGTCTTGGCGTGTAGAACACTAACTCTGTACACACCGCAAACGACACGCCGCACATAATACCTGTGTAAAACATATATTAGGTCAACTATGGCCCAATACTGCAGGTTTAGTGATCTGTCAATAATAGTAATATAGAAAGAGAATATTTACTATCCAATATGATTATCGATAACTATAAATAATATTTTTATAAGCATGTAGGTACCGTACATCGAAATATGGAGGTATATTGAAGTTATAAAATATATATTTCACTTATTTTATTGCCTTGACGTTTTATTTTTTTTGGTGATGAGAGGGAGGCGCTTTTGCTCTACGATGATTCATTTTCAACTTTTATTTTTCAGGACATAGTCCGCCTGTGACCACTATAAGCTCTAGTGACGCTCGTGCCGCGGGAGTGTGGGGGGCTCTTCGCCCCACCGGTGGTTATTTTGAACTTTTCTAGCCCCCGCAGTAACTATATAATATCCTGCAGGTAACCCTAGTCACGCCCGCGGGGACTGGAGATTTGTCGGTGCTCGCGGTGGGCTTCACACAATAATATTCACAGACGTCGAGCAGAGTGCGGTGCGGCACGTCCTCTCCACAACTTACGTCTCGGCGTGTATAGGACGCTAACGCTGTACACACCGCAAACGACACGCCGCACATAATACCTGTGGTGTAGACGGTGCTAGTTTAGTGTGTACACATAGTTATTGTTTACGGTCGTGTTTATTATGCGATAGCGCGTGCGTCGAGATTTCGTGAAAAGTTTCGGCGGCCACATCCGGCGGCGCGTATATTATTGTGTGTACGGCGAAAGACTTACCCGGGCCGGGGCAACGAAAGTCAACACTCCGCGGCGGTATGCAAATGCGTAAACTTCACCAGCACGACACGCTTAATCCAGCGTGTTGAAGTAATGCCGAAAATAATAATATAATATATCATTATATAAGTCGATAACCGGCCCCGGAAGGATTAAAACCTTGCATTTAATTAGAAAACACTTTAAGCCGCGCCGCGTCCTTCTGATGGCGTTTTCGCGCGGCGGTGGCGTATAATGTATAGTATAATCTCGCGTCACCGCGGCGCCGAAAGATTATAATATGGAAAAAACTCGGGCCGTGCATCATGCTCATGACATATTATTATTATTATTATTATTATAATATTATTTATTATCGTAATATTTTATAATGATTCGGACGACCGCGAAGACGAATGCTCGCGCGGAGTTCGTTTCGATATTGCAATAATAATATTATTTCCGAAAACACGGGTTTTATACGGACGGGGTGGTAATGGGGGGAGGGTCCCTTTCGTTTCCGAGAACTCGTCGAGGTTTTATCGTCTTATTAATTAAATGTTCTGTTTTTCTAACGTCGTGTACGTCCCATATTATTATTATGTTACGATAATATTGTGCAAACGGCCAACGGGTATATCCAAAAAAATAACCATCATGTACCTCTTATAATATATACGGGGTGATTCTTTTAACGAAACACGTTTTTTTTTTTCAAAAAATTAACTTTTTGAAATTATTTTCTTTACATAATGTTAAGTCGACATTTTCTACCCAGCTAATGCCCATGGTTGCCGGACTTAAGTTCAATGAAAAAAAAAATTACATATTCTACTATTTATTAACGTTAAATTTTTAATTTTTTTAGAAACATATTTTTAATTCTTTATTCTTAACTCAATAAATCTTAAGCTGAATATATTTAGGAGTATTTCAATCTATAAAAATCATATATCAGACAAGTAGTTATTATTAGTTATAACTTATAAGTATTTAAAGTTTCTTTGAGCGGAGAAGTGGAGCAACATTTTACTAAATACCTACCCCTGGTTGTGCTACACTACTCCATTAATCAAAAATTTAAATACCTACTTGTAAGTTATAATAACTACTTAAATTAAGTTATAAGTTATAACTCATAAGCTACTCGACCAAAATCCAATAACTATAAGACAAAGTACTCCAAAAATATTATGCTTTGTAATAAGGAATTAAAAATGCATGTTGACATTAAAAAAAGTTAAAACATCAAGAACCTAAAACAATAAAAATAGGTAAAAAATATAGAATTTAGAAAAAAAATTTTAATGACTTAAAATTATGTAAAAAGAAATATTTTGAATCAGTGTCTTATGTTAAATTGATCACTCACCATAGAGTGATTCTTTTGTCGCAAACAATAAGGCGTGTCTATAATACGAGATCAATTTTTAAAGCGTAATAACTGATAAGTTATGGTTATGATATTTTAGTATTTTGCATATATTTTTGGCAAGTTCGAAATATAACTAAGTGAGATAGATAAATACGTTTCACTTACCGGCGATAAAAATGTTGCTGTTTTTATTTTGCCCCTTTTTGCATATTTTGAAAATGTTGAAGATCACTGCACATTTTAAAACACATTTTGGTCATATTAAAGTCATACGAATACGCACACACATATAGATCTATAGACTAATGAACAGCGCTAAGAGAGAAAAGTCAGCGGTACGATGTAGAGTGAGCGAGAAAATAAACAAAGTAGTAATTTATAGTGTGGCTACTGCCGAATAAAAAATTGTATTACAGTAAAATCTGCCAATAATAAATTGTTATATTTTATTGTAAACATTAAAACTGATTTGTAGTTACCAACATTGTGGGTCTACGGTAACAACCATAATACCTATTTATATATTATATATATTTATGGTTAAAAAAGAAATTGGAAAAAAAAAAGTAAAGTATTTTCTCCATGATTACTGCTTTGTGTTCTTTCTCTCTTCGTTCTTTCTAGGGTTCCGTACGGTAAAACCGCGGGACCCTATTACTATAAGGCTCCGCCGTCCGACCGTCTGTCACCAGGCTGTATCTCATGAACCATGAAAGTTAGAAAGTTGAAATTTTCACAGGTTATGTATTTCTGTTTCCGCTATAACGACAAATACTAGAAATCCTAGAATTCATAACATAAGCAGTGTTGCCAACATGTTTATAGCTGATGATGGTACGGAACCCTTCGTGCGCGAGTCCGACCCGCACTTTGCCGGTTTTTTTTCTTTCTTTCTCAGCTATAATAATGTGATTCCCTATCATTGACGGCCGGGCAGAGTGGAATGCGTTGTCCATTAGTTTATACGTCTATGGTTACAAATTCTAAGAATCAATCTTATACGTTTTAAGAAAAACGATTTAACGATTCCTAGGAATATTCCTAACAAATTATTACTAGACTCGCGATGAACGAATCGTCCTGTATAATATGTTTATGTGATGCGACGTATTATTATTAAATTTTAATTTGTGTTTTAATGGTTCGCGCGGGTTCAATGTTTATTTGCGCGTAAAACGTGTACATGCAAAAATATATCATAATATAAATGTATATATTATTGTGGTACGGAAACCAGAAAAATAATATTTTTATACGACGTAAAATTTGAAATTATGTTCGTCTTTATTTCTCGTGTACGCACAAAGTTTAAAAATCGGTGAACATAAATAATATGATGGCAGTCGGTAGTAATATTATACTATTGTATGCGTAGGTATACATGGCCACTATTTTATAGTTCTCCTTTACTTACATTCCGTACGGTCATATAATTATATAAGTCGATATGGCGATACGACCAAGATTTGACACGCAACAACGTCAAATGCCATATTTTTAATTCTCCGATTGTTATATTATGATCAATGCTTTTTATATTTTAAACAATTATCAAACAATTACATGTTTAGAAAACTAGATTTTTAGAAAAATGTTGGTGGCTAAAGCAATTATATAATAAAGTTTGTGATATTACTATAACTGTATTATGTAAGTATTCTCATTGCCGAATGTGAATTTCATTTAAGTGCAAAGATGACCTGTGCAGTATCAAAGGTAGGTACTTAAAAAGTACGTAAATAAAAACAAATTTTGGGTTTTTTTAATAAGTATGTACTACACACATACACTATTGTTACGTTCAAATGTACGGTTTTATACTTTTATTAATTATTTATAACTTCTGGAGGGTCTGGACCACTGGAAACCGCTCCCAAAGATATTTTGGCATTGGGTAATTACATAATTCGAAGATTCTTTAAACCTAAAAAAGGAGGAATACAATTTTTGAACAATAAGATTCTACCTCTACACATTTTTGTTTTATATATTATATAGGTACCTGCTAGTTATACAAAATATAATAGCAGGACTTAGCATATAAATATCTCAATATCTAAGTATATTTATGTGTTAGTAATAATTAAGCATATTTTATTTATTCTAAATAAATCATAGTTTAAATCTTATCTATTATAATAATATGATAATATATTAATATCAAGTAAGTACGTACCTACAGTCTCTTATATACGACATCATGATATGAATTAATTTAAAGTGAATAGAAATAAAAAAAAATTATTATTTTATAATAATAATTATAGATATAATAATTACAAAAATAGTTTTATTGTTTTGTTTTTTTCATTATAAAATACTAAAATGTATATATAATTCTCTCGACATCTACGTTTATATCCCTGTGTGTATAAAGTGATTTTAAAGTTAATAGATAATATTTTCCATTAATTATTATCTATTATATATAACCAAAAACTAAGGTTCCAACTTCCAAGTCTCTGACACCGTCCAATTAAAATTTTGAGTTTAAACCCAAGGGCTTTCGTTTGTGCTCAATCCCTTCCAAATTAATTCGCAATTTGCACTGGGTGGTACTGAGGACATGTTTGGCCCCCTAATTAAAATCATAAACATCAAACATATAGGACAACATAATTTTATAACTAATATAACTATTTTATTAATTCAGCGGTTTGATATTTGAAGTATATATCTACTTGAGTTTTAAACAAATTTAAAGTGATACGAGTGCAGGACGAGCAGTGGTCAAAGAGTATAATATGTTTTTCCGAGGAATTTCTCCATTGAAATTCTCGTTTTATTTAAAATTACTCGAAATACGTCATGCTGGGTGGGTAGGTTAGTACACAATCATTACATCGTTTAGAATACAAAAAAAAAAAAGAGTCTTTCATTTATTTTATCAGTCATCGCACGGCGTCGTTTCATTATTCATGTACATAATACATTTTTTTTTTTTTTTACAGTGTCAAATTCAAACTTCTCCGACGTTTTTATTCGGAACACGTTTTTCTCGACGCCGAGAGCACAAAAGTACCTATACGTGTATATATGCAGTTTCGTGCCCACCAAAAAGATCAAATGTGTTTTACGGGTGTATCCGTGGCGGCGTTTTATTGTCCGGACAATAATTGTTGAGAGTATAGACATCTGCAGAGGCAATAAAAAAGACGAACCGCACAAGGCGCACAGTAACAAAACGAGAAAAAATGGGGCTACAGAATTATTTTCATATCGAAAAACCAATGCCTGCGACTTGGGTACCTACAACCCACAACTCGTAGTGCGTGGTGGTTTAAAATTTGTTTTATTTTACGATTTCAATATTTTGTTTATGCAGCCGCATGCACATTTACTTCTTGTTCTGTGTTGTACCAAAATGCATGATTAATACGTCAATATCTATAATAGTTGAACCGTGTTGTATATAGTACCTATATTACTATATTATGATAATAATAATAAATAATCGTACCTATTGATCATAGACAAATTACTAATCTGAATGAAAACTGTAATTGAAACTGGTTAGTCAACCATTTGTATATTTACCTACGTAAAATATGTAACTTTGACATCTTAGGTAGTCCACGGGTCGGAATATTATCTATTTCGCTCCTAAATTCTGACTGACGATTTCATATTTCCCAGGAGCCACATGGTTGAATCCCACTGGCCACTATTATTAAAATATTTATTAATATTATATAATGTACTCGGTGCATGGGTAAACTGCATTTTGTGTTAAACATCGCTTTTTTATCACATCCATTTTTATTACAATCCATTTTAATCCGGACTCATTGATATTCAATTCATTTTTTAGTGCCCACATTTTCGAACGCTTTTAATAATAAATACATTTGAAACATTTATTTGTTGTGTTTTAAATTAATAAAACAGTGCGTATTTCAATGTTGTCCATTTTATAAATGAAAATATTGAATAACGAGTAAGAACAATATGAAATACATAAACGTACATGGACCATGGACGCTCTAAACTCAAACAGAATTAATTGTTAAAACTTATAAGTTATAACTATTACAGCTATCAATGTGTACACGGATACAAGTACAGTCGATATATTCAGTAATATTATATGATATTATAATATCTCATTATATTTTATACTGTTAGATGATTTTGTTATGCATTAAGTATTATAATATATTAGCTTGGTACCTACCGCCACTGTGACTTTAATTATTATATATTATTTAATAATTATTAATAATTACCAAATTAGATCCACTCACCTTCACCAAATCACGGTAAAAACATCGGTCGCTTATTATAATATCGTCTATCAGGCGTCGGCGGCCAATGACCAATTTACAAACACACACACTAACTATTTTAACATTATACATATAAGGCAGTTTGTTATTAAATCTATGTGTGAACTATATATTTCTTGTATGCAGCTTTGAGTGAAGTTAAAATAACTACATTAGGGCCGGCATGTACCTAATATCCAAAAATAAACCCAATAAATGCCATAAAAATTCAAAACAAATCTTCTTATTCTGAATAAAATGACATAAATCGTAGGTATATGTTATAAAGAGAGTACGGTGCGTAGGTATGTAGCTTTCAAAAACAATGCAAATAGGCTAATAGCTTTATCTGTTGGGCCGTAGGAATATCATCTATTTATACAACTCCTTGTTGACCCTGAAGGGGCATATATATAAATGTAACATTATACTTTTTTAATTACTGGATACCTTGTGTTACCATATTATTTTATTTTTAGTTATACCTTTTTGTCCATAGTTATACAGTATGCTCACAATCACGGCTAGTGGCTCATCTTTACTGTGCATTATCAATGGTTATAACACACACATACACACGTTCAGTTGGTGTTATATGTGTAAATGTGTAAGTGTAATACATGAGTATATTGGTGAGCGTGCAAAGTATATTGGTATAAGTACGTTCATATTATAATTTTATGT
>NC_042496.1:30940288-30941088 GCF_005508785.2 Acyrthosiphon pisum
GTAGCCTTAAATTGATTTTATTTATTTATTTAATCATAAATAAATAATTATATCCAACCATGTACCTTTTATATAAATGCATTTTACTATCTTCACAAATCGAATTATAAAATATACATATTATCATGTTATACACTTATACCACAACTATATGGTTGTCCAACGTTATAAGTATTGTGTTGATGTTTTAAACACAAACAAAAAAACATTTTAGAGCCTTGTTATTACAAGCTTTTTTTGGTTTAAATTAAAACCACGTTTTAAACAAACGTATTTAACGTACCTTGTTTAAACAGCTATAAGGTATGGAATTAATTAAAAAAAAAGGTGGGTAAGTGGATTTCGCTCTGCTGTACAGTAGGTTACAAGTGGGTCACTGTATAATGGATGGTATTAAATTTGAATTCAATGATATAATATCATTGTATAAGAAAAACGATTCTGAGCGGAGACGGTATGTTAGTCTAGGTATAAGACATAATATTATATTAGGTACCTATAATAAATTCCAAATTAATCATATCATAATATCTATTAGGTACTTATAACGCGTTATACATCAAAAAAAAACCGTGGTACTATCATAGATATATAATAGTATACTTTAGAAGTTTCAAGTACCCACGAATAATATTATACAATCACAACAAAATAACTAAAATAGTTATCCTAGGTTTTTAATATGTAATTTCGTCCAAATTTGTACTTAAAATGACTATAAAAATAAACTGCGTAAATGTATTTTTTAGATTTTTTGGTAACAGAATTAATTACTTACGTGCAATCTTGTTTTAAATTTT
>NC_042496.1:30941138-30988631 GCF_005508785.2 Acyrthosiphon pisum
ACGTCATCGACGTTTGTAAATTGAAATAGCGGGTCAATTTCAGTGAACTTATATTTATATATTTTATACATATTAGTTATGGTTAATTAATTTTCTTGCTCTCTATCTCTGTATTTTTTCGTTCTGTTTACAGTTGTACGATGTGCACGATGACAATGATAGGAAGCTTAGAATAATCCGGATGGTGATTAGCAAGCCGGTAATTGGAGATGAATTTAATTTAAACCAGTGCAACGGCCTATCGGATCTTCTGGCACGGGATGAACTGCCAGTCATCCCTGAAGGATATCGATATTGGCCCGACGGGTCTTTGTACATATATTTGTTAGGTAGAAAGACCAACATATTATATAACGGTACAAAATACCCAGATTTTTCTGATATTAGTCGTCCAACGACTACGACCAGTCGGCCATCAACATCAACTACCACCACAACTACAAGAACCACGACCACAGAAAAACCTAGGCATCCTTCTTGCACACATGAAAAAAATATGTTGCTAAAATATTTCATAGGTATTTTACTTAAACTCTAAATATTATCAGAAAATTGTATTAACGTTTTCATATGATTTTAAAATGTTCTCAAAATAATTAGTATTATTTAATAATTAATTACAGGCTCCAATTTATTATGTAAACTCAGTATGTAAATACTAATTTCAATTTAAAAAAATAGCATTTTAATTCTTAATTCTTAAGACATTTTGCATTTAACAGTATGAATACACAGACCTTCATAGGACAGGAAGCGCGCTCTCGTGACTATAGAACTGTGGTAATATTTTCAATCAAGAGTGTATACGTATAGGGGTCCAGAGTGACGACACCTTAACAATACACCTTGATACATGACTGGAAACGAACATTTATCATTTGATCAAGATCTGTTACGGAAAGTTAACAAGCGATCGTGGCGACAAAATTGAGTACCTAACTAAAATTTTGTGCTTTTGAAAAATTTTAGATTTGTTAAATTATTAATATTTAATTAGGATGTGTTAATTATTGTGTGCAATAAAATAGGTACATAAACTGTATATTACGACAAAAGTTCAATAAAATTGTTTATTAAAATTTTGGAAATTAGAAATAACACAGTCACTCTTTATGTGATCAACATACTAATTAAAAAATGAAGCTTTGAATTTTTTTAAATGAGTTAAGTTAATAATTTTATTCATATTAACTTTTAACTTATCGATTTTGTGTTCCCTTAACTTAACTTAACTTGAGTTAATTATCTTCATTAACTTGCCAACCTTTGCAGATATGATAATAATAAAAATAATTAGAATTTAGTTACATGATTAAAATTAGTCGGTGGGTTTAAACAGTTCTCCAATTTATTTTGTGCTCCTATATTATCTTCAAATACTGATGGTATACTTCCAGATTTGAGTCGAGGCTTTTTATATTCACTCTAAACACAACAAAAAAGTCAGTTAAACATTTAATTTTAATGAGTTTTCTTGATAATGTTGTTAGTAATACTAAATAATTTTGAATGTTGAAATGGTAAAGGTGAACTTACCACACCAATAACAGTTCCTTCAGATACTAGTAACCGTTTTCGAACAATATCTTCTTCAACAAAATGAAAGCTGCATAAACACATACCACGTTATATATCTACATACTTTTTACAAGCTTGTTGCCATTTAAAGAAATCCTCATCTTTCGTCGGAATAGTAAATAACAAACTAGATTTTAAACAGGTTTTAATAATACATTGTTTTTTTGGCATGATGATTAATATTTAATAGTTTGTATTGGATAAGGTGAGTGTACAAATTAAAAACAAAACAGACGATACAATTGTCAATTAGTAATGTATTGTAATATCACCACTAACAACTACAATGGTCAATGGTGTTATAATAAAAAATAATAAATAATAATTATTATTAATCATCAAAATGACCATATTATTATTTATTATACATTCATATTATATATTTTAAGACCGTGCTATTGAGTATGATTTGATATTAAGCACTGTGCTGCGATCCGTAAGGTTATATTGACAGTTCACGGTTTCAAAAAACTCCACTAGATAGCACTGCAAGTCTTTTTGACAATTCTACATAATCATTAAAAGAACGCAGCTCATGGCCAAGCTGCCCGACCTGTATATAAGACCGTGGTCTGTACCCAATATATGATATCAGATATGTTTATCAGCTATCTGTTATCAATATTTATAACGAAAAATAAAAATGTGTTTTTGAACTTTTATCTATTATTTTTATTAGCCAACTATTAAGAGATTTAAAAAAAATAAAAACATTCAGTAGCTAAGTATTTAGCATAACATATTGAATTAAAATATTGTTTTCTTTCAAATGAAATACTATCATATACTAATGAATGTTGTACTTCACTGTACAGTTATTGAGAAATATATTAAAGCCGTACTGTTGGGTACAATTGAATATTCCAAAGTGGGGTATTTACATTCAAAAGATTGATTATGGACTAATTTAAAGACTTATTAATTTAATTTGTTGTTTTTATTATTTACAAGTAACTATCTACTTTTAACATTAGTAGGTACTAAAATGATACAGTACGAGAATAATGATTTTGTTCTTTCAATTCAATCGAACGTGATAATTATTTTTTTAACTAATAAAGAGTAATGTACTACACGCCGCAATGAATTCCAATTTTCAATATTTGAAACTTAAGCTTTATAATATGTCTTAAAATATAATACAATTGTCTATTAATAAACTTAAAAATGGCAAATAAAATGCATAATATTTATGGTTTCACAATATTTAAAATTCCAGATAGTTTTAAATTTTAATGCTAGTAGATGTTGACGATTTCTTTTAATTTCTGCCATTGTTCTTTTTAGTTTTAATACTCTTTCTTTCCTTTCAGCAATCTATAAAATAAAATATAATTAAAATATAAGCTATTTTAATAAGTAACTAATAGGTATATAGGGTTTCCCCTATACTGTAACCCACCTACTGTACAGCAGAGAAACATCCAATTAACCGCTATTTTTTTTAATGCAGGTGTACCTATGTAAGTACATATAACTCGATTTTGAAAAAAAAATGGCAATACCATATTTTGGGCTGTAACCACACATATAATTGTGAATTATATTTTTGAATATAAAATAGTATCGGTGGCGGATCGTGGTATGGTGCAAAGGAGCACGTGACACGTAACAAAAAAAAAAAAAAAAAAATATAAAAAAAAATTAGATTCCTATGGTCATAGGCGCAACTAGACCTATATTTTTGAGGGTGCACAAATTATAAAGAATTCCCAGACCCCCGGACCCATACTCTATGTACAGGCTATAACAGGAAGATTTGACAAAAAAAAAAAATTACGCTACTTGAGCGTATGACAAAAATTGTGGAAAAAATATTTTGAAAAAAGTTATTACATTCTAAATTAATTTATTCAAAAAAATATTGATATTTTATAATATTCTAAAAAATTAACTACTTGACTTAGATAAATGTTTTTATTACCATTAAAATTATTCTTATTATCAGATTCACAAATTGGCTATTTTAAAATTTTTTATTTTCAGTATTTAAAAATAAAAACATTTTTTTTATATTATACGTGTAGTGCAAAAGACTTTAAAAATATATAAAAAATATAAAAATATATAAAAATAATTAAAAATATTGATTTCAACAAAAGTTGTTTCATCTAGTCGTCTTGTTAATATCTGTAGATTGAGAGGATGCCACACCCGCATGTGTTGTCTCCGTCTTTTAAATGTACAACATAGCAAAAAGTGTCTTGCGTGGGACAACTTTTCTCTCACCATATTTGTTGTAGACTACACAATTTTTACAACACGTACAGAAGAACTTAATCTGTGCAACAATGTTTTTTTTTAATAGCACTATCCAATCATTTTTTATAAGCAAATGAAAAAATACAAAATGTTTAGAAGACAATGATTTTTATTGTATTTATGTTATCTAAAATATAGGATTGTTTTATAAATTATAATAATTAATTATAAACAAGGAAACAATGAAAACGTGCTCATATTCATGGGCAGTCTTTTATCCTGCCAAAGATAAAGATAAATATCGTTATCCTGTTTTCTAAGTTATTTTGTTGAATATTATTAGGTATAATCAATGTTACACATTTGTTATACTGTTATAGCAGAGAATGTTGGAACCATAGACCTATAAACTAAGTTTTTATTAATTTAGTTTATAGGTCTATGGTTGGAACATAATAGTGAATTAGTGAAGTACTCACTTAGTCACTTATTATGTTCCTCAATATACTCTAAGGTACAACTTCTTTGTATTTATTGATAATTTTTACTTCAAAATAATCAAAATATTATAGATTAAGTATTTTATATTTTGGGGGTGCACATTTTAAACTCAGGGGTGCACAAGTCCCCTGTGCACCCCCCTAGTTACGCCAATGTCGCTTATATCGTCTATCAGGCGTCGGCGGCCAACGACCAATTTACAAACACACACACACTAACTATTTAAACATTATACAGTGGTCGCCGCTTATAATGATCACATGCGTCCGAGAGTATTTTGATCACTTTAACCGGAAATCACTATAAGCGGCGACTCAAAAAATATCGAAAAAATAACGAAAATTTTATCGTTTTAAATGCATAGTTTATTTTGTACAAAACATTAAAAAGACTGTGCAATATCTGTTGGGCCAGAAGAACCGTAGGATTATCATCTATTTATACAACTTCTTGTTGACCCTGAAGGGGCGTATATATAAATGTAACATTATACTTTTTTAATTATTGGACACCTTGTGTTACCATATTATTTTATTTTTAGTTATACCTTTTTGTCCATAGTTATACAGTATACTCACAATCACGGCTAGTGAGCCATCTTTACTGTGCATTATCAATGGTTATAACACACACATACACACGTTCAGTTGGTATTATATGTGTAAATGTGTAATCCATGAGTATATTGGTGAGCGTGCAAAGTATATTGGTATAAGTACGTTCATATTATCATTTTATGTTCCAGGCCCTATTAAATTTATATATTAATAATATATGGAATAATCTGTAAAAATCGATATAATGTTGACAATATATTTTATGTTTTTACATCATAAAAATATTATATTATATTCAATATATTCGTAAATTTGTTTAGTGTTAGTTGATTTTGATAGGTCAATACTTGAGAAGAGTTAAGACTGGCGAAATCAATAGGTAAACTTTTTTAGCAATTAGCATACATAAATGGTATTATGGCCTCGTCAAGCAGACCAGTTGCATCAACACTGTGGAATATTTTATACCGTGTATCAAAACCAAAGATTGATAACATTAATTACTAACCTGCAGTATAACATATCATATTATAATATTATCTATAACTTATTGTAGCCTTAAATTGATTTTATTTATTTATTTAATCATAAATAAATAATTATATCCAACCATGTACCTTTTATATAAATGCATTTTACTATCTTCACAAATCGAATTATAAAATATACATATTATCATGTTATACACTTATACCACAACTATATGGTTGTCCAACGTTATAAGTATTGTGTTGATATTTTAAACACAAACAAAAAAACATTTTAGAGCCTTGTTATTACAAGCTTTTTTTGGTTTAAATTAAAACCACGTTTTAAACAAACGTATTTAACGTACCTTGTTTAAACAGCTATAAGGTATGGAATTAATTCAAAAATATTGATTATTGAAATATATGTTTACCAAAATCGATGCTGTGAGGATAATCGTGTGGTTAACCGATACATTATGATATAAATAACCGGACAAACGGTAATCATTAGGTATCTTATAATTAATCCACTATATTATTACAAATTTTATTATTATTATTATTTTTTACAAAATACAAGAATATTACATAAATAAAATATTATGTAATATAGTGTACCATGTAGAATATGGGCCTCACTGAGCATGCTGTTGCGGAGGCCCAAATTAAATATTTTAACTAATTAAATCACATTTAAAATATTAATCCAAATAATTTTGATTACTTATTATAATAGTGTGGCAGTGTGTATTAACTTATGGTTTCTTTATTATATATTATTGATATCACTATATTATTATTATATCATAAAAATAAAAATATGTCTAAACGTTTCTTAAATAATTTAGGTAGGAATTAATACAATATAATAATATGATTGAGTGTATCATCATGGCTGGTGGGCGTGGTATGTTTCTTCTCTCAAAGTAAACTATCACTTTTGTTGGGTATCCTCCCGCCAATCCACCCTCCCCTTATATCACCGTTGCTCGTCCGTCCATTAGTTAACAGTATAATAGTAGGTACATTGTTGGTATTCATATTGTTCTATTTAATATTAGTATATTATTGATAATATTTAAAAACAATAAAGTAGAAATACATATTTTATGCATTTAAGTAAAAACTTATAATTAACATAAATATTTTAGTTTTTCCATTTTAATATTAGACATAAGTATTCATAAATCAAAACATAAAACTAGAAATACATTTAACTAGAGACTTATAATTATTATAAATACTTTAATATTGTTTGAATAAATTTATTTATTTATTTTTAGGTATAGGTATCTACTGCAGGGGCTAGTTACGTACCGATTTCTCGAAATATTTATTCTGGAACATAAATACTTATCAGTAGCTACTTTCAGTAACATAGAATATTAGCCTAACTTTATATTAACAAATTGTTATTATTTTCAGAAATAATAATGACAATTTCATTAAAATATAAAACTGGCATCACCAATACATATAGTATCTGCAATCTATATTTATTTTGATATACATTTTACTATATTAGTATAAGTATCTACTAACCACCAGTACTGGTTTATTATCGAATTATTATATGGGAATTGCAATTTAATATATTATTTGTTTTATGACGAAATAGACCGACTATTATAATATTATATTCCTGTATAGGACAGATAATAGTTACTACAAAAATAATAATATTCTAATTATTGATATACTTATTATTAACATATTATTTATAATTTTATAATTATTACTTAATACTTATTACTTATTAGTATATAGTTGTTACTACTATAATTCTAAATTATAAATAGATGACAAATTATCCAATGGAATTTGAAACCAAAAAAATTAAAAAAAAACCTCTTCACATCAAAATATAGGGACCTATTGGTTTAGGTTTCACGCTTTCTAAGTGAGATGATTTCGGTCCCAAGATTTTTAAAAGGTTTCGTTCAATAAACCAGTTTATCATTATGTCGTCTCTGGTGTAGGTATAGAGTATTCGAGCGTACCTCGCCATTGAGTAGGTGATAAAATGTCCACAAATTTAACTAAAAAATGTCTTTATTTCCATCGAATTAATACTCAAGATAAATTAAGGTTATTTTATATGTGCTTTTCTTTGTTTCAGCAATTTGACAGCACTCAGATCATTGCAGCGAGTAGGCCTCTTTTTCACAATGTCCAAAAACGATAACGATCGTAGACCATATGACCGAAAAACAAAATAAAACAAAGATTTACTCGTATGTAAATTGAACATTAATGTGATTAAATAATTTACCGGAAGCCCGAAGGACTTCCAACAACTAGTCCGCGCATCTGAAAACTGCTGCAGGAAGGTGCAATGAGACGGACTCCAGGAAATATCTGAAGCTAAAGAAAAATTTAAAAAAAACTACAAAATACGAGTTTATTTTGTAACACATCGTTATTCACAAATCCCATACCGGAAGTAATTCGGGCTTCTGCAGTAGTCCATGCATCAAACCAATAACCAAACGCAAACTGCACATGTGACTGGGCCAAGTGCATAATTATTAACGTAATATCAGGCAGTGAATTCAGCGCATTCAGCGATCGGATCGTACTAAAAACATGTGTAGGGCGTCCTGTAAAGAGCAAAAATCCACAAAATATAAGAAAATTAAAACTTAAATTCGTATTGTTCTTTAATTATCATAATATATTATCTCCGTTCTATATTTTGTATAACTACGTTCCACGTTTGGGTATTTATTTTTTGGCATCCTGTAAAAATTATAATATAATATATTATATATTATACAAAAAAATGGAAGTCCTATCAAAACTGCGCTCAGACGCTAGACGGTACTAAGCAAACTATAACAATATACGACCTGATAAATATTGCATAATTATGTTGAATTGGCCTATAAAAAATGTGTGCAGGGCGTCCGGTAGAGTGCAAACAACAACCAAATATTTTAAATTTAAAACTTCAAGTCATTATTGTTATTTAAGTTCCATAATATTATACTATCCAAATTTATTCACGTTGTTCTTAAATCATCATAATACCTATATCTTTGTTATATTTGTATAATGTTTGTCCATGTATTTATTAGGCGTCCTATGTACATAACATTATAATATTATATTATACATATAAGTATATTGTGTATATAAAAGCGAGAGTCCTAGCAAATTTTCGATCATGTGGTCCTAACAAAATTATACGACCTGACGTCCTCACAAATAGTGCATAAGTTATAAGTATGGTACATTGATGACATGAAATCCCGTGTGCACAGTTGAATATACAAAAATATGCGCAGGGTATCCAGTAAAAACGTCTCTTTTTTGGCATCCTGTACGTATTGGGTATAAAATTGAAAATCCCGAAAAAACTGTGATCCAGCTGAAAGAGGCGATATGCATTTTGTCTCACCGCAGTTGTCACACCGTCTTATAAAATAGATTTTAAAAATGTTGCGTTTGACCGTTCAAAAAATACAAAATGAAATTCTTTTCCAATGTATTATATATTGTTAATATTGGTTTTAAATGTTTTAATTATGTTTTGTACTGTGTAGTGTTTATTATTTCATTGCTATGCGATGCCCGATATTGTGGCCTAAATCGAAAATAATATACCTATGAATATAATTTATTATAAAAAACGTCGTATAGTATTATAACCAATAGACGGCGTCTATACTTACGGTACAATACTTTATTTTAATTTTATTTAATAAATTACCCAATTTAAAATGTTTTTTTTGATACTTAATATAGTTATGATATAATTTCCACATAAAACATCCATTGAGAAAATATTTAAAATACTTTTAAGATTTAAATAAATAATAAATAAACAGTGAAACATACTATAGGTACCTAACATATTAATATAGGTACACTTCATATTGGCGTATAAGTAAATTACATATTCAATTAAAATTAAGTTATTTTAAATATAGGTACTGTTTAAAACTCAAACAATTTATACGGTTTGTTTAAAACAAAAAATACAGTTTTTTTTCATAAATAAAAAAAATACACCAACTATCTGGGTAACCTGCAATTTGCTGAACTAAAGGTGTTGATAGTAGGTAACCTTAATCATCAAAAGTACCAACTGGATCCTATTTGCTACCAGAAACCACCCTTGAAGACTGAAGTTGTAGATCGAAGTATTTTTTAAATATTTTTATTTTTCATAAATTCCGTGTACACAGATACAAAAAAAATTACATCATTGTAAAATCAATACAATATTCATAGCTTCCACTCAGAATTAAAAAAATGATTTACAACTTACTTGAAATAATATATGCATATTATTATGATTATGTACAGTTGCTTTTTTTAATCATTATTTATACAGAAACGTTCTCAATCCGTCAGGGTTTTTGTATTTATTATTGTTTGCTGCAGTCGCGGTCGGTTTGTACTGCTGCAGGGACAAAGTAGTTAAATATTTATTTAGCACGCGTATACTTATCTAGAGGTTAGGGTATGTCTGTGGTTAAATATTGGACAATTTCGATCGAAAATTTAAACGTTCGTGAAAATGGGTCAAAGCACAAACAACACTCCTTGAAGTCATACGAATCATTCGCTAATATATTTTGTGTTTAAGTTTTATGCTTTTTTTAACGGTTAACCCCATAACTTGCAGACCTTTATAATTATTAATATTAACTCGTACAGCGTTTGCAACTCTTATTATTTCGTCTATATTTACGGCCTTCTCGACATTGACGAGTATTTATTTAATTTATAGCATATTTTAGGTACGTTGACTGCAGTGGCACATTTTTAAATAATGATCACAAGATTAACTCAATTAAAAGAAAATATTGCTAATTGGTATGATACTACAAAGTATAAAATAGTTAAATTCAGCACGCTTCATCAAGTTGTTTATCTTATATGTTTAAAATAAATTACCTCGGCTGACAATGATAATAAATAGATTAATGTGATAATACTCTGAAACATACTAATAAAGATTGATATCTATAACATTTTTATTTTTTATTCGGTAATAATAAAAAATACGGAGAACCCCTGGTTTTTTTCATTATGCGCCGCTGCCTGCATTATAATTTAACTAGAAATTGACAACGATTATACACTCGTACGATCCTGCATAAAGTTTGTATCACCTCACAACTGTCCATGAGTTAGGTTACCAAGAACCTATTTAATAATGTTAAACATTTAAAGGATCCATTTTTTATCAACTGACTCAGTCATCGATGTATCATATTATACATAACGAAATATCGATATGTAAATTATGTGTTACAGGTTTATGCAAAATACCTATAGATTATAATAATTAATAATTATTCTATATCTGCTTTAATTACCCTTTGACGGTGCGATATAATATTCTAACACTCGTCGAATTTGGGATTAATAAGTTGTTAGGTTAATTTATGCAGTAAATAATAATACAAAATTTGGTTAATTATATAATATATAGTTAATAGTAATTAGTAATTCAATTATAAGTTACTTGTACCCAATGGCCCATGTTGTTCAGGGTATTTATATAATAATAATAATAATAATAATAAAAAAATATAAGTTAAATATCAGCATATAGAAATGGTACACAATCTTCAAATATTCATCAATAAATGAACTATAGTATTTAAATATATATGTAATAGTTATATTATATTATATTTTAGAAACCAATAAATCCCGGCCGCAATTTACCACGGACATTTTTACTACCTGTTCAACGCGGGCGAAATGTACAAGCGCCCGTAACACCGTTGACACCGACCGTGGGTACACAGTTTGCACCTACGAGTTGACATCGGCGTTCAACCTGTTTATACCGAATGACTGTGTAATACCTATTATTATTTTTTGGAAATATTAATGTATAATTTATACACAGTTTTATGTTTATGAATTTCTTATTTTTCATAAACTTATCTAGCACGTAGTCATACGCTGGGAACATATATTACAGGCTATGGTCTGTGGACCGGGTCCTTTTGTAGTGGTTAAAATTAATAAAATGAGAGCTGATTTTTTTTTGAAAATTCTTTTCGGTCCATTCTGGCAAATCCAATATATTTTTAAGTACCTACATCGTTCCTTGATTTAGATAGAACCTGCAGTCTAACCAGGGAATGGAAACGATATTTTCAAACCCATTCATAATTTAACCTATGTATCGTCGAAACAAGTGTGAAATACCATATATTATATTACATTTTATATTCAAGATCAAGCCATAATATATTATTTTGAAACATAAAATTCAATAATTAACTATGGGTACTATCTCACAATCTCTAAACATACAAAGAAAAAGACTAATAAATAATGTTCTTACATTTTTGAAAAAAAAATATGTCAATGTATGTTTGGTTATATCCTCATAAAAAGTTTTTTTTAACGTCTTGCAAGATCGTGGGTGATGGTATACAACAATGGTAAGACAGACGTGAAATATTGTTTTTAACCTTTTAGACAGTTTGAAGGTTCGGACCCTGTGTAAACGTCTGTAACAATATCGGTATTCAAGTCAAAATTACAATAAATATTGTAGGGTAGGTTTTAGTGAACAAGACCGGTTCGAACCGACAACAATATAATAGTATTGTGCCATATGTAAGAGCGCTTGACCTTGTGTGGATGCGACGACCCTTAGGGTCGACACCAATGAAGAGGCGTCGGCCTATAGACATGGGATTCATTTTCATTGTGACCATAGAAATTATTAAAAGTACCTAATCAAACAATCGTGGCGCCGATCGCAGATCAATATCGCGAATCGTTAAGTTATTTTTTTTGTTGAACTAACTGAAAATAAGAATAATACGACGGATCCGTGTCTACAGTACACGACAATATTGGTACCACCTCAATGTGATATGCATTATTATACAAAACAGCAGAAACGAATGAATAGTTTAAACGCTTCAATGCAGGGAAATGGAATGGTCGGGATCCATCAGGGCATTGAATATAAACTCACAACGAGAGAAACTACAACTGTTTCAGAGACACTCCAAACCTAAAACACGATTCCTGGAACACATTTTAACACAACCTAGGTAGCAGTATTATTATCTGTAAATGTGGTAGGCGGGGCAGGGGCAGTCTTTACGAGTTTTTAATGTTGTATCAATATACTATATAATCACCAGCAATCCGGACCGCACGACATTTGTCATTCGCCTCAACAGCCGAACGCATCTCTGATCACATATATTCATACTCTGCACCTCCGTCCACGATTAAATCATATTATTAACCATGAATGAACTACGAGATTTATTCACACCCCATGGTATTATATACAACATAATTATAATATTAATATTTAATACGTGTATAATATTGTAACTCTCAAGTTTTTAGGTGTAATTAATATTTTTGTTTCTACAAACATTATTTTTTTTATTTTTTTTTCTAGAAGAGTTGGTCTGTTCGGTGTGTGACAGGCCTTATTTCCTGCGATCAGGCATAGCAAATCATATGAAAAACGCCCATAATATGGATCTGGATGGAAACGTGCTAGACGAAAAAAAAGCTGCCAAACGTCGTAAGTATATCATGATATAATATTATAATATTATAGTTAAATATTTGATATTAAACAATAAGAGCCTTTTTCCATATGCCATCATTCTCAACTTTTTGACGCAGTACATTCTAATATTCCATGCCTACCTTGAATATTGTATTTTTATCTATTAAATATATAGTCATTTTTTTTAAATTTTTTACTCGATCTTTTTTTATTTAACGGTAATCAATTACTAATACACCTCTAATCGTACGATTTAGTAGCCCTGTAAATATAAGAGGTAGGTAGCTTGTAAACTAAATCAGAGCGTATCCCGGTACTAGGTAGTAGGTATATACAAAGTAATGGTCGGTAGGTATTTAGGTACTGCAGATATTATAGGTAGCAGAGACTAGCTACAGGTAGCATAATATCCTATGATAGAAGGACTAGTTTTGTTTCATAAAAATATTACCATGTAAATTACATAAAATGCGAAACATCTTGTAGTGGTTCAATGTTTTTTATTTTTTTGGATGTCTTTAGACTTAAACGCTAACCATTAATCATTTTAAATGTTCGTTGAAATTTACTGTCAATATGTAATAAGTCTTACAAACGTAAGTAGAACATGACAACTTCGCGTTCAGCAAAACCGATTTCGTGTTGCTAGCTAATAATATTAGAGCTAATTTTGATCTATTATCAGACTTGAGCAGTATCTGTGTTTTTAAATTGTACAACCGGTTTTCATTATATTTTTTTAATTTTTAAATTATGAGTATATACCATATTAAAATTTAAAAGCGCTCATATCACGTATAAAAATTTATTAAAACCTACGTATAAACAAAGTTAATGTAAACTAGGAGAATATTGTATGTTTCTGTTGTTTTATTAACAGTTTTGGTTAGAGTTGAAATAATTTTTTAATTATTAGACTTTTTTACCTACCGTATTTAGCACTCACACAATAAGTGTAGACAAAATAATTATGTTGTTGCCTTATAAAATGTAGGTAACTACGATTTTAATTCAACAGCGAAATATGAATAAATTATTAGGTACACCTAACTATAAAGTATTAATTAAAAACAAAAATTAAATTGTTACATTTTTTAAAGAATACCTTTACCGACGAGTAAACAGTTAGGGTGTGTTACATTTTTATACGATTACAATAATATATACCTATGTAATATTATGTTTTAATAATAACATCATGAATTATGAATAAGCTTAATTTATTATTCTTTGCTTTATTTGACTTATATAAGGGACCTTGCTACTACTATCAATTATGAAAAATACCTAACATTTTTACAAAATTAAAGGTTGTTTATGTTGTTTTATTTGAATTCTGTAGAAAAATGTCTATAGGTACTATAAAGCACATTGAATAATTTTTTTATTTAATTTAATTTTGAACTGTAGCTAAAAAACTTAAAAACAGCAAAAACCACTATTTCCGAAGTTATACTAGTCCTAAAATCAAATATTCCTAATTACCAATCTCTATTCAAATTGTTTACGAAAATAGTCTCTTCAGTATTATGTGACAAACAATTTATTTCTTATAATGTGCATAGTTTGCTTACCTACCAATGTTTGTGAGAATCCATCATCCACTAGATAATTTTAACTGTTTCAAATAAGGTTTTTTTCTACAATATATAAAAAAAAAATCAATTAATTTTTCAAAATTATATCCACTGGAAGAAATTTATAATAGATTAATAGAAACACAAAGGGTCTTTATTTCTAACCCACTAAAATTATTTAACTATTTGGTACTTGTAGAAATGGAAAACAGAATTCCATATAAAAATTTTAACTTAACTGATTAAATTAAATTAATTAAAATAATTAAATTGAAAAACGATTTTACTTTGTTTAAAAATAACAAATTATTAATCAAAAGAAAAATACAAGTCTATTTATCTTAAAAATAATCATATAAATGTTATTATTCCTAACGGGAAGTCGCTCTGGTCTATAGACGTATAGTAGGTGTCGAGTGTATTGTGCAGGGTAGGTCACTGTTATGTATTAAATGTACGATGAAAAATGATTCTGAACGAAGACGATTTGTCAGCCTAAGATATGTTATTTTATTTCTTTCAGTTTTAGTAAGTAAGTTTCTCTTATTAATACGGAATTTGTACTAGTGTTATAACAATTTAAATTTCAAACGCTTGTGAAAAAAAATTGTGCCTATATATTTATAAAAAATTAAATAACTGTAAGGCCATACATACCGGACGTATTAAATTTAATTCGTCAAAAAATGTTTTTTTATTAACATTTATCTGAATACAACTTATGAAAACAAAATATTTCAAATAGCTTAAAATAAGCGAAATATTTTGAAAATTAAATTATGTGAAGAAAATACTAATTTAAATTTTGTAAAAGTTTCAAGTTTCTGCGACTAATACTTTTTAAACAATTACAAAAATCTAAAATTGTTTAATACTAAATCGTTATTTTACGCATGTATTTTTTATTTTAACGCCTGATGACTTTAGACGCTCGTATAATAATGTTTTAATTGACTTATTTCTTTGATCGACTTCTTTTATAATTGTTGTAAAACTTATGGACAACCTTATATTACATTTTCAATTTTTAGCTTTTAATAATTAGAAAGTATTTGTGATTTTTACAAGATGTTGTCAATATTTGAACTTCAAATGCTTATGAGCGAATTTTATGTTGTTATCGACGTATTGACATGTGCTTGTGCGCACAAGAGTGGAATTCTCACACTATAATAATACCTAATAATGTACAACTAAGAACTAAGTACTGACACATAGATTCCGGGTGGCGATAACGAGATTAGAAATTACCTAATTTTTGTCCTTTTAACAAAAGCCTTAGTGGGGCCCTTTAAATTAAAATTTCCATAGCCGCGACATATAAAATGAATCTTAACACACCGATTGGGGGCGGGGGGGCTATATAGGTTTCAGGCCGATGTGCAATTCACGCACCTTGTTCACTATTGGTACTTACGGCACTGTTACTGACCCCAATTACACCTTCTAACCGTATAGATAATTAAAGCTACAATAGATGTGTAGGTATATAAAAAATGGTATCTATATAGGTTTATATATGTTAATTCCCATCAAAATACATTCGAGTACATCGAGTTGATCTACGACAAGGTCACCGCAACTGCTCAATTATAGGCTAGCTACTAATTATCTACACCTGCACCATGCCAATACTATTTACAACTATATTCGAGGCTAGGCAAGTTAACCAATTTTTTAAGTCATTAAGTTATGTTAATACAGGCAAATGGGAGTTAAATTTATAGTTAAAATTGACTTTTAGTTTTTTTTAAACTTATAAAAGTTACAAGTTCATTAGAAAAAATAGTTATTTCTGTTAGTTGAAAATCAGTTAGGTACCTATTTTTTTTTAATTATAATTAATTCATTAATAAAAAAGTATGATAATAATTACCAATTATTGTTAATTTATAATGAGTTTATTAACAATGTATATTGTATATGCCGTACGGTACTTGGTTAATTATAGACTATAGTATATTATATATTAATATTATTAACTTATAACTTATGACTATTCACTGTTCATTATATATCTATATCTTATTTTACTCGTTTCCCATATTTTGTATTTATATACTTTATTTTGATCGCGATAGTACTATATTTAAAATACACATAACATTATAATTAATTAATTATTTATGTATAACATTTGATATTTCTGATTATTAATTTTTGTTTATAAAAAAAATTTACATAACAAAACATATCTTTAATTTATGATGGGGTTTATATAAAGAAAAAACTAATTTAACATTACACTTAAATTAATTAACTCACAATTTACTACATAACATGGAGGAAAATTTAACTCGTTAACGCCCAGCCTTGCTAATAGTAGTAGTATTGCATTAGTATTGCATTTATTTATTTAATTTCTTCGCAATCTATGGTTTTTCAAAAAATACGATAATATGAAATCTTTATGTTAGTATTTATAATTGAAATATAAATTCATAAAAATGTAACCTTTAAATAGTTTAAATAATAAATTATTGGGAATTCGATTAGAATCCAAAATATGAGGTTTTAAATTATAAAATATTATTTCAAGCAATTATATAAATATAAATGTAAGGGTGATTATTCGTTTCTTTGTAACTTTAAAATAATGTGAATATCTATTTCGTCGTGATTTATATTTTTCGGTGTAAAATAGGGGGAAATGTAATTGTGTCTTGTAATGACACACGAATATTATTTAAAATCAGTCTGTCCATAATAAAAATTATCTGCGATACCTCTGTTATAAGTTCTGAAAACGTATACGTAGATATATATTTGAAATTTTAAAAACTGTACGATTTTTATAACCGGATTTATTTGGGCGTCGCCCGTAAAAATATTTTGTGTTCCTGTTCCAATAGCAATTTATAAATCAATAAACTACGACTAAACTGTAATCGCATTGACATTTGTTATCTATTTAATGTTTATGTAATTACCGATGGTTTAGCCTGAAGAACAATAATCGTGACATTTCGACGGGACGACGTGTCTTAGTCTTGCTCTAATGTTACCCCTTGCCTCTTCACTCAAATGTTTTGTATACCATTTTAGAGCCAAAATATATAATTAATGTCGCCAGCAGCAGACTGCCGATGTCAAAGTCTGGTAATGTTCCATTAAAAACATAGATTATAGGGCAACGCGATGACAGTTAAATTGTCATCGATTTATAAATTACAATTAGAGAACAAAATATTCTTTACAATACAAATGTTCGAAAGATAAAGTGACCATAAAAATCCAATTAGAAATAAGTTCTCTACTTAGCCATCGAATTCTTTCGGCGTGCGTCACTAACTACTCACAAACACAATATAGATACGATTATGCTTTTCTTTGTGCTACAGCATATTAATTCGGCATTCCAAAAACTATTTCGTTTTTATATTTTTTATAGAAAAAAATATCGCAAGAATATTAGTGTTCACCATTAATAAATCATCCAAAAACGGTGATAATATTATGTGTTCTATGATTATAATACTATGTGGATTTACGTGCGGCGTATATACGTGGTGCTCCTCAAACGTATTTAGGAATTTTCATGGGGGAGGGGCACATAGTTTTCCAAATATAAAGAGCTGTGGGTTACATTAATAATCATTTTTTATAATCCCGTCAAAAAAATCTGTAACATAATTATGGGACAATGGGAGGGAGGAGTCCATACTCATGAACTTTCCCCCAGCCCGCTAATTCTGACGCTTACTTAACCTAGGCGATCCTATTACAGAAAGCTCTATATGTACCTATATTCTATGTATTGTGGCTAACTGTTTGTTGTTTTCCTGAGTGTATGACTGCATTTGGCATCGAAATCATCGTAAATCACGATATAACGTAACTTTGTGGCTTCTATCATTTACTTCATTTTTGGCTTTCTAGAATTTTTCAATATTAAAAAATACGCAATAAACAGTTTAAAACCAGGCCTATAATAGTTGTGAAACATATTATATATTATATTTTCTTATAAAACTTACACAGCGTTGTGACTTGTAGATTATTTGAGTCCGTTGTAGGAACGCACATTTCTGTTTGTTCTAAATATATACCTGATACATAGAAAACATATTTATGGAATATTAAACAACACAATAATGATATAATATTATGTATTAGCATATTGTGCATCGAGTTTATTTATATCAAACTAAATATACGTATGTATTATAATATATTGATATATACCATCCTTATGCCTTATGTTATAGGAACCAAGAAAAATAATGCAATAGCTGCAGCAGCTCCACCGCCAGATGCAGAACAGGAAGGTAAGGAAAAAAAAAACCTTCCATCAATTAACTGTAGCAATTTAGTTAGGTACCTACCTACTCGATGTAAACCTATCTAATTATATTTTATAATTTTGTATCTAACAATTTTTTTTTATAACACGTTTAATGAGATCGAACGTTGTTCAAATTAACTGACGCAGAGTGCACAATATTGTCTGCTGTTTGATTTTTAAAAACAAAGACCGCATCATTTTCTTGTACCGCGCACTATAGATTTTTAGGCATATTAAACTTTTTCTGTAATGTAATAGGTAAAATAAAAAATATGATCGACGATGTTAATGAGGTTACAAACAACGAATCGTGTTGTAATGGCCACGATTCACATGCGATTTAAGCTGTAAAAAAAAATACTCCAGAACGAAATCCACATTCTTTCCTTGTAGTATAGTTAATAATATATAATATATTTATGATATAGGTATTAGGGAAAGCGGGGTGGAACTAACCCTACGAGAGGTAAAAATCGTATGATAAGGTTTTCAGAACAAAGAAAAATAAAATGATCGATGTTTATATTTTTTCAATGACCGTATATTTATTGTTATCGATAACACTATTAACCACATTTGTATTAAATTTCCTCTCAAATAATTATGTTTTTTCATATATTATTATTAAAAATATTTATACTTAATTTTGTGTGATGTAAAAAAACTGTGTCAGATGACGAAAAATGAAGTACAGATTACTTAATAATATGATTTGGACGAATATGGTTTATACTTTTTACTTAAAAATTACTGTTATCTACTTTGAAACCAACCTGAAGTACTTATCAATCACCTTTTAAGGCAAAAAGCTATAGCTTACTGCTTAGGTATGAATTCATACCAACTTTCCCCTTCACAAGACCTCAAGTGATCACCCCCCATTCACGTTTCGGGATACCATTTCGAGCCATTTAACACTAATATGGTTTTAACACGTCTATGGGATCTTTTAGTACTCTCAAAAAATAAACTTTTTGTTTAGTTAATTTTTTTAATAATTATTTAATTCAATTCACATAATCCACAAAATGCTGGCCAATGTATACTTCGACCGGAAATCGTAGGAAATATTCGAGTTTTATCTTCTCGTATGTTAAACTAAGCAATCGAGCATTGTGAACAGTGGCCCAAAATTCATAATTTTCCATTAACATAATAATAACTAGAATTTAAAATATCATAATAATATAATAAATACTTAAAAACGATTAAACGAAATATAAATACGCGGCAAATAGTAGAGTTATACACATATTATACCTATAAAGTACTTTTAAACAAATATAGCCATATAGGTAGGTACTAATTAGTTATTATTATAATTAAAACATTTTGACGTTAAAATATATTATATCATATAAATCATGATAGGTATTAGGTTCGTATTATAAAAAAATTAAACATGACATTATTAAAATACATTAATACATTTAACATTACGATATGTGTTAATTTAATAAAATTCCATTAAACATAAAAGCAACGTTAAAACGTATTATGGCCTTCTACCATTTTTATAAATGTAAAATTCATCAAGACCGATATAGTATTAGCGGGCATTATCCGTTTGCGTAGGTAGGTACCTTTTTTTTGCGACTCTTTGTTCACAAAAGCACAACTCGATTGCGATGGATCTTTAATACCTGCGCTAAAATGAACAAACGTAGAATTCATTTGCGTCCATCAATTATAACAAAATTACAATTATCTTTATAAATAATATCATGTAAATTCAAATAGGTACTCTATAAGTTGGTTTAAAAACATTTTCCTTGTCACTTGTATACATGCTAGTAAATGCTTAGTAGTCAGTGTTAACAGGCGAGATTAAAATGCTCTTTCTTTAACTTTAATTTAAATTTAAATTAGATTAATAACTGAAACTTAATAATATAACCACACAACTATCTGCTGATCATAAATTATACAATCTCTATCTGTGTACCTACAAGAGTTAAGATTGTAGATTTCATAGTCGTGAGCATTTGTGAATATTGTCAGTTTGCTTGTCGAAATTTGTATCAGCGGCTTTTCATGTTTTTTATTGTACGTAAACGACTGACAGGTTTTCAGGTAAAAATTCTATATGACGCATTCACGCGAGTACCACCTGTTTGAATAGAACAATCGGTGGAATCAATACCGGAATGGTGGGCATAAACCTTTTTCAAAATAGGATGTTGTGAAGTAATCGATGAATCCCTTTAATTACGATCCTACCCCCTGAGCATATTTAAATCAACTAGTATAGTATATTGGCCTTTATGTTTGAAAATAAAGATAGGATTAAATTCGTATTTATGGGAGGTTAGTAGGATAGTATATGCTCTGGCCATTTGTTTCTCGACAATTTTTCGAGTATAAAAATTGTTAATTCATTATAAACTTTAAATTTAACTCATACTTATACGCAATGTAGAAGACACAAAACTCAATAAAATGTATGCAGTTAATTGAATTAAAACATAGTCAATAGTTCATCAAAATGTTTTCAACAAATATAGAAATGAAACGGGAGGAATTATTTATATCATCGTTAAATTTTGTTATAAAATCAACAATATCATTGTCTAGTATTTGACAAACAGATGAAATTAGTTGGGTACCTTAATCAATTATTCTAATGCGAATTTATGGTGTAGGGACCCTACAAAACGTGGTCAAACAGGTATATCATTAGCATTCGTTGAAATAGAGACGTCATCAGTCGGACTATACTGTACTATACCCTTAAACACCACTAATAGGTAACTACAGCACAGCTAGTATCCTTAAATAAAAATATTTTTTTTCTTTAATTTATTTAAAGCGAGAATGCATAAATATTTATCGTTAATAATGACTAGGGAGAATTTGAAGACCTACAAATTCTAAAAAATGAAATTACAATTTTAAATTAAAAATATTTACAAGATTAAATTAAAAAAATTACCCTTATTACACACAAATTTGATGGACTCCGTAAACTTCCTGAATTCCTTAATTTCTAAATTTTCTAAAGTTCTGAATTACCTGAATTTTGCAAATATATTAGTTTGTAACTCCTGGTATAGGTTGTAATGTATTATTTAACGCATTAACGCACCCACATTGCTAATACCTCAAAAACCTTTAGGTTTATTATTTTACTGACAAAATAATATTTTGTTATTTAGATTAAATTATCAACATTTGGGAAGTTACAATTCTGAGCTGTGCATAATATGTATAGGTTTCGCAACGATTTTATTTATTTTTTGTGCATGCAAGTAATCGCCATTTAGAATGTCTTAGGACCATGCTAGAAGTTCCCGAAAGTTTTGTATTGCAATATTTTTTAAATTGAAAAGCTCATCTCGTATGTGCCTTTAAGGCTCCAAAACCTAGGTAGATACATTTTTTAAATTTCCAACTAGTCACTTCGAACGTGACTATTAACGTAAAAAACAATATTGTGAAAGAAAAAATATGAATAAAATAATATACAGCACTCAATAGTTGTTTACTAAAAGTTATATAATTTAAATAAGTCGATAAACAAAGAAAAAACCTGATTATTAATTATACATATATTTTACCTATGTGGCCTAAACTTTGGGATTTGAGTGTACAATATTTTTCAATGTACTGACTTACCTACCGACAATATTGCTCAACTTTACTAATTATGTATTATAAGAACAAAGTTTTATATGCTTTTATTGGATTTCTTCACTGCGATTTCGAGTCCCCGAGCATGCTCAATTGCCCGCTCCCGTTTTCATTTAATAATTAATTTTTACTTATAGGAAAGGTATTTTCACAACTTAAATTTCTTACGGAATTAAAGAAAGGTGATTGCAGCCCGCGACTGGTGTTTTCAATTCTTTTTTGATACTAACGACGTTTGTTTATTTTTGAAATGATCATCAACTAACAACTTTATTATAAATTAATTTTTGTACTTAATGTACCTGCCAAATGTAATCAAAATTCGAACGAATAGTTTTTATATAATTACACCTTAAGTAGGTAACTACTATACATAAAATTATAATATAGATTCAGATGATAATTTTAGTTCGATGACGATTTGAAAATATTAGTAAATAATAATAATTTATGAAAAATATTATAATTTCTAAAAATGGTATCAAGTACGCAATAGGAGGTATTAAATAACACACTGATGCGCTGCGTCCTGTAAACAATTTAATAAGCTTAATGGTTCACTAAAATTTAATAGACCAATCGTGAGCCATTAAATTTTGTTTTAGGGACCATTAGCTCACTTTTGGTTCATTAAATGTTTAGTGAAACCCGGCATAAATATTACACCGCGTTCATGTTTTCTTTAAAACTATGTAGATAAGGACTATATATCCTTGGTACCAGGGGCGGGCTGGCTAGGTGTGCTAGTGTGCCGTTGCACACCGGGCCGGCTTATATGTGTGGGCTGGGCCACCGAGGCATTTGAAATTTTGAACATTTGACGATATTACTAATAAATTTCTTTAAATTTTTTTTTATACGAAACATACGAAAAACACTGATATGGTTGTTACAATGCTACAACAAGTTCATAGTCGAACCATAAGCTTATAATAATAATAATTGTATGAGCATATTAGGTATGTTGTACCTACAGTGTATAATTCCTTAAGCAACAATTTTAAAAATCAGTTTTATCCAGAAAAATGTTTTAACTCTTTATCTGATTTGGTTGGTACAATGGTACATCGACCGCCAGAAAGTAATTGCTAAGCTACAATAATTATTGAACCATTTGCAAATATTGATTAAAATATTGTAGATTTGTTGAAAAAGAGAACAGATAACGGTTATATAAAGTTTATATTAAATGTAATGACTATAATAACGCGATGATTCTGAAACTGATGAAGATGATTTTGGTTTAATAAGAGTATGAATTGTGACAATGAAATAAATGATAAAAACAATAGTGAACAAACATCAAAAATATCAAAAGGATTATACATTTAGGTATGATTCTTATAAAATTTATAACATTATAACTTATTGGCTATTGACTATATATAATTTATACCCGAAAAAGTAGGTATTCATAAATAAGCTGTTATAAAGGGGTTTGGGCAGTTTAGTTGTATAGAATACTGGGCTGTTTACCTCCCATTCCGGCCCTGCTTGGTGCACAAAGTATGGTAACTTAGATACTGCTTGTTAACATTTTGCTCTATGTAATGACGAACATACAAAGTAAATAATTAGATATCAATCATTTCACAGGTGGAGTCAATGGAGTCGGTGACGGAGATCTCGGCGGATACGTATACGCCGACGAGGCGATTTGGGGCATTTACTAATCTCATAACATTTTATTTATTAAAATCTTGAAATTTAATATTGTTACATTAATATCAATAATTAAACTATAATTACAGGACTGTATATACTAATTTTATAGACTTCGAGTAATATATTTTATCATCATATAATCATTATAATCGGGTATCAATGTTATTATTATTGTAATATTATTGTTAATATTTGTTAATAATGTCAATATTATTTTTTTTGTTTAAATTTTACATGGTGAAGAGACACATCAACTATATTAAGTAAAATTACTTGCATTGAATATTGTTAATCGTTCATTCAAATAAATTAATAATTCTTAATATTGCCACTGTTCTTTGTTTTTTTAAATATTTATTTTATATCAACATCCTTACATCAGTGTAACTATTCTGAGTGGAACACATAATATGATAGTTCCACAGATTTGTAAATAGTAAATAATATAAGACATAAATGTTACACTTACATATTGTAAGGCCCCTGAAAACGTATGTCATGTTTAAGGGGTTGTGCTTAGGCAATATTTTCGTTGCCTTCGATCGCTGCTCGTAAAATGCCTAGTGTGTACCTATACTTCCCACCAATCTCCCGCTTTTTACGTATTACGCACGTATCATTTTAGTCATTAGATGAAAATAATATTTAAAACCAAATTATGAACGTGAAATAGCTATAAAAGTATTACCTATTCCTAAAAATGTTGGCATTATCAAAGGTTAAATTTAAAAGATGTAACGATATTTGAATGGATAAACAAGATTACGTCGCATCGGCCCGAGCACTTTTTCAGTTTTAACAGATTCTTGACGAGAATAAAGAATTTTAAAATAATAATATGTTGTTCATTTTTAGTTTTTTTCAATTTTGTATAATAAATATATTAAATAAAATAATATAATATGCTACGACCGATGCATAGTAAACTTCTTTACCAAATCAAAAATCTTTCAATTTTAAAATCGAACCAGCGGCGGTTTTTAGGGGGGGGGGGTGAAGCGGGCGCTAGCCCCTTCCCCCTTGGATTTTTTTTGAGTCAACTGTTATCTTATGTACGTCATACTATTTTCACAATATAATATATAAAAACTTTTTTTTTATTTTTTTTTTTTATGATGGTGGGAGGAACCAAAAAAATTTAAAATAGCCCCCCCCCCCCCTTGATGTTTTATCAAAACCGCCACTGAATTGAACCACTGGAGTCGGTAAACCTAATTTATGTCAGTCGCTATTTGGTCGTTTTATGAAAAATTGATTGGTTTTAGAAATGGTCTTAACTGTAATATACGATTTATACATTTTGCTTGTATGACTAGCATACTGCATAATATTCCACCTTAAACAACTCAATAATAATAATTTTTATATGTGCCGGTCATTTATTAAGGAGTACAATTTAGGCAATTCAATTCACATGTTGTATCGGCTCTAAGTGGATGGTGCATGTGTGTGAGTAATTTTATTAAATCGATACTAGTGTGAGTGAGCTATAATAAGTACATGCGCAGATAAAGATATTTACGCACACGCATGCATAAGTCAGTGATTGACTTCGATGGGAATTATCGAAGCACTATTTTGATGAACAAAAATGATTTTACAAGAAAAACTATCGTTGATATGGAGGATTTTGGTCATATTTTTCTAATCTGAAAGATGAGTAGTTTTTGTAGGTTGGATCAAAGCTCGAATTAGTAGTAGTAGAAAAATGCGTTTGAAAAAGAACAAATATTGTGCATTATTCAAATGCAAATTCCAGCTTATATAATTAATTATAATTTTCAAAATCGGGCTTTGATCCGACCTACAAAATTTTCTCTACTTTTAAATAAAAATAAAAAAAATAAACGAAATCCGACTATTCTACAGGGCGTGAGAGATTTTCCTGTAAGACATGTTTTTGTGCCAAAAAACGCAGCGGCTTCGATCCCTTAGGTGAAAGCTGTGCCAGGAATTAAAATATCCTTTTATCTTAAGATAGAAGTTATCAATTGTAATCATAATTTTTGATGCGCGATAACATATAATTATTGCGGTCCGTTTCATTAAAATGAACGGTATTAATTGAAAATGTTTACATTTATTACACTTGAGTAGGTTGTCATAGCACCACCACGTGTTTCGTTTTTTTGCATTTACAATTTTATATAACTTAATAACTAATAAGTGTATATTTAGTGCACGCATATCATAGTTCTTATAAATAAATGTACGACGCTCGACTCCATTATTGATATAGGACTACATATGTCTTGTATGTAAATAGCTATAAATATGCAGACGTTAATAAACAACCTGAAACAATCGTTTCGGCGTTAATAGTTTTCTATTTTTCTTCTATTATTTAAATTGTTATGACCTATGACAATTGACAACATTATGTTATGTCCATGAGCATGATATGGAGCAGTCATATTTTGTTTCCTCTGTTCAACAGTTCTAGTTGAAGAGTTTAATTTTTTTTTTTAAATCTAGAGGTCTCCTAGATTATTTATCTAGATAAACTAAATCAAACATGATATTTAAGGATTGATCATCTCGTTTAGACTTTAGTAACAGACTTTTCAAATATATTATACATAATATAGATTTATTTTTATAGGCACTGTGAATATTATTATCAATGTTTATTATCTAATAAAATAATATAATAATAATGAAAAATAAAAATAATAATGGTAAAATCTAACTACGGTCTGCGGAACATTTTAACACTGATATCGTCGATAATATAAAATAAAAAATTGTATTTAACAGATGTCACGATTATCTAGGTAATATTATGTTTACTAAAACAAATCGCATTTAAATTTGTTTCAGCGTAGGTATACATATTATACAAAAACACATAAATGATAATATTTTATAATAAACATAAAAAATATATATAAAAAAAATATATCGGTCGTGAGGCCAGCAACGTACATACAAATCTTTAACAAAAATCAACTCGGTTCGAAGCGTCGATTACAAAAAAAATATACCAACACGGTGGCCGTTACATTGGACCAAAGATCTGACAGAAATCTTAATTCACTATGTAAAAAAATAAGATTGAACTCGTAAAAAAATCACAATATAAATTTTTATATCATAAATAAAGTCGTTATCATACGTACCTCCTATTATATAATAACGGAAAACGAGTTGACGATGATATATATATAATATATGTTATATGTATTATGTACCTATATTAGACGATAATGTCCGGTAGTCGAAACGAACACGTCGTACGAAAACTTATACTAATAATGAATAAATCAAAATATTATATAATAGATTATATGAAATGAAAAAAAAAATTATAAATTTAAAAAAAGTATATAAACTTAGATACGTATAAAAAAGAAAAAAAACGTTTACGCGATAGTGGATAAAATACTGTAGCTGACTGAATCAAATATTATAATAAATTAAACAATTATTTTGAACGTTATCAACGCTACAACATAACGATATTATGACTATTATTGTTTCTGTTGCGGTCACGCGATGAATTCTGAAACCGATGACGATCGTCTGGAATTGGGAGCCGACGACGACGTGGTCGCGGCTGCCTGCAGGGGGATCGTCGAGTCCTGGTGTTGCCCGTGGGTGGGCAGGTCCAGCAGCGTGACGGGCGAAAACCGGACTCGAGCCGTGGACAGAGAAGCCGCTGAGCTGTCCCTGGCCGACATGTAACTGCTGTCATCGCTAGTCAGGCTGTCTGGCGGTGTTGGATTGGTCGGCGACACTGCGGGTACATGAGGGCGAATCGTTATTTTGCGTAAAATATATATTTCATCACCCTAATCGGTGGGCGCGTACATCGGGAATGAGGCAATAGGCGGCCAGCAGGCCAAACAGGCCCGTGGAAAGGAAATAACTTTATCGCCAAGAATATTTTTTTTAAATGCTGTTTTCCGCACACAATAGATATTTGATCTATTTTTATGTTGTTTTTAGATGTATTTTGGCTCAGCATATAGATATAGGAAACTCCGTTCTCCAAAATGAATTTTTTAAAGAATAAATATCGTTCAAGATTAACTGATCTCCACCTTGAAAACACTCCACGCATTAGTTGTTCTCCAAGAGTATCAAATTTTAAAAAACTGATCAATATTATAATATTATATTGATTAATTTGCTTTAAATAGCTTAAACTGTATTTTTAACATAAAAATAAACACATTAGGTGTATTAACTAGGTACCACTATAGGTATCACTTTTATCTGAAATTTGAATTTTTTTTTCAAATTATCTGGGCAGCCATGGAATTTAATTGCCGACCCCTGGTTTAGAGGATCAAATCACCCACCACCAGAATATAATAGTTTGGAAAATGTGAATCCCAACCGGAAGAGGTTTTACTGATGATTAATACAGAGCGATTAAACATATGTCTCATATGCTGCAGTAGCGAATATAATGTATATATTATATTATTGTGGAAAAAAAAATTCAAAGAAAAAAACAATAATTTATTTAATGTATCGTTTTAGATAAAATATTATTTATAGATGAATGTACACAAACCAGTCAATATGTCAATCTTTTTTTTCAATAGTTGTGTAGTAAAATGTAATTATTGAAAGAGATATTCAGTAAAACAAGTATAAGATAGAATATATTATATAGTAGGTATTTTAAACACTATTCCTTGTGTCTCTGTCCAACGAGAGAACGTGCCAATTCTGCGCATTCCCCAGCGACATCCTAGTCTCGACAGGTTAGCCTGGGTGGCGTGCAGAACAACCAATTTTCGTCTTTTCGTGTTATTTCGCTGTTCAGAGTATTGTGAACGCTAGATAAAATTATAAATTATTCGACATCCGAATTTCTAAAAACTTGTGTCATTTTATATTATTTAATTAATTAATATTTATTAGTTTAATCATACCTATATAATAATGAAGATTATAACTTCGAATAAATTTGGTGACAAAATAATTTGGCTATAATTTATGTGGTTAAGCATACTTTAATTTTATATTTATAAAATATTATATTATAGCACAGTTTTATGTCATTGACATCGACTTTCTGAAGTGAATCTTTTTTATTGGGTTTTTTTCCATTATATTTTTTTGTTTTTAAGCTTTTTATTTCTATAGGTCTATTTTACCGGGTCCGCAGAGTCCTACCCCCACCTCCACGCGGTGCCGACTGGAAACGGAATTTCGATTCCGGCTAACGGGGGAGGCACAGAAGGCAAACTGTATAAAACCGTACACCGGCGGGTCAACACAAGCGACCAGAGAGGGCCAACATCGCCCTCCAACCACCGACAACAGACCGAAGGCTCGATGCGAAGGCAACCGGAAAGCGGGGAACGAACGGCGACAACACTCAGCGCCTCAGTACTATCATCCGAAACTGTCCCACAGCGGCCCTTCGTGCTCCGGGGCATTAGTAGGACACCCACAGCACGGTTGGTGTCACCGTCCGGGTGATCGCGATTGATAGGAAAGGGCGCTCGGGTCAGTCACCTCAAGTCTCCGTCGACCGGGCACCCGCCGCACCGAGCAGCACGCAGCTAACATCAGACGGAGGAAACAGAAGGAAAACTGTATAAAACCAAAACACCGGCAGGCAACAGACCAGCGAGGGCAAACATTGCCCCCACCCGACAAAAACAGCCGAAGGCGGACTGGGAGACGAGCGGAAAGCTGCTCCACACTGGCGCACCCACACCCCCAATCACCTCATCCCAAACTGTCCCACAGCGGCAGGAGTGCCCCGGGACACGAGTAGGACCCCACAGTACGGTTGGTCACCGTCCGGGTGATCGCGATTGAGAGTGAGAGGGGCTGCGGCCCAGCGCCAGTGGGCGCCGCAGACCGCAAGGCTCCCAGAAAGACGATACAAGGACAACGGGCAGAAGGAAAACTATGAAACCATCAACGGCGAGACGCGCATTCCACAAGATCCGAAGGAGAAGACGCGAGGTACGAGGTAAAGGCCGTCTGGCTATCAAGCCGGGCCCAGAAAACAGCAGAACGAGAAGACATGACTGGCGGGCAGCGAAGCCGGGTCGAGATTCTTACAAACGCAGACAGCAGGCCTTCAGCCAACAATGTATATTTCTTAACATGTAAAACTAATTTAAATGTGCGCCTTTAGAGGACAAAGAACATAGGTGTCAAAATTATTATTCATAAATTGTATGTCATGTAATGTATAATAAACTATGGCGGCGCCGCGGCGGTTATGCGAAAGCAATTCCCGCGACGTCGTCGGTTATAAACTGAGAAAAAAGGTCTATTTTACCGACCATAATATATCATATTATCACGGCCACAGTCAGTTAGTCATCCGTTTCCAAACCGGCCCAGGTATGAGGGCACGATCGAACCGGAATGTAACCGCGGAAAAATAGAAGACCCTATCACACCAGTTATATATAATATGTATAATGGTCGTGGTTCTATCACTTGTGTATTATTGTCACAACATGCCGGGAAAAATAGCAGAGCTAGGATGCTAGGCAAACGTTTGTTTTTTATTACACAGATATGTGAAATTTTAAATTTGTTGCAAATACACTTACCTCCTGGACTTGACGAACCAACGGCTGTTTGCCGACTGCCATACACAGATTTCTTCAGGCTGGACCGCAGTCTCGACGGCGTCCCGGGCTGTAAAAATATATCAACGATATGGTTATGCGCACAGACATCACTATTGTGTACCTTTATTCTGTCTCATAATATAAGAGTAACCGCAGGCAAAGGCGAAGCTTATGCGCGCCAAGTTTCGAGCCATCTACAGGATAGTTAGTTTATCATTCCGACAACCACCCACATATTGCCCATATATTCACCAAGATTAATAAGGTAGAACAATTTAAAACGTTGAAAACTAGAACTGACGAAAACCGATTCGATCGAGGGATGTTGTCTGACCAAATCGGTCTCCACCTGAGCTTACCCTTATACTATGTGTCGTGTAATAGCTATATATAAAAACACATATTTTGTTCTAAACAACGCAGAACGCTATACGCTATTATGCTCAACAACATGGCTGCAGCGGTACCATGAGATATTGATTACCTACCCGGCTACCCAAAATAACTGAATGATTACAATATTGTAAAACAAATTATTAACTATAAACAGTATAATATACCTGGGGTCCCCCACCTAATAACCAAAAGAAAGGTTCTTAACACTAGACTTCACCTATTCTCAACTCCAAGCTCTCGATCAACATCAAACTACTAATATACAAATCTATGCTAAAACCCATTTAGGCCAATGACATCCAGATATCCAAACATGGGGATATGCAAAGCCTTCCCAAATACGTACCATCTTGGTCTTCCAGTTAATCTCCCTTCGCCAAATAACATCTACACCGCGGTACGTCTCAAACCTTTCACAACACAAAGGCCTAAAAAAGTAATCATTCTATATTACAGCCAAAAACTATTACAAATAATTCCACATAAAATCATTCAACCACACTAGTGTCTAATCTAGCCAGTGAATCCATCCCAGATGGCCAGATAACCCCTACGTCGGTTAAAAAGACACTGGTGTAGTCGGGATATCTTGAATTCCGACCTGTATCAATTTAAAATAATAAACTTCTCTCCCCTCCCGTCCCTCTCAAATCAGAGGGTTTCCGCAATGGTGGCCTTACCTTTTCACGTTATTTCCATGTGGTTTAAATAATCTTAAGTTATGAAATATACTATTTTATAAAAAAAAAATACTCTTAGTATTTTTCACAACACCCCCCCCCCCTCTTAACTAGAAAAATAGTTCCTGCGACACTCGCATATAGGTAGGTACATTTTATGAAATATTAGTTGACCAATACTGATATTTAGGGTACGCACTTCCAACGTGGTAGGTCGGCTTAGGGTCTCGGCGGAATGCGGTTGCGATAGTCGTTCGTCGCTGGTGAAGTAATTTGAATAGTCGCCCGCCCGCCTTTGGTGTAAGTACGGAAGCGACGGCGAAATCGACGGTGCCCGCTGCGTATGATGCGAAACCGCCGAAGAAAATTCGGCGGGGTCCATGGTAAACGTTGGATTTCCACCACCGCACCGGTATCGACTTCGGCTAAACGACGGTGGATCGTCGACGCCGCCGACCGCATCGTTGTGATTGGCAGTCGGATTGTCGTACGCGTACAAGCCACCGTTTTCGTACTCGTACCCCGCACTGGTAACTCCACACCGGTCGTTAGACAGCTGGCGGTATCCACCACGGTCGCTGGACAACTGACGGTATCCTGTGCAATATAATATTGTAAATATAATATTAAATAATATATTATGTAGGAATAATATAATATAGTAAAAAATACTATAATATAATAATAAGGGATTTAATAAAAAAAAAAATATATTATATTATAACCGTATAAGAAAACAGTCCGTCGTCGAGGAGCACATTCAATCGGAGTATTGACGGTCAAAACAACTAATAAGTAGGTATGCACAAAAAAATCTAACTCTACATTTTAGGTTACCTATCAATCAAACATAATAATATACATATAAAAGTAATTAATATTAATATTAGTGTTATATTATTATTTTTAGTCTATCTTTCATCCATAAAAAAATGTTGTAATATTTTATATAGATGAGCAAATTAAGTTTTTTTTTTAAATGTTATGGTCACGATGTTTTATATAAATTTGATGTTAATATTATCGTGTAATATCATGCATATGATCGACGATCAAAGAAAAACGCCTTTAGAAATTATTATCACAGTTGAGCTAATAATAAAATGTATTTTATTGTTATAGACTTATATGAACTTACCGGTATGAGACGCGAAGTCTGTTTGCTGGTAATAATCGCTAGACGTGGTGCCGTAAAAAGAATGCTAAAGAAAACACGAAAATCAGGTTATATACAATAATGAATAAAGTACGATAACAAAAAAAACTGTAACTGAGATTTTGAATAAATTACAATGTAATTATATTAAAATATAATGCTACAAATTATATAGCTTAAAGTTTATGTTTTTACTTTTTTATTTTAATATAATTGAATCGTCTTTTTCATGTAAGAAATATTTCTATAAGTTAAAAATTCTAACAATAATTTACTATAAATTATATGAATTGAGCCTTGAGGTACTAGAATAATTGTTTGTTGAAGGGGAAGTCTAAATATTTTTATCAAACCCTCCCACCGAAAACCATATACACGGAAAAGAATCCCACAAACGCAACTTGCCAATAGAATGTACAATTCAAGGATGACTAATTATTTTTTTTTACAAAAATAATAAAACTCAAAAAATCAATAAACCTACATTATTAAGTGTAAAAAAGGTGGACAAGTGGTAACTGCTGCTTTGTTACGCAGTAGTAGTCGAGCATGTCATTGTAATGGATGTGTTATATTTGAATTCAATACATCATTGGATACGAAAAACGATTCTGAGCAGAGACATTGTGTCATGCGAGTATACTTGCAGTATAAATAATCAAATTTAATAAAAATCGAAAATATCTCATGGCTATGAATAGCGTAATTTTCCGGTGACTTTTTTTTTGATAAAGGTAGAAAAACTTGTTCAGAATCTTCTATGTTCTATCTTCTATGTCTAATGTTAGCTTCTTTAAGAAGATAAAAACTTATGAATTTCTAACTGAAAAATAATTTACACAATTTGAAAATGTTCTCAATATACATGGAAAATGATAATATATATTATATTAGGTGAAAATGTATGATGTCGAAAATTGGAGGACTTGTATAATACCCCAAATGTTGACGACAGACAGAAAAAAAAATATATCATTGTAAATACAATACCTATACATTCGTTCACTATACGCTCAGAATCTAAATAATCTATAAATATGCTGAATAATATTGAATCTTACAGTGGCAGAAAAATCGTTCACTCTCGTTAATTTGCATAAAATTAACAAACAATACACGACACAAATAATCTAAAAATCTCCCTCCATCTTCTCGGAAACTTTAACGCCTCGATGAAAATCAAATACGCCCATGCTACTATATAGTCAACCCCAGATCAAAGGGTATCAACAGTATACACTCACGTGGCTTTTCTCGTCGGCGCAACCGACCACGCTGCTCGACTTCCTCCGAGGCGGCGGTCTGGATTTCCGCCGGGAACGACTCAACCGGTGTTGCGGGCTGTCGGTAAACCGCAAAGGTTTGGCGTCAGAACTCTGCGGTAACGGTACGCGAAAATGCTTCGACGAAGGGCCGTGGTACGTGTTGTGTTTGTGCGCTGGAAACGAGAAAAGATAAATCAAAGACATGAATCGAGACATGAGACTGAACATACAAACAGCTGACTATCAGTCAAACACGACAACGTGCAATCAAGGAAAACTACTCAAACCGTCGTTTTTTGTAAGTTGTATTTTTTTTTAGTGTAATATTTTAGTGTTATAAGAAATAAATTGACTGAGTAAAAACTAAATAGTCAATCTTCAACTTTTTTGTAATATTATCGTATTATATATTTTGAATATTATTATTCTCTAAGTAAAATGAATGTATTGATTTTTGTACAAGTTTTTCATTCACCAACTTGCATTGACCGATCGGTTGTCATTGCCACGCAAGACGCAACAGGACTCTGATGGCGACAGTGGATACGACAAAAACTTGAACTTTGAGAAAAACGAAACACAGTAATCGACGTACGCATCTATCATAAATCATACTCACGGCGGCCGGAAGAATTGTGTTGGCAAAAATTTAAGTCCGACGTAGAGGTTGTGGTGTTGGCAGTGTCGGTGGAAGTCTGCTGCATACCGGGCGTGTGCGCTGCATTACGACTAAAAAGTAAAATAAATTTACAGTTAATAGGTGCCAATCAATCATCAACACCTCTTTTATATATCCGTAAACGATTAATGGCTAATCGCGACCACAAGTAAACCATTGAGCGACCAATTTGTATGGTGATCACTTCACTCGGAGGAGCGATCGCCGCGAATGGATTTTCAGCGGTTTACTCGCAATTTTGGAAGAAGATTTCCGACCAAAGTGTGCCACACATTCTGGGATCGGAAATTCGACACAACCACAAAGGTAGAAATTCTATACTGCACTTGCAACACCCCAATTACGTTACTGGTCGGTATTATCGTCGACGCGAAATTTTACCACCAGTTAATTAACAAATATATTATTATATTATGTTATTAAAAATTCGTCTGTCGTCTTACCCAGAAGAGATGCACGTCCTGACGTCCGCGCCGCCCAACGCAAAACCTGCCAACATGGACGCGGCTGCTCGCATGACACTCTCCAACAGCGGCGTGGTCTTGTGATTGGTCGATGCCGCAGCAGCCGTCGACGACGAAGGTTTCGACGACACGGTCGTCGTCGACCCAACACCGTCTCCCGGGGTGCTCGTCCGGTGACGATCGGACGACCGCGGTCGCTGAGTCCGTAGCCGATCGTCGTCATTTCCGTCGTCGTCCGGCCAACAGTAAGTCGCGGACATTGGTGGGCCACCGTAGTCTACGAGGAGAAAATGACAAAAAGAAAAATGATATAATTCGAAGATACAATAATTAGGTATGATAACAATAATAATATCGTTATGACTTGTGGTTTGTGAGGATCGCCGGATGCGTCGCCGATGGTTAAATAGTATTTTCGTTAGTAATTGTGTTTATTATTGTTATTATTGTTGTTGGTTATAGAAATTAGTACACAAAGCCGTTAGTCGAGGTCACCGAACGAGAACATTTTTTTTGTAAATTTGCAAAGAGTAATTTTGTCGAATATTTTCTTAATTACCGATGTTTTTTTTTGAAATCAGAAAATTACGCATCGAATCCAGATTAATTTATGAGGTAATATCTCGTGGTTAGTGATAGTGGATAGGTACAAAACAAATACCGATATGTCTTACAATCGAAAGTAAAATTTGAAATCAAATAGAAATATGGTAGATCCATACCGTAGCCATGGTTGGCACTGCGCTGCCGAAATATGAATAAAATTAACACAATGCTGTCATAAAGTAACATTTAGTAAGTATTCTAGTTTTTGTAAGACTAAAGACAATAATAAGTGTCCCCTCCAAAATTTTCTGCGTACAGCACTGAGTAAATATTCGAAATCTCTATAATATATTCTAAAAAACGGTATAGGTATCTAAAATATTATGCTGTAATATTCTTATATTACTGTTAAATGTTTGGCTGGCTTGGAGAGAAACAATTGTATTAATATTTGTATTTTGTTAAACATTTGTTAAGATAAATTAAGATTATTGATTAAAAAGTATATAGGTATTCTGTTCACACATGCTTACCAAATAAACTGTAGTGAATAGTAATTATCAACGAAATGAAACATGCACAATCTACAAACAATGCTCTAAACTATTGCGCATATCAATCTAACTAGAATACAATACAATATTATACTAATCCGTACCAAAGAACAAGGCTAAACAATAATTTGAGTCGATAGCAACAATAGTTTCGTTTATACTTACCCCGTATAATAATAGGTGTATAAACATAACAATAATATCATAATAACCTAATTCATTTTGATGAAAGTTTGAAATAATTACTTGCTAAGACTTAATTCACTGAACATTTTTTATTAATTCATTTTGCATATTCCCAGTATAAATATTATACACAAATAGTAATCTAAATAATTATTTATAAAAATATCAATGATAAATTTTGAAAATTTGTCAAAAAATAAATTTCTTAAAACTAATTTAAAAAAAAATCACTACGATAAAGGTTAAAATTAAAACAACTCTAAGTAAATCGGAGCAAAATTTTTGTTGGGGTAAAGTGTGTTTGTGTGTGTGTGTGTATGTGCCTAATATCTCGGGCAATAGGTACAAATTAAAATAATAATAATAAAAATAATTATAATAATAATAATAAATAATAATAATAACAGCCATTGGCTTAAGTCTAAAGATATACAGAATACATTTTTGTGATGTGCAAACTGGAATGTGTGCTCTTTAAATCTTCAAAAGATATGAAGTTTAAATAATAAAAATAAACAATTCAACAGTCAAGCAGTGCTTAAAGCACAATAGTATTATAAGCTTCATTTTTAAATAAAATTAATAATAATAATAAATTTGTAACAAATTAATAACAATTTTTATATAAAAAAAAAGGCCTTAGAACCAGAACCGTTAAGTTTTTGATCATTTATAAATATATATATATTATATTATATGTGAATATAATATATATTATTTTGTTTCTACTGTATTCCACCACCGAGAAATGATTTGTGTAAAGGGGTTAAAAGGTTATTATAGTATGTAGGGGATGCAAAAATGAAAATTATAGACTTATGGTCTCGGCATCATCATCATCATCATCATCCTTGTCACGGGTACCTATTTCTTGTAAAGCCGCGAAGTTTGAGCGAACCGATAACTGATGTTTCTCTAGGTTGGGTGCTGATCGAGACCATCCTTTAAAAGATGTTGTGGCTGTTGATGACGGATATGATGGACTCCCACAGATAATCTGTACGCGCTCACGTTGATGAAACGTACTTGGGCCCCACGTTTTGCCCTTGACTCCGTCTGCTGGCACTGAAATCATTTATATAGAGGAATACGAGCATAGTGGACCGGCCATATATATCGACTATAGCAGAGAGATTTCACATATTTTTAAGCTTTGTTAAACATCACAAAACAACTCAACTTAACATTTTCCACTATACACAAAAATATTTTCCGAGTAAATTTTTAAAATCTTTCTTTTTGAAACAAAAACAAATAGTAGTTTTAATTTCTCAATTGAAATTAGCATAAAATATAATTTTATTATCTTTTGCTAAAGTATATCAAATAATCAAATATCTAATAAATAAACAAAATTCCTTTACATTGGAAAACGTCTTCAAGAAAACACAGACATAAAAAGCAAATCCTTAAAATGCTTAGAACAAAATAGCAAACAAAAATCTGTATGCAGAATATCATAAATTTACAAATTTTTCCATAATTGAATTAAAAATAAATTATATTACCATTCAAAACTTTTAATTTTAATTCATTCTACTTTAGTTTCTAGAAAATGGTGTACGAAATAAATAATACAAAACAAAAATTAAATTTTTCCTAATACTACAGATAAATACATATTACATTTAAATTAAACTTCACCACATAAAATCAATTCAAATTTATTGACCAACACTGGGTACTCACAAAACAGCCAAAAACATTGATGAACATTCATAAGTAATCATGAACATACCTCGTAATAGAATTGAGAAAAATTTCTTTTTGGTAATTTACTAGATGTATATTTGTCTTCAAAATCAAAGAATCTATAGAGTAATCATCAGTTATCAGTTGTTAGACATGCACAAATTGATCTCATAATATCTGTGTTAAAACCGAGTTTTCAACATTTATAATAAATGCGAAAAACGCATGACACCTTCATTTGCACAATTTCAGCTTCCCTGCAATAGTGTAATATTTAAACACAAGTATTCTGATATAATATTCAATTTGTTACTTTAAACACATCCAATAAATCAGTTATTGTATCATAATAATAAAAAAGAATGTTTAAATTAAACTTTTTATTTCCTTTGGTGCTCAAACACAAAACCTTTCAGTTTTTCCTCAAAAGCTCAAAATCAACTCAACTCAATACTTGTAAGCTTACAGTAAAGATGACCTATGTGAACAGTAAACAATGATTTAAAGAGTATAGTAAAAATATTAAAAAAAAACAACTAACTTTGTAATTGAGCTATGTTTCATACTCATAGTTTACATTAATTATTTTAATTGTGTATTTCTCTTTTTAACACTCAATACCAAATTAGTAGCTTGAAACTATAAAAGGGAATGTAATATACATTTTACAAAAGTTATTAATTATTTTTAAAATACCATTTTGTAATATTTTATTGATGAAACACATCTAATAACTAAAAATAAAGAAGAATAGGCACATACAAAGATTTCATGTTGGTTTGCATTTAAACAAAATGTATACAAATTTAAAAAAAAAAAATCAACAATATATTAATATAGTTGAAGAAAATATTTTTGCCTACTACCAAGTCAGGCAACTATAAATACATAGTGAAGATTTTTCACAAAATCTTTTGAGTTATATAGTAAAATCCATCAGGCCCTTAAAGAATTTACTAGAGTAAATATCTAAACAAACTTTATATATAGGCACATAGTCTAACATTTTGATATACAAGCAATACTCCTACTTCTATCTAATCATAGAAACACGAAACGCAGACATGTTTATACTCACGTGCAATAGCTCTCAGTCTAGGAATATTTGGGGAACCAGGAGGGCTGTTTGGACCAGATGCATCACGATTTTTCCTGTCGCTGGTGTGCTGCACAGTTATTGTGTGTCGAAAATCTTCAGGAAACAAACAAATTTTGAATTAACATCCAAACTTTTAATTTTCAGTGCAATAAAATATATTACCAGATGGAGAACTAATAGGCAACTGGTTTGGTTCTTTTTTTAACATCTTTAAAATGTTGGACTTTTTGAAATGTCCACGGCGTTTGTTGGGAGTAGGTATTGCTGGCGATGCTTGTTGCTGTTGCATTATGATATTTAGTTCCCATTTGAGCAATTCCATTTCACGTGCTTCTAAGTCACGTTCTCTCTGTTTTAAGTGTTTTTCAGCAATCTGTTGTTGTACCTGAGCTCGGCTTAATTCTTCTTCGCGACACCGTAATTCCTAAGCACAAAATAACATGATGTCAAATAAATAAAATTAACATTCAACATACATCAACTTACTTCTTCTTTAGATTTAAAAGCCTTAAGTATGCATTGAAAAGAAAATAGTATAATGTATCATTTATAAAGTATAATTTTTTGTCAAGTTATTATCTTACTTTTTCTTTCATTCGTAGTCCATCAAGTACTTGTTCAATTTCTACTTTCCAAACATCTTGCAAGGTATGAAAAGATTCATGTGGTGTTTGAGTAAAAGCAGAGTGTACAATATCATCCAATGATGTTAATATATCTTCAAAACTAGGCCTCATGTGAGAGTCAGAATGCCAACAAGCTAAGTAACGATAAAATTAATAAGAAACCACAGTACACCAAGTTAATAGTCAATATTAATAAATCTTTGTGAATACCCTCCATGAGTTCTCTGAATGGTTGTGGACAAGTGGAAGGTATTGGTAAAGTAAGTTTGTTCACTGCCACTCCGTAAGCAACAGCAAGTACATCAATTCCTTTGTACGGCATTTCACCAGTAAGTAGTTCCCACAGTAAAACACCATAGCTATGATAAAAATTAGTTATAAGTTAAATTTGAAATTTTTATAATATTAATTATAAAGTCATTAATTATTTTAATTGAAATAATTAGGATACATTAGAACTAGAGTTAAATATAATTTTTTAACTATCGTTCTGCATATCTATAATATATAAACTTCAATAGGAAATGCAATAAAACATGCCAAAACAAACATTTTGTTCATTTAAGGGATAGATTCCTATAAAATGGTTGACAAACATATAGTTAGGTTAAAGTCATTAAACATACAACAACAAAATTTATAATTTGATCAACAAAATGTGCACTGCCACAAACGTGTGATTAAATTTTTTAAATAAATATAAAAATTGACCGTTAAAAATAAAGAAAATTGTCTTTATTTTTTTTTAATTTCCTATTATCGAATCAATAAAAAACAACATGTAAAATGACATAATATATACTCTTTACATACATATTCAGTGTTGATATTTATTCATATTTCATTAAAATATATTTGAATATTAATTTCTCCAAACCTCCAAACGTCGCTAGCTTTTGAGAATATTGATTTTTTTATAACCTCCGGTGCCATCCAAGCATATGTTCCAGCAGCAGACATTCTAGTTGTTTTGTAAACTTCCCTGGCAAGACCAAAGTCTGTGATTTTTAATGTCTTGAATTGTAGATCGTTGTTTTCAATTGTTTCATTCAAAAGCACTGAAAATGTAAATTTAAAATAGTTTATTTTTGATGAAAAACATTTCACAAAATATTGAGCAGAATATTTTCATAAAATAATTGATTATTTACAACCATTATAATATATTCTTTGTTTACATCTAATTTCTAGTATGTATGGGGAAATGTGGGAGAACCAAGTACCTAGGTTAGTAACTATTAAAACTCATGTTTCAGATAGTTTAGTTAATAGACTGACCACTAACCTCCCTTATTTTCTGACAAACCGTAATCAAATCCAACATTGCATGGTATAATATGAATAAAATTAAAAATTGATATTTTTTTATTTTTAGAAGAAAATATACAATCTATATCATAGACATAATAAGTATATGTGCGATAGGGAGAGAAACAAATAGGGTGATACTTAAGTTTGAGGAAAGAAGCCACCCACTGATGACACTTTTGTCTTGGTTTAATTAAATGCGAGTTAAGTTATATGTTAGTATTTATATAATATATTATATATTTAGTTATGACTTATATGTAATTATTTAAAGTAATAAATCTCTGCACCATTTACGTTTAAGTCGCCTTGGAGGGCTACCTGGGATTGTGAGGGATGATAAGTTTTTAATGAGTGGATTTGAATGAAAGGATAGACAGTTATGAAATAAAAATTGATATAAAATTTTTTTGTGCAACTCGCATTGTAATCTATTCAATATACTTAGCCCAGTTAAAACTTTACATGCCTGATTTACATTGTAGTAGCCCCCTCCCCCCTGTGCCTATTACAATATTATGACCGCATCTGCCACTGGACAATGAAAATACATGGGGAAATACTTTTATGTAAAACGTATAAACATAATAATATACAAGCTAGTTTATATATCGTTGCTTGAAAATCAACACCTCAGCTTTATATACATTGCAGCAGAGAAAAACCCTAAGTTACTTTGTAGGCGATAGTAACTTTTATAATTATTTTTACATTTTTACTTTAAAGTTTAATTAAGTAGTTTTGTAGTAAACTTAACTGCAAGACAACAAAACACAAAATAAATAAATCGACCAAAATATTTTAAATAGTTGTGATAATTTAGAGATCATAGTGTGTCATCATGATTCATGAATCAAGTGTTAAAAAAAAAAAAAAATATAGTTAATTCATAAAATACATTAGTACAAAGTTTAAACTACAACACAAGCTTTCCCCGACATAGAATCGCAAAAAAACAGTGCCTATCTCAACAAATTATTTAAAAACCTTATTATATTTATGAATCAATTCACTTAAAAATTAAAATATAAAATTAATAAATTATGTCAAGTTTCTTCAATAATTATTTACGGACAAAACTAAAAATATTACGATGAAACACATATTTTATAAAAGCTCGCCTGATTTCATCTTGCGGATATCTGAAACGGAGCAATTTTTACGGAGACAGGTGGTGTCGTATCAAGATTTTAAATGATATTATTATGTCTCGTGCTGTAATTTTTTCGATTAGTCCGTCACTATTATAGTATCCGGACATTTATCGACTTATCGTAAGTCCAAGTTGATCCCGCGCGAAATTTTGAATAAAACAGTGTTGCTAACTCAATTTTACCAAAATGTGAGCAAAGTGGCATCGCACTGTTGCTTCATAATATCAGTTTTCACAATGATTCGGCAATATTCCTCTGTCCGTGATAAGGAGACGACGCCGCCGCTCGAGTTGTAGTCGAGTCTCGATTTATTTCATACATTTGACAACGGTCGACGACGACGTCGCCGGCGTGCCGATCTCCCGGCTTATTCTTTTGAGTTTTTTTTTTTCAATTGTTTGCCGGACAAACATTGAGTGATTTTTGTTATTTTTCAACGGATAACGATCACCGTTATAACTATGTGCCGAGTGCTCTCCGACGTATTGTTTTGAGTTTTTTTTTTAAAACGTTTTCTCGACAAAATTCGTGCCGATCTCCCGGCTTATTCTTTTGAGTTTTTTTTTTTCAATTGTTTGCCGGACAAACATTGAGTGATTTTTGTTATTTTTCAACGGTTAACGATCACCGTTATAACTATGTGCCGAGTGCTCTCCGACGTATTGTTTTGAGTTTTTTTTTTAAAACGTTTTCCCGACAAAATTCGTTTGCATATTAAGTCGGTGTTGTAATACCGACATGTCCGACCAAAGGAGGAGGTGCATCAATGATAATTGCACGTCGAAACCAAAAAGTAAGCTGCACCCCGCCAACAAATCTATGTGCAACTATTATAATGTCCCGCACACGCCATATAGACGCGTGTGTGGGGCCTGTTTGCAGAAATCTATCATATATTTTGATAGGATCGGCAGGCGGTTTAAAAACGGAAAATGTATACTCGACGACCAATATCCGATAAAACTAACCAGTATAATTGATTTATCAGACTCTGATGACGGCAATGCCGCCAACAACGATGCAGAGCCATCAACAGAAAACCTCAACGACCCGCAGATAGCTAAATTGAGAACATTAATAAACACAACCTTGAAGGATACTGTTGGGCAATTATACAAAAAACAAGAAGAATTATGCCAAAGCTATTTGATGTCTGAAAAAGCCAAAATAGAGGCTGAAAATGAAAAATTAAACAATTTAACACAGCAGGTAGATCTGGCAATCGGACAACTATACAACAACTTATACAAGTTTGATAGTCAAAGGAGGTTTGAGTATGACAAAGAGATAAGTATTGTTGAAGACTTGAATAACACTGATGAAGACACTGTATTATCTATGACGTTACCTAGATTGCTGGATGATATACCCAAAGAATGCAAACCAATAAGACATTTATTAAAATTGGGAGACAGAGTGTATGGGATGAAACATTCACAAATGCGGCCGTGGTTTGAGGCAACTATTACATGTGAATTTATTGACAAAATATATTGTGTTAAATTTGACGATGAAACAGAAAAAGTTTTGAATTATAAAAATTTAGCATACATAGATGCTGCAAGCCAAGCACAGTATCCAGTAGGCAGTAGAGTGATTGCCAAATTCCAAGATGTAGACATTAAATTGACGGATAAATTCTATGTAGGAATAATTGCAGAACCACCAAAATTACTCAACAATTTCAGGTATGTTTAATACATTTTAATAAATGATTTAGGTAGGTATATCCTGTCCAGCGAGAGAAAGCGCCGATTCAGCACATACCCCCGCGTCGCCATGCTACCGAAACCGGTTCCCCAATGGCAGAGTGTTGCGTGGGGGAACTAGTTTTGGTCGGTGCGCAGTGCGTTCTCTCACTGAATAGAGTAGTTAATTTCATGGTAAATGGACATTTCTCCCCCAGACTGTTTTCGGTCTAGTAGGACATTTCCCCTCCTTTTTTTTTAAAAGTTTATTATTGACTAATAATATAGGTACCTAATATTATTTATTAAGTATCTTATATAAAATTATTCTTTTTAAATAAAATATTTAAAAGTTTTTATTTTCATAAATATAATAAAATATAAATGTATATGTTTGATCAACTGAACTACTTGAAACAAAAAAAATTTTAAATAAATAAGTATAAAATATAATTAATCATTATTGTGATTAGTCAGCACCGAAAGATGAACTAACATAATATTATATTCAAATTACTGACCATTTGTTAAACTTGATAATAGACAAACTCCGGGACAAACTATAAACAAAAAAAAATTGTTTATACCTACCTAGATTAGAACTTATCTCTTTCCAAATGTTTTAATAACTAAGTTAATTTATCCATTTGTTATCTAAGTTATGTACATCATTATACATTTTGCATATTAAATTATATAGGTAAATATAAGAATTATATCAGTAAACATTTTTAAATAAAATATCTACCCATGTATTTATAGGAAGTCGTGAAATGTTAGTCTCTGTTGCCAGGTTTTTAATATGAAAAATAGGTTTATATGGTCCAATGCTAGATATGTATCCATAATAATGTCTGGCATGTCATAGAACCTAAAATTTAAATTGAGCAAAATAGAGGTACCTATATCCACTTTAAAAAATGTTTAAAAACATTAAAAAACTCACAAATAGTTTTAAAAGAAACTTATAATATTAGGTATTAGGTAATTTATTTTTATTTAGTTTATCATATTGCCCAAATAAATTTTTTTATTATTATTGTTATTATTATTAGGAGATACCTACGTAATCCCGTTATTTAAAGAAAAAAAATTGTACTGCTCATTTTAATGTCATACTGTTTAAAAGCAGACGAAGAGCAGCTTAACAATTTTCTCAAATAACTAGCCTATAATATATTAATCACAGCTTATAATAAAACACTTTTTTGATCTGCCTTAGGTACATGATATTCTTTGATGATGGATATGTACAGTATGTATGCCATAAGAATATTCGCCTCATGTGTGGTGAGTCACCAGATGTAAGCGACGATGTACATGAAAATATTCGAGAATTTATAAAGGAGTATTTACAAAAATATCCAGAACGGCTTATGGTGAAGTTTAAGAAAAAACAAGTAGTACGCGTAGAGTTAAACAACGTTTGGCGTCTAGCCAAAGTGAAAAACTTAGATGCATCGTTAGTACAGTTAAAATTTCTTGATATCAAGTTCGAACGCACAGAATGGATATATCGAGGTTCAAACAGGTTAGGCCCAATACAAGATAAATTATGTAGTAACAATCAAGATAAGCGTGTACGTGGTACGGTGTTGACTGATGTTAATAGGTTATTAAATCGACCATATATTGAAATAGATAACATGACTGAAAATGAAAAAAGTGTTGACATTGACAACAGTGACAATACTCAAAATCCTCAAGAAAATAATGGTGTAATTAAATTAATTCAAATACCAGCAAATTGTCCAAAACCGCATCCTTACAAGCACCATGAGTGTTCTCATTTTTGTATGTTATGGGTTCACTATGACTACAGTCAAACAAAATATATGAATGTTTTAAACATCCCATTACACTATGGATTTATGAGGTCTGTATTAACAGACGAAAAGTTAAAATTAAAAAAAGTAATATATACCACGCCTTGCGGGCGTAATATAGATAATGAAAACGAAATGTACAATTACTTGAAACTGACAAGTTATAATAACAACCAAATGCCAATGGACCTATTTAATTTTGATTGTTTGGTGAATCCGCTATCTTTGTTGAGCGTACCAGAAGTGTTTATTCGTGTACAAGACATATCTTATGAGATGGAGTTTAAACCAATTAGCGTTTTTAACAGTTTGAATGATTTAGTGCCAGACCACATAAAGTATATAACAGAACGTAAAATTGGCCCTGGCGTTAATTTGAATATAGACTCCAAATTTTTATGTGGATGCGATTGTATTGATGATTGCGAAGACAAAAATAAATGTTCTTGTTGGCAACTTACTTATATGGGTCCAAAAACTTATCCCGCTATTTTCAAAGACCATGACGACATTGGCTACAGTTTCAAACGGCTACACAAACAAGTAATCACGGGTATTTTTGAATGTAATGCCAGTTGTAAATGTAAGAAAACTTGTTTAAATCGTGTTGTTCAGGAACCACTGAAGACGTCACTGCAACTGTTTTTAACTGAAAAAAAAGGCTGGGGGGTGAGAACGCTCGCTGATATTCCCAAAGGTAGTTTTGTTTGTACATATCTTGGGGTGGTTCGCACAGAGAAAGATGCTGATAGTGATTTTCCGTTAAACTGGGGCGAATATCTGGCAGATTTGGATTTTCTCGAGAAAGTTGAAGGGATCAAAGATGGATATGAAAGTTATGTGGTCCAGTCTGAAGATGAAAGTGAAGATCATACTAGTTCATCTGATGACGAAGAGTTTAATCCTAGTTGGGCAATCAAGAATAAAATGAATATAATTGAATCTAGAATGTTGCTAAGGAAGAATTTACAAGATACAAATACAAAAATTGATGGAAAACATAAACTGTCTAAGTTAAATACTCAACAAAAGGATGTAAGTAAAAACACATCTTTGCTAAGGTACCTAGATAGAGACTGTGGCATCTACACGTTGGATGCTAAGGTTAGTGGGAACATAGGTCGCTATTTTAATCATTCTTGTGACCCAAACATATTTATACAAAATGTTTTTATCGATACACATGACCTTAGATTTCCATGGGTATCATACTTTGCACTATCAAATATTCCAGCAGGAACCGAACTATCATGGGATTATAATTATATGATTGGCAGCGTGAAAAACAAAAGACTTATGTGCCACTGTGAGTCAAAAAATTGCAAGGGCAGACTATTATAATTTGTATTTATAATCAATACTTTTGTAATTATTAATTAATTGTTTTTTAATTATTTTTGCTTAGAGACAACCAAATATGTTGTACTTACAATGATTTACCTATGTTTGTGAATAATATTATTGTGTAAAAAGAATGAAATATTTTACTTTTAATTTTTCCGAGTTCAATATGTTGAAGTCCAACAGATCAGTATAGTTTCATCTTACATACTATTATTTTCAAATGTTATTAGAAGACTTGTAATATATTTTTTAGTTAAGTGTTCTAGATGTCCTTTATTTAAAGACAATA
>NC_042496.1:30988731-30988844 GCF_005508785.2 Acyrthosiphon pisum
ATATTCAGTAGAACTACATATTTGTTATAGACACTCTTGCAAGTTATAGATGTCCATATTTTTCTAGCTCACGAGTTTATGGTATATATTTACTCGGTATACTTATTAAAATA
>NC_042496.1:30988944-30995003 GCF_005508785.2 Acyrthosiphon pisum
ATATTTTTTTTTTTTAATTAAGTAACCTATTAGTTTTTATCAACGATTCATACGGTAACTGTAAAAATTTAAATTTATATCTTGTATGATTCAATTTTAAAATTGCTTAAAGATGTTGTAGTTTATAGTCGCAATTGTAGAAGTAGCACTAATTCTTTGAATACATTCAATAAAATTATATAATATTATGCTAGGATGTTGTACTGTCGTCATACGTATTTTTGCCTATTATATATTTAAAAAGTAAGCCCAACTAAAAGTATAGTTCTTATCAATTTTTAAAATACATAAGTGTAAATTTTCATTTATGGAAACATGTAGGTAGGTAAAAGTAATTATATGGAACTCTAAATAATGAACTAATTTTATTTGTTTATTACAAAAAATCTACTGTGAGAGTAAATGTTTTTTATCCTCCATTCGAAAATTATAAAAATAGTTAACTCTTATTATGTAGAAACTCAAGGGGAACAAAAAAAAATTTGAGATATTGAGTTTTATTGTAATAGTAATTTCAAGGAGATTTCTATTAAGTTTGAGATTACAAAAAATTTGACATATTGACTTTCGACAAAATAAGAATCAACTGTATATCTTAAATTGTATCTATAATGTATGTATTATTTTGGTAGGCGGCATGGGCTTTAAAAATGCGTGCATTAACCGAACAACTGTCTATCGATGATATTGAAGCAGAAGAAGAAGGCATCGCTGATTCTTACTTTAACTCTGACGCAATAGCTGAAAATGCTAGAGTAGGTACATCATTAAGAACAGCACAAGACACTAGTAACCAAAGGTAAGACAAAATGCATCAGCTTTACGTTAAAATGTCAAGTTAATTCATATTATCTTATGATGAAAAAATAAAATTAATTAGAACTGAATAATCCATTATTTATTTGCAGGCCTCGGACAGTTGGCGGAAGGCCCTTAAGTGGTATAGTTCGTCCATCAACTTCATCTGCTGGAGGCAATAATTTACAAATGGCTTTGAAAACACCACGCACTGTTGGTTCCTCGAGACCGTTAACGTCTCAATCAGCTAGAAATATACGCCTTGGTACCGCGTCAATGGTCTCCCAAATCGATGGTCCTTTTATTAATATATCCCGTTTAAATTTTCCTAAATATGCCTCTGATAAACAACTTTCAAAGCTGTTGTTCAACTACATATATTATCAACAAAATGATATTAGAAATGTAAGTATATTATGTTAATGGTTATTTTAGTTATTAATGTTAAATGTGGGTATTTGAACGTACTATGTATACTTCATTTAGGCATTAGACTTTGCTGTGGAAGCAACTAAATGTTGCAACTTTGAGGACCCTTGGTGGAAAGTTCAGCTGGGAAAATGTTATGTAATGTTAGGATTACTACGAGACGGGGAAGCTCAGTTTAGATCTGCTTTACAACATGGACCTAATATTGAAGTGTTCTTGCGCCTTTCTCGATTATTCATTCGTCTCGACCAGCCTTTAAGTTCGTTAGACATATGTCAGAAAGCCATGTCTTGGTTTCCACATGAAATTACATTACTCATCGAAATGGCTAGGTATAATTATATACAGTTGTAGTTTAATTTATTAATTATTTCTCTTGCACATGTGATTTCATCAATTTCCACGTAAATAATGATAGCACTTTATTTTTATAAGGTATTATAGATTATAATTTTTTTTACACATTGTTAATACATAGTTATTAAATACAAATTCAACTGAGATGACTAAATATGAAAATTTGCACAGGGTCATTGTAGAAATCAAATTAGTGTATATCTTTATATTTATTTTATCTTTATAATCAATGTGAAGTATTATAAGCTGTCTTACACAAATTCTACTAAAATAGGTATTTATAAATTTGCATGATTATGCTAATTTAAAAAAGTTGTATTTCATATATTATATTTATTTTTTTCAGAATATTCGAGGGTCTAAACAATATACCAATGTCAGTTAAATACTATAGAGATATACTTGAATTGGATGCAACAGATATGGAATCAATTGCGTGTATTGGATTACATCATTTTTATTCTGATCAGCCCGAAGTAGCCTTAAGATATTATAGGTTGGTATATAATTTTTTGGATTTTGTTCAATATTTCCTTCTGTGTTTGAATTACAATCTAAATAATATTATTTTTACAGGAGACTGCTACAAATGGGTTTATACAATGCTGAGCTTTTTAATAATCTAGGACTGTGCTCATTCTATGCCCAACAATTTGATGTAGTTACGGCCTGTTTTGAAAACGCATTAAGATTGGCATTAGATGATAATGCAGCGGACGTCTGGTACAATATCAGTCATGTGGCAATTGTGAGTATTTATTAAGATATTTGTCTAATAAGGATAGTTTTTAATGCTTTAAATTCCGCAGGGTTTTGGAGATTTGGATATAGCTGAGCACAGTTTGCATTTAACATTGTCTTTGAATAGTTCTCATGGTGCAGCTTTAAATAACTTGGCTGTATTGCTATGGCGTAAAAACAATGTGTCCCGGGCAGAATCCTTATTGAACTCAGCAATAGCAGCTGAAGATCACCTTTACGAACCACATTATAACAGAGCTTTACTTGCTCAAGAGGTAAAGACTTTGTTTTTAAACTAATTAAATAAATTGTGTTAAGTTAAATTTAAAAATCTCAAATAAGTCATTAAATAAAAATTTTAACAGTTTACATTTTTTTTTTTTTTTAAATTAAACTCTAGTAGAACAATTAAAAACAATTTTGAATTTTATAATACAATACTCACAACTTATTTGTATAATATTACTTTAAACTTAATTATTTTTAATTGATATTTAAAAAGATGAATAGTTAGTCTTAGAATATAAATGAAACATTATATCTAAAATGGATTGGATTGTTGAAATGTTCTTTGATAAAAACTCTTATATACACAACACAACATCAAATAATATGAATATAATATATCTCTTGTATTATATTAAAGAAATGTTTAAATTAAATAAGATATTTTGTAAATATTAAATAATTTATAACAATGCATTATATTACTAAATAGTTAATTGATAATATTTTCTTTTTCCAGGAAGGTGATCACCAAACAAGTTATGGTATGGTAAAGAAGTCGCTCTCAATATATCCTAATCATTACAATTCTAGAGATATTTTAAACGAATTAAAAAAATATTTTTCTAGTCTTTAAAAATGATTAGTTTAGTCTATAATTTATTAATTAATTGTATAATTGTATCTCTTGGTCATATCTTTAATATATAATTAAGGATGACATTATAATTAAATATTATCTATCAGGTAACATTTTTTTTTACTTATAAACAAACTGGTTGAAATAAATATATATGGTTTTTTTCTTTTGGCTTTGTAACATTTTTGTTGGATTCGTCTAATATAGAATGAATAAATAATTGGTCGTTTTGGATTAAGATATGTTACAATCCGATGTTAATTCCCTTTTTTGCTGCTATGGGCAGAAATTCTCCTTGTAAGTATGGATTAAAAGCCTGTAAAAACAACAATTATATTATATTGTGTTAATTATTAAATGTTCTTAGGGTTGTGCTTATGCACAATTAGCATTATTGATGTACCTAGAAAATTAACTAGAAAACTGAAGAAAAAAATACTAACCTTCTTAACGTGGAATTTTTTTGCAACCAAACTCTTATGTTCATCATCTACCTGTAAAGATTGAATACATAGTTACATCTTGAGCACAATAAAATATTGAATAAATATTTAAAATACCTGAAATGTTCTTACAAGTTCGTCCACGTCAACACTGTGTTTGGTGCCGGAATTCGATCTTGCGCAGTCAAACATATGTTCAGAATCACACATGCATTCTTGGGATTCTTGATAGTCTCGACTGAACGCCGCCGTATTTTCAAAATCCATTATACAACCATCTTCATCTGAAAGTGTAAGAGTACTGTTTCTTTGATACTTTTATTTTCTTAAGTTCTCTATTTTAATTTTTTCACATTTAATAATTGTTATTACATGGGATGATTAATTCAAGTATATACTGATGCAATGATTCATTCATTTTTATATCTACATCTTTTGATAGCTCTTTTATATAATGTCCTGCCTAGATAGTGGTTGCCATACAAAAAGGGTTTTGTGTAATGTTATGTAATACTTATTATGTATGAAACATTGTGCTACTGTGTCTGTTCTGTATTTTACCCTTGCTGGTCTTCATTTTAACTGGTTCAGGCGGATGTTCATGAGGCATTGTAACATTAGGTTCAATTGAAAAAATGTGTTTTCTTATAGCAATACAATTGAGACAACTTTTTTTTTACACTTCCATGTATTGCAATGTATTCCAGGATGTTTCCAGAAAACATTTAAAGTATACAAAATTATAGTATTTTAGTAGGTATTCCAAAATTCATATTTTAAAGTGATACTTGCACAAGTGTTTTGAGATTCAAGATGGCCAATAACCATTTTAAGTTTTGAACATAACTGCACCGAATATTAAATAACGGATTGAACAAAGTTTGAATTATATATAGAGTCGACATTTTAGTGGGCAGGAAAGTGCAAGATGTCTGTTTGTACAAAATAAATATAGACAGCTTTAAAAGTAAGAACACAATAGGTACTGAATACAGCACAATATTCTATACATAATAATAAATATTATAAGACTAAGTACATCTGTTTTAGGGTTTTGTTAAATAACTTTTTTCTCATTTTTTACTATTCATTTAATTGCAACTACCTGAATTTATTGTGAGTTAACACTTAAATTTTACTCTTGAATTCAATGGTTCAACTTGTGCAAGTTTAAATAAATAAATAAGTATTACCTATTAATCTAAAATTAACACAATTTGCCTTATGTAAACCCTTCTTGACATTACATAATGCATATTATATATCATAAAACCTACTCTTATTATTCTAAAGTAATGATTTTGATTCCTAAATTGTTTTGTTCCTAAGAATATTAATTTTTTTAGTTTACTAACAAAAATTGTAGGCCGTAGTGATAGTTCTTATTCTTATTTATTTAAATTAATTGTTAAGAATGTAGTAGGTAATTACAATTTCAGTTTTATTTATTTGGTTATTTATTATTGACATTTTAGTCGCTATTGTACCCGAGTTACTTAACCTTAATCTGAGTTTTGTGATATAGTTTAGTATAAAAGCCAATAGGTGTATTAGGAAGAGGTTCACTTACCCGTGTATCCCACCGGACATGGGTTGGGCGGGTTGCAGTAGGCCGGCAGCGCGGCGTCGGTTTTCACTTCATTTTTGTTTCTCGTCGGACTGTCGGGATTCAGGGTCTGCACCCCTTCGCCGGCACCACCTGCAACATGCAGCCAGGAATAAAGACAATGTTATAGTCTATAGACAAAGGTAGGAATTAGGTACTAAGTTAAAAAGTAATTTAGTTTTTAAACTTTTTAACTTAACTATACCTAGTTGTCTAGTTAATTTTATAATCAACTTAAAAACTTAAATAACCCAAGTAATTTAGTAACCGTTGTAATAACTTGCCCATATTTCACAGTTGATTAACATAATAAAATGTTTAGTTAAAATAAAGACTTAAATGTCTTAATCCCCCCAAATTTCTGCAAAGTCTCCCCAATTTATTAAGATACTAGCTGATCCGTATTCCATGCACTTCGTTGCCCATAAAATTTTGTGATTGTTTAAATCTTTTTGGATGTAACTCGCAACAGTAAGTGCAATTCAGCCACCCTGGTAGACCATTGTGAGATGATACATTAAATAATACATTTGTCGTAAAACGTAACTTTTAATAACCTATAACTACCTATAAGGTGATAAACTTGGCCCTCTATTTCAAAAGTGGGCATACAATTTTGTTCTCTAATTTCCAGAACTACAGCACAAACCATTACTTCATCGGCCCATTTTTTGGCAGAACATTTAGAGCAGATCTTATTCATGGCTCTGATTTGGACGGAAGACTGTTGAGCATAATCAATCTGTGCATCGTATGTGAAAGCCGATCTGTTACTATGAGCTAAAACTCGATTGCGAACTCTAGCCGATGACGTCTGTTG
>NC_042496.1:30996154-30997374 GCF_005508785.2 Acyrthosiphon pisum
AATATTAGTATAGATATAGATAATTTCCTTATTCGAAACCATAAGCGTTACGATTTGATGCATGCTATTACCTTGTCTGCCCGAGTAACTAATGGGCAATGACAACCAGGGGAGGGGGCATTTACCCCCCCCCCTCAATCGCCGTAGTTTCCCTATGTCTTACACTTTTGAAGCCAATTTTTGTACTTTTTGTTCTTTTATCCTCCCCATGCCCCGCCAAAATCAAGCCCTGGATCCGTCGCTGATGGCAACCATCACTAATTTCACCTGTGACCCATAGCAGCCATTTATAAACCAAAAAGTCCATCGTAAATCTCAAAATGTCTGTTTGAGCACACCCGCCTGGTTCAATATTGTGAATCTAAACCATCCAGGGACCCAATCGACCCCACGCAAACAATTTCATCAGAATCGGTCAAGCCGTTTATACGAGGAGTTCAAATAGCCAATAGACACACACGTACGGAAGAATTATATATACCTACCTATGAAGATAATACCGTGGATAGCCCTTCTAAAAATCTCATGTTTCTGTATCTCCAGGTGCCAGCTATAATATTATGGACCGTATATATAAGGAGAGAAAACGAACATTGCACGTACCGCTCATGTACTGCGCACCCCACAGCGTGCCATGCTGCACGTACTCGTTGTCCCGGATCGACGGCACTGCGTTCGGGCCGTCCGAGGCCGCGTCGTCGTAGTCGGCTCCGGTAGGTTCACGTTCGGTGGTCTTCATCCGTGGCCCGTACCGCGCCGCCGCGTCGTACTTGCCACCGTCCAGCTCCGACTTGACGATGTCCTTTTCCAGTTGGCTGATAACGTTCTCCAGCAGTTTGCTCCGAACGTACTCAGAGTCCTGCGGGATTGTCGTGGAAACGAGACGATTTAATAGTATAATATTATAATTATATATATATAATTATTTAAGGACCCTGCAAATGTGTCATTTTTAAGGAGTTGTGTTTAGGCAATTATTTCGTTTCTGCGATTACTGATCGTCTTAGTGTGTGTAGTAAATGATCATTAGTGTGTGTATACTCCCCTACCATCACCCGCGACCAGCATCAATTTACAATACATTGTTATTTCTTATCTGGTTTGTGGTCGCACGCACGCAAATGCACAAGTAATATTATGTCTATATCAAAATATTCAAAACCAATTTATGGACGTGTAATAGCCGTCGCACTGACAAAAATTAAGGTACTTTCTAGTGG
>NC_042496.1:30998000-31029055 GCF_005508785.2 Acyrthosiphon pisum
AACGTCTTTACATTTTTTAAATCGAACCACTAGAAGTACTTTAATTTTTGTCAGTCGCTAAGGTCATTTTGATGAAAAAATAATAGGGTTTGCAGGGGCCTTAATTGTTACGGATAGGTACCTTATATATCACTTTATATAATATAATATGAGTATTCAACGTCGTATCTGAGGGACGTAACTGGACCCCCCTCCCCCGAAATTTCTTCAATACCTACCTATGTCTTATTTTTAACCAAATATCAAAAACTAAATTCAATAAAATTACAATAAACATGTTTTGCATTTTTACACTTATAATAATTTCATCAAATCTCCAAATTGCGCATTTAAATGTATATAATGTATATTACATATTATATGTAGGTATGTTTTAATAAATTACTCATTACTGCCATCATGGCATCATCACAACAAAAGCTTGATATATATATTTTTAATAATATATTTTTATTATTAGCTATAAGTACTTGACTTTGTATAAAATATTAATCAAATTTGATTTAAAATAAATTATAGCACTAAGTAATTACTAATATAAGTATTATTTAGTACTTATTTTATAAGTATTAAAAATATATTATGATGGATTTTTAACTTTTGAAAGTATATCACAATATTCACAGGACACAAGTCGATGTTAATGTTTGTATATTGAAATATGAAAGTGAACATTTAATATTCGGTAGTAGGTACCTACTGCTGGAAATGTCGAAAGATTTCCTCCACCATTTTGCAACGATGACCGATGGATATATTAAAAGTGTAAATCTGGGGACTCTTCTTCAGGAAAGTAACTTCAAACTTGTAAGTAATGTCAACTTATAATGATGATTAATTGTAACATTTATACCTAACCCTCTCGCACGTGAATCGTGTGATATTTTAGTGTCATCATCATGCGATATATCGGAAATTTGTCAATTAATGAAATGCGTAAATCATAATTTATATTGTATCTAGATCTATTGGTTTAATGGTTTTTGGATGTTTACCATTAGTATTTAAAAACATTCCACCATGAATAAGCACCAGAAATTAAACTGCTTTCAAGTGTTTTGATCGGAAATAAATTACTTTAAATAAAAAAAATATATAATAATATAATAGGTATAATAATCATAAAATGTCTATGCGTCGGTTTTTAATAACCAAATACCAATCAATATTTATATATATATATTAAATAATAAATTAATAAATATAGTTCAGAATTTTACAATTAATGAAAGTTATTAAGTTTAGGTCTTATGTCCAACTCTGAAGTTATTTTATATAAAAAATCACAGTTGAAAAAATATCCATTAAAAAATGTAATTATTTATATAAAGTCATAGTGATATATGGTTGGCTGCTCTTACGCCACAAAATGTCAGTAAAATATTTCATTGTCGGAAAAACAGACTTTATTTTGACAAAAGGTTGACAAGTAAATAATGGATTATTTTTAATGTTTGTTTTTTCACAAAATTATACTGAAAATAAAACACTGTTATGTATTATGTAAGGTAGACAGGTAACATAATACATTTGGGATTACATAAATTCTATTTATATAGGAGAACTTGTTATATTTTAAGGTTCACTGTTTTTCAATTAATTTCAATAAATTAATTATTAGCAGCATGTTTATTGTGTAATGTTGTATGTATAGTGTGGGTACCTGAATAATTGTATATGCTGCATTACACGATGGTAATTTAATTTTTCATCGACAATATACCTATACCAATATGGCTATATTATTACAATATAATTAATATTTCAAAATACTTCAAATATTAAAATACCATAGTAATATCATAATATACGATTCATGTCATGTATGATATGTTCGTAATGATATTTTGATATCATCAAATATAGGTAGGTGTACCTACCTAAGTATATGTTTGATAATATTATAGGTAACTCTAAAGGTGGGCAAGTTAATGAAAATAAGTAACTCAAGTTAAGTTAAGAAGACACAATATCGATAAATTAAAAGTTGAAAGTTAACAAATTATAAATTTAACTCGATAAGTTAAAAATTAACATAGGTAGACAAAAATATTAAATTAACTCAGTTTAAAAAAACTAAAAAGTTAATTTATTTTTTATTTAATTAGTATGTAAATTACATTAAGAGTGAATATGTCTATCTAGTTTTTAATTTATAAATTATAAAAAACAATTTTATTGAACTTTTATCATGGCGTACACTATATATACCCTTTTACTTTTACTTTAATATTATTTAATAATTAAAACTATACTCATCTCAAATTAATCATTTAACAAATATATTTTTTTATATCGTATAGCAATTGAATGTCATAATAATACGAAGATGAGTACATGACCTTCAAATATACTATAAGTTATATAACATAAAAATATAAAAATTCTCAATTTGTAATTTAAAATTATTAATTTTATTCAAAATATTTACAATTGCAACTCGCATAATATATAATTTACAACTCAATAAAATATATTAATATACACAAAATTATGTTACCAAGAAAAATAACAGAATTTGTGTTTTTGTATTGGTTTATTTATATTTCATACTGATATAGTAATATTTACGTATAAACGAAAAATTTCAAAATGATTTTAACTTGGTGGATTTTTTTAAAATCAACTGAGAAAAGCTAAGTTATTTCAACTATAAATTAAACTAGTTAAGTAAATAAGTTGATTAGAAAATAAACTAACTAGTTAATGCCCACCTTTGGGTAACTCTATAATATTTAAGTACCTACTTTATTACTGTGTTTATTATTTACATACCACATTTTTTTTTTTTAAATTGTTTTAATTTATAAGCTTAATTTTTATTTCTTTACAATAAATTATGTACGAGTTCCAATTTTTTTTACTTTCAGATTAAGTACCTATACGGCTATACCTGGCTACCTACTATGAAATGTTGGGTTATACGAATTGCGTTGTATAAACATTGACAAATAATGCTTTCCTGCTACTTCTTTTTTTTTATTATTTAAATATATTCAATCGGTTTACAATAAAAACAATAAGTAATAAAGATAACATAGGAAAGTATATACAAAAATGAATCACGTAAAGAGGAGACCATTCATTAGGTAAGAGATTCGATACCGTGATTTTCTGTTTTTGCCAAACACACACGTGACATAGGATTTTAGACTGCGGGTTCTTTGCCAAATATACTAATTGTTCTGAATGAAGCGATAAGAATTCTAAAAACAGATTTGAATTTGTTTTCAAGTGTATTTGAAATCGACTTTCCTATATTTTTGATTTTTTGATTTTATCTTCTCCAAAAATTAAAATACGACAATTTTTAAATAAGTACTCTTTTTTAATATGACATTTTTAGGAATTTCGGGGATAATATCAAACATATAGGATAGTCGATTTCAAGTAGACTTGACGACAAATTCAAATCTGTTTTCAGAATTCTTATCGCTTCAATAGATCAATTGGAATGTTTGGCAAAAAATACGTCTAAAATACTATGTCGCGCGTGTGTTAGACAAAAACAGAAAATCACGGTATCGAATCCCCTTAACAGAACCTCAGAATTGTTTTTATTTTATTTTCCTATTTTATGAGGTTTGTAGACCAGTTTCTTTTTAATCGACGTGTAATTTGTGGTAATTTAAGAGTGGACATGTTTTTAATGAAGGGATTGATATGGTTTGTTAATTTCGAATGGAAAATTTTATACTGGCTTTTTGCAAGCTCGTTTACTTTTTGAATTTTTAGGTCATTATGGAGGGCTGAATTTGTTATGTGCCATGGTGCACCGGTGATAAGTCTAAACACCAGTTGTACCGTCTACGGTTAAACTTCGATTAAGCTTAATCAGCTGATAACAGATATTTAAACGGGCAAATTCGGCCGATTAAACTCCGGTTAACTTTAATCAGAGATGGCACAACTGGCCCTTAGGGTAATTGACTGGAAAGCTTGTATAGGACGAATGTTTTTGGTTTTAGCTGGACCCCAAATTTGGAAGGTGTGTGATTATACTGACCTGATGATTGATTTGTATAGCAGTAATTTGTTTTTGAGACTCAAGTTTGATTTAAGTATTGGTCCAAGTAGATGGAGGCGAGAATCAAGTTGGTTTCGATTCTCCTTGGTGTTTTTTGGCCAGGTTAATCTTTTATCCAGAGTGATATCTAGGTATTTGGTGCGTGGGATTGGCTTGTTATTGAATTTTAGTGGAGAGCATTCCATTTTTTTCAGGGAAAAGTTCACCTGAGCGGTTTATTCGTCATTGATTTTAATTTTACAGTTTTTGGCCCAAGATTCTATTTTATTTAGATGTAATTGTAGATTTTGAGACACGATATTAGAATTATTATTTGACGTAAGTATTTCTGTGTCGTCAGTAAATGAGGCTAGAAGAGTTTTGTTTGTTGTAGGTATATCAGCAACCAGCTGTGAAAATATTATTAAGTATTGGTGAAAGGGGAACTCTAGTTTTAATATTCGGAACAGTTGAATAATGATTTTTTTTGACAAACTGAAAACGACCGATTTTTAAGATATGATTTTATTATTAAATAATATATGGTGGAGAGAGAAAGTGTTTCAGTTTAAATAAAAGCCTGTTATGCTTAACACAGTTGAAGGCCTGGGATATATCTAGAAATACCCCGGGTGGTATTTCTTGGTTTCGAAGGAGGCTGAGATTTTATCTGTGATTTTGTGGATTTGGTGGATTATGTTGTACTTCTTTCGGAAACCGAATTGTAATTTTGGTAATATACCATGTTGTTCGATTAGTGGTGTAATTATGTGTAGAATTAGTTTTTCGAAGAGCTTTGTAAATGTGGGTAGTAAACTGATAGGACGATAAGAACTGGTGAGGTGCTCAGGCTTATTAGGTTTAGTCTTTTAGAGATCATTATGATAAATGATAACTGAATACTTCCATGCACGAGGGAAGTAAGACAAACTGAGCATAGCATTATAAATATGAATAAAGAACAAGATCGACTTTTTTGGTAGGTAATTAGATATTAATTTGTAATTTGGTCATTTCCAGGTGATTTTTATGGGCCGAAGCTTGTCAATTACTAACACATTTTCAGCAGGGGAACTCGGTTTTGCAGGAAGTGACATGGGCAAAGGGGAAGACAAGAATTAATGAACTAGATTGGCGTGATGTGGCGTAGAATTTAGGTCAAGACGAGGAGAGAATATAGAGGACAGGTAATTAACAAAAATATTTGCTTTCTCTAAATCGGAAATAACTAATAATTTGTCAGGTCGTTCGAAAGGAGGTGTATTATCACGACGATATATCTCATATTTGATATTCGTACTGTATGTGTGTATAAATGTATAATACTATAATAGTCAATAGGTATATAGTGGGTTTATTCTAACGCATATACGTACCATATACGTATTAACTACTAACAGGGGCGGATCCAGAAAAATTTTCCGGGGGGGGCACAAAATTGTCCTTAAAATCGTATCCTCCAGGGCTCCAGCAAAAACAGTTTTATTACACAACGTAGACACAGAATACGTCTAGTATAATATTATACAAGATATTATGGGCAGCGTACATTATATTTTACGCTACGTAATGCAATGCCGATTGCCGAATGCACAAAAATGCCACTTTTCATAAATGGAATGATGTGCGACGGCCTACGATGGACGGTCGGTTTTCAATAATATTATTAATTATATTTTTGTAATGTTTTTTACAAGAAATTGTTTATCGTCGAAGACGATCTATGACGGGACGCAATTTAGCTATTAGCCTATAACACATTAACACAGTATCTAACACAGTTACACACTCGCACACAATACATATAAAATTATATTATTTTATTTTTCGTAAATTTATACTTTATAATACTGTATTTTTTAGTTGTAATGTACCACGAAAATAATCAAAAACCCAATATATTATATAAATTACACAAACTTATTTCAGGGATTTTTTTTTTGGTGGGGTGTACGCCCCCTTCGCCCCCCTCCCCCTTGGATCCGCGCCTGACTACTAATAAGTATGACTAAAATTTTTAAGTGCTAACCATTATTATTACTATTGTGCAGATTTTTATTAATTGTCTCTATAAATATTATGTTTCGTGAACGATATCTAATATCGATGTTTCAAATATTTTTTTTCAGCTAATGGGCGAGATGATCTTTAGATTGAATTTCCTCGCGAACTTTTGAAAAACAATCATAGTTATAAATTTATAATAATATAATATTACATTGCAATTAGGTATGTACATCTATACATATTATAATATGATATCAGGTGAGCTTTAATATATTAATCTGTTGTTCGGGTGGTGATGCCGCGTTACTGGGGTCAAACTTCCACGTGTCAATATACGTCATTAGTCAATAATGACCCTGAATATTGGACGGCGGACAATTATTGCATTGATTAAAATGTATATCTCTGCAATATCTGTCCTGCATGTCGTTTACATTAATTAGTAATTTATTAATTAATTACGTAGTTTGTAGGTTATTAATTATGCGTATTATGTTTTTATGTAGTTTATTGATTCACGCACATAATTCACAGGTATCCCACGTGTGAGGTGTGCTCATGTAACCTCGGTCATGTGAGATAGGTATATTTAGAGGTACCATAAGTGATACATAGGGTTTTGGCTGTGTTGTTTTTTTTAGATTTAGATCTCTCGTAAAACGTATGTTCACATATGGACATTATGTATACCGACGTTAATAAGCATTACGTAGGAATTATAAATTCAGTATTTTCTGGGGTATTTTCAGCAAGGCCGAATTTAAACTTTAAGGTCCAAGTGCAAAGAAGATTTTGGGGCTACAAATTTCAAATTTCTCCTGTTAGCTGATCATAATGACTTATACATTTCGAGAACCGTTAAGTATTAGGTAAATTCCCCAGTACAAAATATGTAGATACACGGAAGTCAATACCTATTGTTTAGATAGGTTAGTATCGACCCAATTTTTTATTTCTTAAAATCGAAATTTTTTATTAGGTATAGAGCATAATAATTATTGATATATTTTTTTTCAGATATATATCGATATGGCTTAAATTAAGTTTTCACATATTTTAAACCAAGGGGCCCCTAAAATATGTGCGATTATAGCCGCCTTAATGCATAAAATCCGACTCGGGTTTTCAGCAATAATATTGTATAATTGTATTGTTATTGCGACTATACCTATTATATTTGAAGTCTAAAATTGATACTACAAAAAATGAATACTAGGTACCTAGGTAGTTATACCTTCTTTACCATATCATTATACAGTTACATAAAATGTTGCCACCCTTTCACTACCATACCTACACTTATTTTGAAATATTAAAATATATATACACTATAGGTACAACAGTGGACAGTTTGATAAATATGTTAAATATGCGTACCTACGTATTGTTTGGTATAAATGGATTATTTGTGTAGATAGGAAAAAAAAGCAATCGGATTATGATATTTCACTTCCCCATATCCAGCATGCAAATGCAGCATCGACCATTAGTTATACCCATCTAACTACGGCGGTCGTCTCACGCGTTTCTTAACTAACACACTTTACATACGTTCATAGATATCATAATATATCGTACTGTATAGGTACTCACTTTTATATTTGCCGAGTACTTGCCAAACGCGATTACATAAGCGGGCGCCAAAGCAATGCACAGCATGATAACGTTCGTCGCCATAATGATGGAGCTTCTCGTATGCCTGGAACGGATGGAAACGAAGATGAAAACGGACAGATGTTAGGTAGGTATAAGTGCACGCGTACACTGCGAGCGGGCGTACTGCGGTGTATGACGATGATGTTACAATATATAAATGTGTGGGAATATATATGTATATATATATATATATATGTGTGTGTATATCGACGACGTGACGAGGACTCGCGAGTAAGGCGCGCCGCGGTGGTGATTTTGGATTTGAGTGTTTTTCTCCAGGATTTTCTCGATCGTCCTACCCGCGACGATAATACCGATGACCGACCTTCCGCACGTTACTACGTATGCGCGCGATTAAACATTAATAAAACATTCGATGGTCGTGTAAAATATATTTTTACCCTCACTAAATTATTGTAATATTTATGTTACGACTATTCGTGATATTAATTATTATTATTATAAAAACAGATCGCGGGCGCCCGCAGCTCAATAATATGCAACTGATGTTCCTACTTACACCGAACGGGGAAATGCACTCGCGACACGCTGCAGTAGGTACCTATTCCGCACAATGTCATATACTATTATTTAAAACCTTAACCATGAACAGTAATCGCGACTCGTCGCACGTGTGGTGACATTATGGTACGACTACACAATCTAAATCGAATGAAAAGAATATCGTCGTCACAAATGAACGGGTTACATCAATAGTATTTATTATCATTACCTATTATCTGTAATAATATGTACCTATGTTAGATACACCGTCGAACGCGGAAACGACCCGTTCCGCCATAACCCGCGATGCGGCTGTTGTTGCACTATATTATTATTATATTTTCGTCGTATCGAAAAACCGCGGATAACGTCGTTGTAGAAATACATAATGTCATTGCGAATCTCGTCCGTAGTAATTATCACATTTCAAAATTAATATTTTTAATACCGTCGTAGATCGCGAACAATACGTATACCGCTCGTCCCGCGACGCTCTCACATAGGAACCTATAAGCACTTTTTTTTTCTTACCATCGCAGGTGTATTACGTACTATGTTGTTTGTATTATTATTTTACCATCCGTATCGCCGTTATTTAAATTACCTTTTTCAACGATATGACCCGCATATATGTGTATCCACTCCGTGTTCCACAGGTAGACGACGCGTCGGCGGGGGGGGCCAGTCGTGTGTCGTGTGTGCGGCGGATCAATAGGCGCGGCCGCCGGCGATGTGGGTGCGTGGCGTTTGGCGTACGCGACGTACAGCGTATTATTATTATTATTATTACGAACCCCGCCGGAAAACTCGGCGTCGGCGGCGAAGGCGACGGTGGCCGACCTCAGACCGCGACGCCCCCCGACGAGAAACGCGCCCGGTGACTGACGGTGGCGGAAAACGCTATTTATTTTATTATAATGCAATTTTTTTCCCCTCCTTCGTCTGTAATAATATAATTTATAGCCATCTGTCGCTGCAATGACGTTCGTTTCGACGATTTTCAAAATTATAGCGGCGCGCTTCAGGGTGGATTTATAATAGGTACCTATTTTAACGACAAGACGTATATTATATATTGTATAAGTCTGCGCAGTAATGGCGTCCTTTGCAAATACCAATTGCTTAAGCTCTAAAGAGAGGATAATGAAAAAAAATCATGACCGACGGGGAGGCAAATGCCCCTTTCACCACCCACAACTCATCCGACGACGTCATTAGATCTGCAACGGTATAACTATATATTATCATTGCAGCCTGCAGGCATCCAGCAATGTATAGGAAGGGTATGGAGATACGAATCGATTTGCATATATAGGTACCACCGCGTGACATAATATATGATATATAATTATTGTAGGTGGTGTATATAAATTATGGATGAAAAAAATAACCACGTTTTTATATTTTGTTTAAATGCAAATATATTTTGTATGTACCTATATATCAACGTTGGCGAGCTGCAATGCAAAAGAGCCATACGATTAAACGACTTTATTATACGGTCGCATTAGTTTCTACTTAATACTTTAACTTTAAATGGTGTTATGAATCATGTTATACATATTTTAACAGGTTGTAAAATTATTTATTCATACACATGCTTTATACGTATTATACTTGGTGGCGTATTTGAGGGGTGAATGACTGCCCCCCCCCCCCCACCACCCATGACTTGAAGAATAATTGGTTTTTATATAGATGTAATAAGTACATATACCGCGGTGTTAAGGCAAAACAATTTTTTTTTAAATTGTAAAAATGAAAAGCATGACATTTTGCTCAAAACACGCTTTACAAGAAAAAACCTAGCGTCTCATAGATATTAATGGTCTAGTTTTATTATTATTATTTTTTTTTTTTTTGAAAATAGGATGGTGTTCTACAGAGAATTATTGGCCTTCGCAGTTCTTGATTACGTTGCTTAAAACAGATAATAATTAAAAATAAACGTGTGAAAATTTGTTATACTCAAAATCGCATTATGTATATGGTTTAAAAATAAAATTTTTAAAACCAAAGTCCAATATGCACTGTAAAAAGTCCTATTTAAAAAAAAAAAAAATAGTGAAATCGGAACACTATTTTTCCTTTATAAGGTATGATTTTGAGAAAAAAAGGTCATGTGCAGACGCCTTGAACAACACGTTATACATTATAATAATACTCATCTTTAAAATAATTAATTTGAGTAAGTAATATCTATCGTCTTTTTTATGCAATGATTTATCATTGCATAAACTCTCATAAGTTCATTGCGCTACACCCTCATAAGTTCTCTCCGTCTAACAAACGCATATACCATAGCAAATTGTATGTTCAGTAGATCACGTTTAGCTCTGTTAGCTTAAAAATTGAGTGAATTGACCTCTTATATTATTTAAAGGTAAAATTATTATCTGGTGATCTACGTTGGTTTTTTTTTCGATTTTAATTTTAAAGCAAGTTATGAGTATTTTGAAACGCACAAAAAATTTACCATTTTAAAATATTCATAACTGCTTTAATATATAAAAAAACCCTTTGAGGTTCACTAGATAATATTCATTATTCTTACTCTTAAAGTCTATACGAGGTCAATAAATGAATTATTCAGTCCAATTTTTGAACTTTCAGAGCTAAACGTGATCTGCTGAGCAGTGAACGTACAATTTGCTATGTTATGCGTTTGTAAGACAGAGAGGTCGCATGCGGGTGAAGCGCACTCTTGAATTCAAATGTAATACGTCATCCATTACAGTGACCTATTCAATAATGACATTATCCAGACTGTAATACTATTCAGTACAGCCATTTCCTAGTTTTTCCCATAGGAAGTTATACAAAAAACTGGAAAAAATTGTAATGCCTGATCGTATGTTATAAATCATAATTAATATTTTACACAACTAAAATAAAATATAGATTATTAAAAATAGTTTTTCATTGTTATAAAAATGACTAATGAGCAGGACCATGGACGAGCATGCTTGGTGAATTGCCATATTTATATTATATATCATATATATTATAACCACGATAAGTTATTACTTTTATAGTATATTAATTATATATAGAGATTATAAACATTATTACATTATTAGGTATAATGGTATTACAACTTATATAAATATTACATTTTTGATAATGGAGCGGGTAAAGAATCAGGATGGTATGGTAATGCCGTAATGGTATGGTCGTAAAAACTAAATTCCGAAGAAAGAGCTAAAAATCCCCAGAAAAGGTCACTTAAATGCTTTTTAATGGAACGCTCACAATAGTGAAAATTTATGAGATTGAGCTGATAGCAACTATATTCAGTTTAATATTTACCATGTATTATTATGGTCATGTTAACTTAATAAACAACAATACGCTCGCCGCCGCCTGTTTTCCCATAAAATATAACGAGTATAATAGTATAGGTACTATATATTATATGACAATAACATTCGTTCATTCCTATATGATATTATTTACAGGATAATATACATATTTTATCGTTGCAAGACTGATGGAGATCACAATATTAAAACTATATAATAATTATAATAATAAGCATTCCGAACCTATAATATATTTTGACGATCCGTACACGCACGGGAAATCGTGTTACAAAAGTGTGATCCGAGGAATTCACAATAACACATATTAATAATATCTACTTAGTACTTGGTATTTATTATTTATAACGTTTATCAATTTATGTGTGAATATTATGTAGCCAGGCTAGTGAGTATATTATATCTTTATTCGTCCATAAAAAATATAAATCGTAGTATAATATAATAATATTTAAATGCTAACCACGTTGTATATAAATAGGTATATACAAATTATATATTACCTATATTACAAAATACCGACGCCAATGGGCAATGAGAATTGAAAATAAATAAACAATATATACCTCTAATACCGCGGTATGTATAATATGTAACAACGTGTATCGTATAATGCGGTGCTTATATTATGTGTATTCATATATTATATCATATATTTATATATTAGGGTGTTTCACCGTGTTTGTTCATGTACAATGCACCCAAGGGACACAAATACAATAACAAATAGCCGGTACCCTTCGAATTCGGGGATTACACTTATATTAGGTACACTGTTTTAATATAATTTATATTTTATATTTTTCAATAACGCCGATGGAATAAATTATTTTGCCTTGTCATTTATTTTATAGATAGGTTATAGGTATCATATACCGACGTGTCCTTCGCGAACATGCAAGTTATTAATAAATTATATTTTATAGAATTATAGAACGTAGTGGCAGGACAATAACGGAAAATTCAATAATCCCCATGAAAAAAGTCCAAACACCGCGGTGTCCCGTAGGGTATATGATACATATTAGGTATATAATATATATAGGTACCTATATACCTTCATGATAAATAATGCAGCTGTATATATATATTTGAAAGTAACCTAGTTAATGTATTGTGTATAGTATAATATGTGTGTATGTATGAATATATGTATATGAACCATTTTTGTTCAAGGATTCATTGTACACCTTATGTATATTTATGAAATAATATAGGATTAATCAAGTGGCGTAGGAAGAGTGTGGAAAACTGTGCCTACGCGAGTGTAAAAGCTTGTATTCTTCATTTAGGTATATTCGATAACGTAGTTAAAAAATATAATTTCTGTGATTGTGTATACCTACTGTATACCCATATTATATTCAATGTATAATAAATATTATATTGATCATAACTAAAATAAAATAAAATACAAAATGTTAAAAAATATCAGTGTATAGGTGGAATTTTTCCTTTTTAATAAGAGCGCAATTTGCAGTAATTTTACATGGAGGGATATAGGGGGGAGGGCTATAGTGTTTTTAAAACTTATTTTTTAAATATAATGTTATAATATAGGTTAAAATAAACACAATCAATGGGGGGGGGGGGGTTGCCTTAGCCCCCAACTGTAATTCATATTAGTATTTCTTTGCTATTAAATCTAATAGGTACCTATCCATTGTACATTCAATTTTGAATCAAGTGCCTGTGTTTATCACATAGAGTAATATTAATCCATGGTTTATCCTCGCCTTACACAACACCATTTATGACCGGACTACGATAACAATCGACGACTGAAGTGACTCGCAGTCCGCGTCACTGTGAAGTAGATAATGTTGACCATCCGCGATCCACCACCCATACCACTCAAATAATATAATAGTTTCACAAATATACCTGACTTGCAAATTATTTGTTTAGCCATTTACTCGAGGGCATAATTTGGATGTGCAGGTTGCTTAGGGACATTGTACATTTCAGTTAACAGGGTGGGCACCTCCACTGAGCACCTGTGCAACTTAAGCACTACTACACACTTGATAAGTGGTGTGGGCATCGCTGTAGGCATATTTTTTATAAATACATTTTTATATGTATAATCATAGGCGCAAATAGAGGGGGGGCTTTGGGGTATTAGCACCCCCAGTTTTAAAATTAGCACCCTCTAATAATTTATGTGTATATGTGTCAAAACTTCTCCTTACAACAACAAAAAAAACCAAAAACAGTTTATCATCAGACATGAGGGCATCAGAGTATAATGAATAAAAAAATGAACTCGACAATTGTCATTTTTTCGAATTCAAATCTATTTAGAACATTAATCATTATTTTCCAATGTCTCTACTAAGCCCGGTCGTTGTGGTCGGTTATATTATTATCAGTTGTCAAGTTCAGTAGCGACTCTGCGCTATGACAATGGTATCGCAAGTATTAACTAATATAAACATTCCTGTGCCCATATCTAATTCGGACAAAAACCTAATTACGAATCACTTGTCAGTTGGAGTTCACTTATGAGTTCCAAGTTTTCGACAGTCTGTGTAATTGTGTATGCCGTATGGTATTATATAGTATAATATCCTATACAGAGTGTAATAAATAGAACTTACTTTTAAAATAACTTTTGTTCTAATCAATATTTAAATTGTTTTTTATATACAATTTATAGTCACTTATTTATACCTAGTTTCAAATATATTATGCAAAAAATTATTTTTATATTTTAATTAGGTACTTATTTTTTAACATTGAAAATAAAAAATTTAAAATTTGATTTCAATTTTTTTAGATATATTCAAAATAGCCAATTTGTGAATCTGATTATAAAAACAATAATTTTGATAGTAAAAACATTTATGTAAGTCAAGTAGCTTATTTTTAGAATTTTTGATATATTATTATTTTTTTGAATTTGGAACGTAAGTTATTATAATAACTTCTTTCAAAATATATTTTTTGGAAATTGGCTGACATGAGTATATTAATTCTTAAATTATTTACTAATCATATAATTTTAACAATTTTTGTCATACGTTTAAGTAGCGTCATTTTTTTTTCGTCAAGTCTATCTGTTATACCTTGTATACTAATATTTATTTGTCATATTTTTTGAATAAAATATGAAAAAGTTGTTTTAAATTTTTGATAAATTAAAATTGACTATTGTATTCATTTTTATAAAATTTACCTAATACACTATAGGTCTTCAATGTTAAATTGTAATAAAACATTTTTGCTTAAAAAAGTCATAATTTCCTCATAGTTATAATTGAATTTAAATGCCAAAAAAAATTCAGAGCTTAAGCACCCTCAGTTTTTTAATTGAAATTGCGCCTATGTGTATAATGTATTTGGATACAAGTGTCAAGTATACTAGTCATGTAATATATTAGTGCTATTATCGGTTATGAATCTGAAATGGATAAATAATCCCTATGATAAAAATATTAATTAATTTTATTTAGGTACCTACTGCTAAATACAGACCGTAATTACAGTGGAGGCTGCAGTCAGAAAGCTATTAATTTTGTTTATAAATTATTATTATTAATACCTACAGTTGTAACTTGCATTGCTGCAGCATGGGCACTAATAACGTACTGTACACATATATTTTAAATTGGACTCGGAAAATCTCCCTACCCCCCTGCATGATAGATGATGTACGAGAAACTTATGATTTATTGCCTTATATGCCTGTAGTAGTTGTGTGTTATACATATAGACACTAGACAGGTCGTAAGTGCACACGTATATTTATACTGCATAAGTGCAACGTGCCAACGTATATGGAAAATATATACATAAGTACATAATACAGATACATTGTACTTAAATAATAACCTAACACAATATATTATACATTTATCAAAAACTATTAATGATTTAATTCTACTTCGTGAATCTTATTAATTTACATTTGTCTAACTATCATACTCTTTTAAATAATGTGTATTTGATTTCTAATGTCCATATAAAAAATTGTCAATTTTAATTATTACATAATATGTAGGTACTAATTTTGTTAAGATTTGTGGATTTCAATCATTATTGATTCATAATAATAAATTGTCAATTATATATACCTATAAGTATTATAAAAAAATCAACAACAATAATATTTATTATATGGCTCACAGAATTGTTTATCTCATACTATTGATTTAATTCAAAAATTGTTTATTTTGATAATCTAATATAAATATTAGTTGTGTATTTTTCATTTAATTTTCGTGTTTTATGATAGCAAATTAAAACTATTATAATATAAAATCACTTCCAGCATCATTATGTAAGTATTTATTTAGTTTATATTTTTATAATTACTATTTATTATTTAACAGTTTAATTACATCAGATCATTATAATTACTATCTAGTCGTAAAAAAATTTTAGTGGTCATAAAACTGCATATATTTGTATTTTTCTGTTATTTGTACGCTCTAGTTTTTGTTATAGAGTTCTTATACTTTATTACTGTTAATTTTGTTTGTAATTGTGTTTTTCTATTTAATTGTTATTAGGTACCTACATAATATGTATTATTGTTAACTGCCGATTGGCGTAAAATATATATGAATAAAATAAAATAAATAAAAAATATATAGGTGCTTATATAATTATCAATTAAAAACCAAAAACCAGTCTTCTGTACAGTAGTCAGTAATATATATTTCTAGTGTAACCTGTCATTCAGAAGTTTGTTTTAATCAGGAGCGCCATTTGAGGAAGTTAGTGAGAATACGATTCTCGCTGTAATATTATATAGTAATATTATATTTTATTTATTTATCGTATGACATTTTGCTACAGAGAATAGTATCAACATAATATGGTCATAATTATTAGAAATATCTAAGTTAATTAAATTTAAGTAATTACAAATAAAACGTATTAAAATTTAACAAAATAATAATATAACAAACGTGCATTAAAATATGTAATAGTGCCTATAGGTATAATAATCCGAATGAGTCTCGAGGGATTTATATCTCTATATTCTATAATCTATTATGAGATCCTCCAGTCCATTACCTACTTCAGTGGCACCTGCAAAATTCGCATCGCAAATAAGTCGTTCCACTTCCATGTTCCTTGTAATGAGACGTTCTTGAACTAAGTAAGTTATGATGGTCTGTTCTTGGAGACAAAAACACAATACGGGTTTTCAGTTAGTCCACATTTGAAAAGTGTATATATCTGCAAGTTTTGTTTTCTGACGTGAACCATCCGGTTGCATCCAAAAACCACACACTTTTGATTTCGACCCCATAAAGGTCGATAGACAAAAACCGCACATTTTTTCGTATAACTAATCTTATAGTGGGTTAAAATCGCACACTATTTTGTGTGCTAAATAACGGATAAGGTTCTATACGATAATCATGCTAACTCGTTTTAAAACAAAACAGTTAGTAAATACATAATAGTAACATTTTTGATTTTTAATTAAATTATATTTATTTTTTGGTGCACTTGTTTAAATCTTGTTTGCATAATATTGTATGTATACATTATACATTATAAAGTACTATTGTAAAGACCTTTTTGGAGTCAAAATCATAAGTGTGTGGTTTTTGGATACAACAATTTTAGAAATTGTGCGGTATTAACCTACCAAAAGTGTGCGGTTTTAACCTACCAAAAATGTGTGGTTTTAACCTATCAAAAGTGTGCGGTTTTGTCCTGTATTTTATCACAAGTGTGCGGTTTTAGGAGTTAACGGAACCATTCATGGAGTTACGTTCATGTTCATATTGTTTTATTCAGTTGGGCAGGAGCTTGAATACCTTGATGTTTATAAACTATTTATAATTTAATATCTATTATTTTTGTTATCTAATTTGGAAGTAATGTGATACCACTTATAACCCATCAATATTACAAGAAATAGTATTAGTAATGCCCTTAAACTATTTTTTTTCTAAAAACATAGCATAAGTACAAGGTACACCTATATCTAATAATTGCCATAATTGCTATTAAAGTGTATTTTCCCACACAATTTCCATATACGTAATATAATATAATATAGATATATCCAAAGCAGGATTAGGACATTTTTACCGGCGGGGTCAAGTATTTTTCAGATTTATAATTAGGTAGGTCCCTTCCTAACGACTAACATACGCAAAATCCCTGCTAATAAAACTATTATTCTAGAATAAAGTAGATATAGTAATAGCTATTACAAAACAAAATATTTTTAGTTTATTCCAGTGATTTATAAGATTATAAAATACACTATAGTGATAAATACATTATAATAATGTGACATCGCGTGTTTTGTATATCCTCCATAAACTGAAAAGCTACTAAGTCAATTTTAATGTAGTTTTCATATTTGTTCCAAGGATTTAAAGAATTGTATAGGTAAATACAACTAACCCAACTCCTGCTACTGAAAAGCTGAGTTGTAAAATAGAAATATACCCACGGGCCGTAGACCGTGGTACTGAAGGGTGATTCCAGAGTTTTTGAAAATTCCCTAGGGTTAAAAAAGAAGTAAAAAGGTTTGTGAGCCTCTGGTACAGAGGCACACTTCAACTATTTATATATTTGTAAATAAATTACCAGGGGTATTAAAACTCTCTAACAGATAATTCATATACATACTATATGGCTGTATTAAATATGAAATACTTTCAGACATTATGTTGAGGGTCGTTAATCTTGAACGTTTGAAAAAGTTACACCCAACATTTTCAATTCCTCAACTATTAACAGAATATAGCATCGGATATAATGAATTAGTGCCATACCTGTTGATTCTAATGTAATAATTACGAATAAAGAACATTTTACACCGTTATGGTATTACGATAATGTTGAATTTGATAGTCGAAATCCTGATGAATGGTTAAAAAAAGATAATAATGGAATTAATTTACCGGTACCTGCAATTGTTTACTTGCCTACTAATTCAAATGAAGAGTCCTCTAAAAAATACAATTGGATGGATGCTAATATAATTGATTATAATTCGACATTGAAAAATAATGTATTCAGTTGTTATGTTGGATAGCAATTCAACCAAAGTATATAACGGAATACCTAGAATACAAATAGACTTTAAAGGAGAAGATCCTAGAGAATTCGTAATAAGAATCAAATATGCGATTTTAAGACGGGAGTATTGTGAAGATATTTATAAGTAAGATAATTCAATAATATTATCCTATATTCGACTGTTTTACACTTTTATATATTTATCCATTTCAATATGTAAGTTGCGAAAGTGTCATTCATCAAAAATCGTATGGGTGTAAAATATTTCACACATAGGTAGGTACTTGATAAATAGGCATGAACTATAAATATTATACCTATACAGTTTTACGAAAATAAAAGTGTTTTTAGTTCAACAAAAGTTTTACGATATTGACAATTCTATTGAAAGCAATAATGTTTAAAATAATATTTTAATAAAAATACACATACCTACTTTTGTTTTTGTGAGTGTAAATATGTTAAATAACCCGCAGAAATATAAGCCGGACGGGGGAGCAAGGTTAAAGGACAAGGTTTATTTTTTTTACAAGACTTATAATCACTTAAGAATAAAAAAATATATTACTAACTAAAATCATAGGGGGCATGCCCCTTGCGTGCTCCCGTTTGTTTATTTCCAGACTATTCCTGTTGTAGGAGATATATATATGATAAAAACTAAAAAGTTTTAATAATATGGTTTTATTCCAGGTGGTCTATGTATCTTAATAAAGTTCTAATTGATAAACATTCTAAGTATATTTCAGACGTATTATCAGATGAAACAATTACAAAAATATTTCGTTTAATATTCGACTGTCAACATATCAATAAAATTAACAAAGATAAAAATATCGTAAGGATTATAAAAATAATAAAATATTATTGTGGGTTCAAAGTTACCGAACAGCTTTAAAAGATGGCCATGGTTAACATGTTTCAGTCAATCTAATATTTATTAAATAATTGAATATGCCTACCAAAATCATTAATTATATTATAAGTATATAAGTGAATCGGCACCTGAATAATTTCTTCGATTAACTTCGGTAGCCAATTGCCAATTATTAAAGAGCACGCCAAACAATAGATTTTACCTATATCTACCTAATATTATATAAAAATCAACAGTAGATACATAAAACTATATAAGTATATAACTAACGACTCAGTGGCGTATTTACAGGGGATTGGGGGGGGGGGTCAAGGGGATCAATCCCCCCTCATTTAGGCTGTATATAATAGGCAACATTTTTCGGAGTTCTAACTTAAGACATCTAGCTTTAAAAGCGCGACTACTGAATAAAATCATAAAATCCCCCCACTTGGCAAAATTCTAAATACGCCACTGTAACGACTTGTCACCTGTAAATAGAGATAGGGCCCAGAAGCGTTTATATATGACTAAATATGTATAGGTAGGTACCCAGGCATTTTAATATTTCCTTAAATTTAATGAAATAAATGAAAAATATGAAATACAAATTACATTCATAACAAACTATCGGCTGACCTGTGTTAACTTAGTTCTCGATTGGTCAAAAATATTGAAAACAGATAAATTGTTTGATTAAAAATATGTTTGGTGTATGACTAGCAGTATGTAAGCAGTGGTATTAGGTAACTTACGGTCCCACCAACAACCCAATACGCACAAGTTAAATTTTTATTTTAAAACACATAATTAATAAGAAGACTTTATTTATATATTAAATCGATTCTTCTTGTTTTTTTTTTAGTGAAATAGTCAACTACATTATCATGCTATTTGATGCAGACCGTTTTAACAGAAATGTTTTAATAATAAAATAACAATCAATATATTTGAAGGGCCCATTTTTTTATAATAGGTTTTTAATATTAACGTAAAGCTATAATACAGACACACGTCACACTTGCATTTGATGGTTCTTTAGCGAAATAAACATTAAGCAATGTCACAATATCACATACCATAATATTATGTTTTGGTTTCTCTCCCAGAAGTATATTCTGTTAATTTTTTTGCTCACATGAACATTTATAGAATAGGGGTACATATTATTAAATATTATAGTACATATTATTATCACACATAATATTGTCATATTGAAATCTTCTCAATTACCTATTTACCTATATATTTTATATAGATTGTTCAATAAATTAATAACATTTATCAAGAATCATGCCTATCTTTAAGGCTTAAATTATTAATATCTATGACTAAAGACCACCACAATACCCTGAAATTTTCGTTTTGAACAATTCATAAGAAAGCCTAGTAAGATAATAATAATAATTGAATTAAAAAATTACCGTGTACCTATTTATTGTTTTATAATATTTAACAGCACGATTAATAATGATTACAAATAAAGCATTTATAAATTCAAAAAAAGAATTCAATAGAAATACATTATTACATTTACCTGAAGTTTTTACAGCTCTATGTGACTCCAGCGTAGAAAGCATATTTATAAAAGATACGCGTCTTTTATTCACTGTTTTTCCAATCGCTTTTACACTAAAAGAATTTAAAACAATACAGTTAAAAAATATTTTTGAAGTAGGTAATTTTTTTTGTGACTATAGTTGAAATATGCAATAAATATCTCAACAAATGTATTGTGTTTAGACTTTTAATTTGCTTAAGAACTATTGGATCAAAAAAATTATTTTCAAATGCTATTTAGCATCAAAAAATATAAAAGACGGTTGGTTTGATATTTCTTTAAGCAAAATGAAGATTTATGAATCATCGATCAACAAATTACGAAAATTGATGGAACTTCTTAAGTATATGATGGAAGTAAGAAATTGTGTATTTTCGTGGTTCACCTACATTATCTAAATTTATAATAGGTACTTGTATAGGAACGTCTAATGATGGTAGTGATAAATTCGGCAAAAAGGTATGCTACACTAATCGAACAACCTTGCGTTCCAATGAAAGGTATTAATGATGATTTTGTGTGGGGAAGTGATTTGAATAAATCACCATTTGAAGATTGCACCTCCATTATCCTCTGTAATACTCAATATGAACAAAAATGGAGCATATTACTCTACTGATCCAGATACATTTGAAGTAAGTATGTTATATGACTTATATGTACCTATAGGTACTGTCAAGTATGTGCATAAACGAGTTAAAAGGTTAAAGTTAAGTTAGTTGAATTAATTTTAACTTTTTTAAATTACATTTTCATTAACTTAATATTTTACTTAACTGATTTTTATTGATATACACTTAATAAATAAAGTTAGCCTGTACCCACTTTGAATAAAATCCAAGATGCTTCAGATATATTAGGTAGGTACCAATATATTTATAGGTACCTTATGTTATACCTACCTTATAACTATAAAGTAACAAAAAAAAAATGTACCGACAGTAATAATTATATTATATACCTATAATATACATTGTTGAGGAAGTAACTTAACTTAGGTTAATTTTTACTGCCACGTCATGCTCGTTTTTATTAACCTTATTGTAGGTACATAAGTATAATTTAGACGTAATTAATTATTTTTTTGTACCAACATTATTATATCACTCTTTACTCAATTTTTTTTAATACATTTTAAGAATCAATTGATAATACATCATCCATAATATGTACCTTGAATCTATAAATATATAATTTAAGCACAATTTTCTGACAATAAAATTTTCATAAAACCAAAAAAAATTGTATTTAACAAAAAAGTTTTATTCTTTATAAGTTGTAATTTGGAGAATGCATTGTTTTTAAAGTACCTATAAGTTATAGGAAGAATAGCGTAGTGTTGAACAATAATATTTTTGAATGACAAATAGGTATAGTATAACAAATATCTTGTTTAATTCTCAAATAAAGATTGTTTATAATTTCATATTGTTAATTGACGTTTCTTGTAATGACAATTTAATTATTAAGCTCCTACTCCAATGATATTTCTTAAAATAAAAAGTAAAAAGTAACTTTAATTTTAATTTCAATGAAGTTATTTTTTAACTCAGAAGTTATGTTGCTTCAAATAAATAATTAAGAATAATTTTATTACAATTTTGAAAGTTAATTTATGATAACCTACCAAAAATTAGTAATTTCCTCAAAACGGCCCATATAGTATACCTAAATGTAGGTATAATATTATAATACGTTTGATTATAAGTAAGTACTTATACTTTTATAGGTGGCAATTTGTTAATCCTTCGTTTTCAATCTAATTATTTTAAGGTTATATTATAATATTAAGTTATAGGTAGGTACTATTAATAATTTATTGTTATCTTTTGAAAATATGAAATAAATAAATAAATATCTGTTTTAAGGGACTTGTCCGTATATATTTATAAAATAAAATAAATAAGTTTTGACTTATTTATATAAGTAATAGATGCAATATAGAGTATCTGATGATATATTATAATATTATATTATTATGACATAATACAATGTGTTTATGAATTCTATAGACTGTAATTGTAAGTTTATTTAAAGACGTGATACTTCGAAGCCACGAGATACCAGCTATTCATCCATATTTACTCGTTAACAAGTTTTTTGAAAAACCATATTTAACGTCAATAGGACTAATTAATCCAAAAATCACTGAACTGCAATCTAATATTGAAAATAATTTTTCCATTTATGTTGGAATTTCAGTAAGCTTCAGATATATTCTTTTGTATTCATCGCAGCATATTTCTATTTTCTCAGTAGTTAAACTAGCATGTGTTTTCATAATTAAGTCTGCTAAATCAATCCGTTTTCTTACTAATATGCTACGAAGATTACAAAAGAATATATCTGAAGCTTACTGAAATACCAACATCAATAGAAAAATTATTTGAAATAAGAGAATGGATAGATACCTTGCCAATTTTAATTAGCAATCAGTCTGAAATCGAAATTCGTGAAGTGCGTGGTAAAGTGCATTTTAGCCTTATTTTTTAATTTATACATTTTTACAAATATTTATTTTTTAATGAGTGCAGGTACTTCAAGTGTAGCTAATGGAATAAAAACACATATTGAAGAGTATAAACAGTCCTGTAAAGTATTTAAGTAAAAGTATTTGAGTACCTAAAAGTATTCAAATACTTTTTTTAAGTATTGAAAAACTTTTTAAATACTTTCAGCATGAAGTATTTTGAATGGTATTTTAAATACTTTTTTTTGTATTAAATAGTTTTTGGTATTGAATACTTTGGTTTTTTATTTCGAACATTTTATTTTTATTCGAAATAATTGGTTAGAAAAATATTATTGTCAACTACAATTTTTAATGGAATAATAATTTTATTTAATATTCTGTATTTCTGTGTTAGCCGAAGCTCAAAGGTTTGTGAAAACCAGATTTCTAAAAAAAGTTATTGAATAACAATATTCCCTTTGAAACTATTAGATAACTATTATATTACCTACTACCTACGTGTTTATATTACGATAATTAGAAACCCACTTTAAAAACCAAAAGTATTTGAAAAGTATTTGAGTAGTATCTTAAATACTTAAAAAAAAAATGTATTTGAGTACTCAAGTACTTTTTAAAAGTATTCTTTACAGGACTGAGTATAAACCCATGATACATTTATTGGAAGATTAACTAACTCAAGGGATGAAGCAAAGGCATTGGGATATATTTTTTGATAAAACTGGTGAATAATTATTAATTATCATAGTAGTATGGTACAATACCTTATAATTGAGGTGGCAACTAAAATATAAAATTTAATTTTCAAATTTTATAGAATTGCGGAAAATTTAAAAAATTGCAACCAGGACCCTTGCTATGGTTAAAATATTATTCATTATCACTTATCAACCGACACATTATGTTATCACTTATCATTATCTTTCAAAAATTGAAAAATTCAAACGTTTTCTACTTTTCTATGCCAATGGCCAGAATGATGGCTTTACTCATGACAAATTTAATTTGATTTATCATGTCTTTACTCTAAATTCTAGTCTTTTAAACTTTTGTAGTTTTATTACATTTTACTAATTTTATTTTGCATTCATACACATTATGAAGGTAGTCATTCAACGTGTTTCAAGAGCCAAAATTTCAGGTAAATGTTTACGGTATTTTTGGTAAAATATGTTACAATGTCATTCCTCAAACCATAAAATGAGATATAAAAAATCTATTTTGAACTTAAAAATAATTAGTTCTTTAACTGTCTCTCTGGGTTAATATTGTTGTTATTCATTTAATAATAGATAGGTAACTAAATGTGCAGAGGAAAAATACTTGAAAACGAGTATTCCGTTGCAAGATAGGTACTTACAATTTCAGTACCTAACCAAATGCTAGATATTTGATACATTAAAACAATTTATTCATTTTGATGATGGTTATTTTTAAAGCGTATTTGTAGCATACAAATAATGAACAAATATTGAGTCACTAGGCACAATATTTCAGTGATAATGTTAATGATTTACCACTTGATAATTGTGTTAAAATTTGGTTGCATCTCGTGTATTATTCCTTCTAACAATTATTAATTAACATTAGAGAATATATTTTAAATGAGTAGTACCTACCCTGTGTTATTAGAAAATTAAAGTATAATTAATACATACCTACCAAGTTCATAAATAAAATTTTGTTTTATTCATCAACTCATTATATTATTTTAATTTTGTAGGCATCTTCAAGTAGAATCCAATGAATCAAATATTTTGGAATCATCAAACAAAATGCTTTCAAAAATATGAAATAAGACATCATCTATCAAATTTATGAAATTTTTTGTATGAGTGCAGATATTCTTGAACTTTACCAAAGTACCTAATGTAGCAATCTCACATACAGATGATGATTTGAAGAGGTAGATGGAGAGGAGTTGTAATTAATCGACATTAATTTTCTAATTGATTTAGGTATTAATTGACTAAAAGATTTTTTTTTATTTCAATTGTTCAAATTGTTAAATTGGATACTGTTTACTCTAAAAGTATTAAAATATTTTAATCAATGGAACTTCCAAGTATCAGAAAATAAATGATTGTTCATAAATTGTCTAAGTCCTTAATTAAATCAATAAAAATGTTTCTAAGTCCACATTACTATTTCAATTAAATAACTGGAGTCTGGAGTGAAGATACTTTCCCCAAGGTAATCTGTTACTGTTTAGGGTATCATGCTAGGTATAAAATATATTTTAATAGTCCACTTCTCGGGTTTAATGACTGTTTATAATCATAATAAGTAGGGCGTTTATATATATTCAGTGGCGTAGCGAATCATGTTTTTCAGAAGCAATTGCTTCTGGTTTCTGTGGGGTGGTGGTGGGTCATAACCTCATAAAGCCCATATATACGGTCAGTCTTTGAACTTTATTTTGGGTGCTACTCCAACCCCCTATTTGAGCATATGAGTATCGTATACATCAGTTGGAGTAGGGTGGGGTAGGTCATAAATAATTTGTTTGCTTCCATATGATTTAAAGTTCGCTACGCCACTGTATATATTCTATTTGTATTATATTATGGACTTGTCGCCAGTACATAGCAGTAAGTAGTTCCAGAAACTTTATTTTTTATCTTTTTGGTTAGATATTTGCTAGCTAAGTTTTTATAGCAAGCTCATTGAATAAAAAATACCAAACTGTTATGAAAAATCATGATGAATTAGATAAGATATAGAGAGAAAAAAATAAAAAATAAAAATAATTTAAACTTACTAATTCCTTATAGGTGCTAAAATTGTATGTAAATGAATGATAAATTATGATAACATAGATAATAATATGTTTTAAAGTTATGTATAGGTACCTATACATATCAAATGTTAAAAATATATTGTTTTGAGTAAAGGAATACTTATTTAATTTTAAATTTTTTTTACCCTGACAAAGTCACTATACTCTGTCATAAAAGAGAACAATCACTTTAGCAATTTTACAGTCAGAAAATAATTAACCTTTCCCATAGTACTTAGTTACTTATAAAGTTCCTCATTTTTTTTTTTTTTTTTTTTACTAAAACCATAAACTAAATAAAACATGTAAGCGGTTGAAATAATTTATATTAAATTTTTAATTATATCCAAATTTGTTTTTATTTTTAGTTGGTGGACATGAAGTAAATTCAATAACTAAAGGCTTATGTTTGTTGGTCGGTTTGCAGAAAACTGATAAAAAAAAAGATATTGATGACATGTAAGATAATATTGAATTTATATTTTTAATGTTTAAAATAACTCATTATTAACTACCTATATGTTTTGTTTTTCTATATAATAGGAAGTTTTTAACAATAATGTGAAAACAAAACAAATTAATCATTGCGATTCTTAATAGGACGCTACACAAACATTATTTAGTTTTCTCATTCTTACAAGTGCGTAACATACTAAATGTTATGCTTAGCAGATCATGTTTAGGTTCGTTAGTTTAAAAATTAGAGTGAATTGTTTCTTGTAAAATGGGCATCTCATAGACTTTTTTATTATATTTTAATTTTAAGGCGAGTTATGAGTATTTTAAAACAGTGCTTCTCAAACTGGGGGCTGTGACTATATGACTGGGGGGTCTTGAAATATTTATTTAATTTAAAATATTTTTATTTTTTAGTTATTATATAAATATAACATTATAACGTATAACGTATACATTATATTATAACCGTCCACATGATTAATCATTATTTATTATATCGGGAAAGTTTATCTTATACCTATTAGAGTTTTTAGATTACTGATTAAAGTATAATAACAAAAATACAATGATACTACTACTTCAACTAGTAACATAAGAATTCCAGAAACAGATACTTCTAGCTTTATAGTTATTACCAATTCTTTTTTGTTTATATATGTTTTAAATTTTATACAACTATAAGATTGCATATTTCAAAAATACATTAAAAAACATTTATTTTCTTTACATTTTAATAATTTATTTGTGTGAAATAGTGCATGCAAATTTAGTACTTATATCATTAAGAAAAAATAATTAATGATTCTGATTGAGGGGGCCCTTGACGGTTTTATATTAAATTTAGGGGGCCCTATAACAAAAAAGGTTGAGAAGCACTATTTTAAAATGTACAAGTAATTTTAAATTTTAAAAAACTCATAACTCGCTTTAAAATTAAAATATAAAAAAAAGCCTTTAAGATGCCCTAGATAATTATCTTACCTTTACATTTTATAAGAGGTCAATTCACTCTAATTTTTAAACTAACGGAGCTAAACATGATCTGCTGAGCGTAAAATTTGCTATGTTACGCACTTGTAAGACAGAGACAACAAATGTCCATGTAGCATCCTCTTAACTCAATTATATAGTACCCAAATTGTTAATAAAATATTTTTTAATTTGTTAAAGCATTTATTGAGCTGTAAAATTTTTCTTTTACATCATAGTTAGTCTTTAAATTTTAAAAGTTGTTTTTACTAAATGTTAATACTATTATTGACCTAACCTAACCTTTTTTATTAGTTATATATTTAATATTTAAATGTATTTAATTATTATAATATATTTATTATTACAGGGTGCAGAAGATATTAAAACTACGTCTTTTCGATCAAGATGAAAAAAAATGGCATTGCAATGTAATGGACATGAGTTATGAAATATTATCAATTAGTCAGTTTACTCTCTGCTATAAACTTAAGGGAAACAAATTAGATTTTCATATGGCTATGCCTGGAAATCTTGCAATGCAAAATTATCAATATTTTTTGGAGACTTTACGTACAAATTACAACCCTAGCAAAATTAAAGGTAAAGAAAAATTAACGAATTAAATGTATTGTTTTAATTATATTTTTTATTAATTTAAACATAATGTTATGGACATGGTACATAAAATAAAAAATTTAAAATATTTTAGTTTGTACCAGAGTGTTTTAATTTAATGTCTCTTAACACCAAAGATGTATGGTGAAAGTAAAATATAAATTCATTCCAAGTCTAAAATATTATCTTACATTATGTTTTTTAGTTTGTTATTTTATCTACAATCAAAGAAATCAAACTTCTTAACTGGAAAAATATCAGAATATTTTTATTGTTGTATGTCTTATAATAATAATTTAGTAATAATGCATTTTAGATGGAGCATTCGGGGAAATGATGGAAGTTGAAATAGTGAATGATGGACCAGTGACTGTTCAATTGGAATTTCCTAATCCTGAAAAATGTTTGGCTGGAAAGTCTGACAAATTGGGTGATGTGGATGAACTTTAGAATAAAAAACATTTTCTTACTTATTTTATATATATCTATAAATAATATGTGCCTTCATACACTAACCTAGTAATTGTGCGTATTAAATAAAATATTGTTAATTTGAAATGTTTAATAGTTATCTGTACAGTACCTATATTTTGTTATTTATTTGTTTTTATTATACATATATTACACTGTAATCATAGAAACAATACTATTAAAAATGTTGTTATAGTGAATTGTTGTAATAATTTAAAAGCCGTATTGTACTGTGTAGTGTTTACAGTGTATCAATGTATGTAATAATCAGGCACGTACACAGAATAAAATTTCGGGGGGGGGGGGGGGGGGGGGGTACAAAATATAGCAATACAAATTGTACAGCAACATAATAAAACAATTTCTTCCTACTTACTCATTATTTTTAATGTGACAATTATTATGCTAAATATTTAAACTTTATTATGTATGTCATTTGTTCAGTGTTCAGAAGTAAGTATATTTAGGAAATAGGAATATTAGGAATAATAATAGTAATAAAAATAAATACAACTTTATATAATATGTAGCGGATGATTGAAAGCTTATGATACTCAGAGTTTGAATGACGATTAAAACGTTCAATGGCATCCTTCCATTTCGTAAAAGGTTTTATAATCAGAGCACCTAATTTTTGATGGATGCCTTTACCAACACTGTTATTGGCAAATAGTACACAGCATTTACACAGGGCACCTTGCACTTTTTCGGAGTAAACGGTTTAACCAATCGAATTGAAATTTCAGCCGCCCTTGTTGTTTGATGGGAAATTGGTATTTTTTGGTTGGTGTCCATGGATTTTTTAATAACTCGTATTTTTTTTTTGCATCATTTATATTATTAGAACCTGATAAAAATAATCCAATATCCAGAGAATATTTTTTTAACGATTCATTGTCTATACTTGTATCAAGTTGGGTCTGCACAAAGCGTTTGGTACATCAACTTCGGTTGCAATATTTTCAATATTACTCGATTCGCTTTCAGTTTCTTCATTATTTTTAATGATTGATCACTATTACTTTTCATTGTAAAAAAATAATAAAACATAAGATATTAATAAATTTGGTTATTTAATCAGTTTTCATAAGTTAGAACTCGCAAAAATAACCATGACACTATCGCACTCGTCACTCGCATATTATAACCGTTCAAATACCGAACACAGACTAAACGGTCGTCATCGTTTAATGATTTTATTATTGTAGTTTAGCAATTCAATATAAATTTTTGGATCGAGTACGGAAATAAGATAAGATAGGATTATCCACAAAATATGAGTTTTCTAGGTATATCGCAAATGGCAACTACGCAGTTTTTTGTTCATGCGTAGTTCTCAGTATTCACCTCGATCATTCAACTATAACACTATATATATAGGTATAAACTTTTATTTCATACCCGACTAATAAACAGAGAAAACCAGTCAACATCTAATAATGAAAATATTTTATAATAATGGGAATATAATAAATTTGACTTAATTTTTAAAGAATTATTTCGGGGGGGGGGATTGCCCCCTCCCCTGTATACGCGCCTGTGTATAATATATTAGTATATTTTTTAATTTATTATTTTTCAAGACTAAGCCAGTACATTAAGCAAAACATATTTTTGAACAAATCCTTGACCGTATATCATTTTTGCGACACATTTTGCCTTGACGTGGTTTTTCTCTATACCTACTTACAGGGCGATCCATTTAAGTGGGTATACTGATTATACATTTCAAAATGTATAAACTTTTTATGAATTTTTTTTTTTAAAATAGATTTATGCTTTTCTAAAACTGTACATTAAAACTAGAACATTAAAATGGATTTTGAGTAAAAATTCCCGTTTTTCAATAATTTTTCGTTTGTTTCTCCCCGGCTTTTGAAAATTACTGGAAATTTTAAATTTTGACATCCCCAATGCACCAACAATATTCACTCTTCCATGGAAAAAGATATTGAAGTTGAAAATCGAAGCATTATTTCGACTACTTATCGTGTACACAGACACAAAAATGAAAAAAAAAAATACACACATCGTTGTAAAATCAATACATTCATCGCTCCGCTCAGAATCCAAAAGAATATTGTTAGACCGGAAAAATAAAATAAATATCATTCTTTTAAATTCAGAAAAATGTAATAAAAATTTATGGCATTTCAACTTTTATATCTTTAATGTGTAAAAAATAATTTTAGTTTTCCAAGTTTAATAATAGTCAATTAAGACTTTCTAATGTTCATTTTCAGACCACTGTGGGCCGTCATCGCAGTACGTTATAATATTTCCTATATTGTATTTTGTGTTTATTTTTGAATATTTCCACTGTGTTTTGTGATAATAGAATAATGCTGCCAATTGCCGAACGCTCAGTACATTTGTA